>NC_138172.1:22537455-23034321 GCF_964165515.1 Mesoplodon bidens
GCCATCCCTTGGCTAACTTGTGGAATAGACAAGGATTCTCCATGGGGCCTCCTCTCTCAATTTTCTTCCCTACCTCTAGGTCCATTCTGTCACTGCACAAACATACAGAGTGGCCCTTGCTTACCAGAGTTCAGGGACCCTGTGATGGTACCTTATCTGAGCCTGTACTCTCTGCCCAGCATACCCTCTTTTGGCTCTTTAAAGCTCACCTATCCTGTATTCTGCTCTCTCAGAAATTTGTTCTCTACCTTTCAAGGTAACTTATTAGTGGGTAGGAAGGTAGGCTCTGGGGCCAGGTCACTTGAGTTCAAATCCCACTTCTGCCACTTATTAACTCTGTGACTTCTAAGTTATTTAGCCTCTCTGCCTCAGTTTCTTCACCTGTAAAGTCAAACAACTAATAGTTCCCACTTTACAGGATTGTTGTGAGGAATAAATGTATTTACATATTTAAAACACGATTAGACCAGTCCCTGGCACTTTCCAAAGACTCCATAAGCATTAGTTCTTGCTACTGTTATTATAAATGGCATGAAATACAGCTCCTGTAGGAAATATGAGGCATCAGGAAAGCAGGCATTTTGATACCATTCATACCCTGAAAGTGACAGGAACAATTACTTATTACTCAGCATGTGGTGATTTTATATAAAGTAGCAGACTTCTCCACAACTTGGTCCCATCTTCAGCAATCACTGGTGGCTTCTGATCCTGAAACTTTTCAATTTATGACATTTTTTTTTCTGCCACCAGAGCTCATATCTCTAGGTAGTCAGTGACTGAACTCAAAGATAGAACAGTTATTTGAAATATTATATGAGCCCTTTTCTATGGCCTATTCATTTAAAAGTAACCAAACTGTAAAGTTTCAAAAGTCAGAAAACTTAGATATTGGTGTACAGCTCTACCCAATAAACAGAAGCCAACTTCATTCTGAGACTTTAGTAAATGTAGGCTTTGCATGTACCATTTTTGAAGCACATTTGTGTTTTCTTTACCTCTGAAATGTAGCACTTATTTCATCATGTTTTCAACATCAACTCAGGAGTGAAAAAGAGCACTGGGTTAGGGGCCAGTGTCAGCCATGCCTGCTAATGTCTCAAAGACCTTGTGAATATCCATTATCCCCTCCATGATTCTATGTGTCCCTCTGGAAGATGGTGAGGGAGAGAAAGGGGGAAACAATCTCACAGGATTAATTTAAGTTTAAGGTCATATATAGGAGAACACTGTAAACTATGAGATCCTCACAACCATAAAGATCATTATTTTTCGATTACAAGAATAATAGTCAATGTTTTTGAGCTCTTATTATGCTCCGGGAATTCTTTTTTTTTTTTTTTGCGGTAGGCGGGCCTCTCACTGTTGTGGCCTCTCCCCTTGCAGAGCACAGGCTCCGGACGCGCAGGCTCAGCAGCCATGGCTCACGGGCCTAGCCGCTCTGCGGCATGTGGGATCTTCCCAGACCGGGGCACGAACCCGTGTCCCCTGCATCGGCAGGCGGACTCTCAACCACTGCGCCACCAGGGAAGCCCCCGGGAATTCTTTTAAATGCACTGTATAGATCATTTTGTTTTTGCTCATAACACTAAGAGACATATATCGGTAGGATTGCCATTTTACAGGTGAGGGAACCAAGACTCAAAATTGTTACATAACTTTCTGAAGGTCACATTGCAAATAAGCCATAGAGGCATGGAACTTGAATTCAATCTCTAGATTTTCAGCATATATACTATACTTCTACCAGAAATAGAAACATCCCTGTCTCCACTTTAGCTCCAAAGATGACTGTAATCTGTTATACCCTGTGTATCTGTTTCCTCTTGCTGCTGTAACAAACTACCACAAACCTAGTGGTCTAAACAATGTAAATAAATTATCTTACAGTTTTGGAGGTCAGAAATCTGAAATGGGTCTTATGGGGTTAAAATCATGGTGTTAGCAGGGCTGCATTTTTTCTGAAGCTTCCAGGGAAAATTCATTGTTTGCCTTCTCCAGCTTCTAGAGGCTGCCCCCACTGCCTGACTCATGACTCTTTCCTCCATCTTCAAAGTCATTAGTCACATCACTCTAACCGCTCTTCCATCATCACATCTTCTCTGACTCTGACTACAGCCCCACTCTTAGGACACTTGTGATTACATTGGGTCTACCCAGATAATCCAGGATCATCTCCCCATATCAAGATCCTTAATTCAATCACATTTGCCAAGTCCCTTTTGCCATGTAAGGTAACATATTCGCAGCTTCTGTGGATTAGGATGTGAACATCTTTGGGGGAGCTATTTTTTTTTGCCTACCATACCCTTCCATTACCATGTTATAAAATTTTAACTGAAGAATTGTTCCTAATATATAAAAATGGAAAGGAAGAAAATCGCTTCTATCCTACCATCTTTTCTGTGACAAAGATTCAGGTTTAAATGAGGCAGTGAAATTGATGTGCTCTCACCAAGACAGTAGAATTATTTATGTGGTCAGCAGCAGAGGAGTGAGGAAAATACATAGCATCACCTCTTCCAACACTAATGAGAGGAGGCTGGCTTGGGTGGGGCTCTATTTCAAGTGATGGCATTTGGCCTCATGGTACAGCTAACTATAATGTCTCTAGCTACAAATCATTAGACACTATTTGAGTTATAACAGTGGCAAATCTGTAAATGATATATTTCTATCCTTGGCTCCCAATTCAGGGTTGTGGACTGTTCATCGATTCTGATACAGGAAAGAATGCTCTACCCTCACTGGAGGAACAACTGGGACCAACAGAATTGCTGGCCAAGAGTGAAAAAAATCTAAAATAGGTGGGAGAGGACAGAGATGATGGACTTCAATTGTGGCTCAAGTCTAACAGCCAAGAATGTAGCTTTTTCCTATTAAACCTCTTGTTGTAACTTGTGTCCAGCCAATCCCTTACTATAACGAAGTCAACCTATTATGGGTCATAAATGGATCTGAGTACTGCCAGGGGTGAGAGGTTTAATAAGTGTTGTATTGCCTCACTCATATCTTCCAGATCTTTTAGTGTCTCCAGTCAAATTCCAGCTGCCAATCTCTGCATCCCTGGGCCTGAAAGGCTTTTTTTTTTTCTTTCTGGAACTATAATGAGAGGTGGCTTAGTAATGCACCTTCTATTGACTGTCTTCCCTTCCCTTTCTTACTTCCCCACTCCTGAGGGTGTTTTCTTTAACAAATAAAATATTTGCACCCAAATCCTTGCCTGAGAGTCTGCTTCTGGGAGATCCCAAACCATAGCATGGAGGCAAAGATCTCATTACTAAAACTTTAGAGCAGATTCTTTAAATCTCTCATCCCAAAAATTACAAGAAAAAAGAGAAACACATTTAGTACCAGATTAAGAACCTGAAGCCCGCAAAATTTTTTCTCCCTCTATGCTGTAACCCCAGATCTTAGAATAGAGTCTGGCACATAGTAGCTACTTATCAAATATTTGTTCAATAAATGAAGAAACAAATGAATAAATGAAAAGATTAACCCCCACCAATTAAGCAGCCCAAGAGTTGGCAAAACTTTACCTATAAAGGGCTGGATCACAAATATTTTAGGCTTTGCAGGTCACACAGTCTCCACCAAAACCAGTCATCTCTGCTGTTGTAATGTGAACGCAGTCATAGATAAGATGTAAACAAACGAGTGTAAGTTGTGTTCCAATAAAATTTAATTTAGAAAAAAAGAGCAGGCCAATTTGGCTCATGGGCCATAGTTTGCCAAACCTTGGTGCAAATCAAAATTAAAACCATACCAAAACTCCAAATAAGTGAAAAGAAGTCCAGAAGAAATTCTGATGGCTATTTTGATACTTTTTAAAATATAAATTAAAAAAAAAAAAAAGATTTTCTCATTTTTGGTTGCCCTGCTTTGCTGAAAGCTTAAGTTGCCATTTGGGTATTTCTATACCACACAAACTACTGTAAAATAAACTTTACAAAATAAAGAGCAGAGACATATTCCATTACATAAAAATAAACTAAATACACCTGAAACTTACATAATATTCGAAATCAACTATACCACAATTAAAAATTAATAAATAAATCTAAAAAATAAAATAAAACCTAAAAAATGAAAATAAAACTTCTCAAGCAACTGTTAACTAAACCTGTTCCTTTTTTTTTTTTTTGGGCCACACCACGGACTTGTGGGATGTTAATTCCCCGACCAGGGATTGATCCCGGGTTCTCGGCAGTGAGAGTGCAGAGTCCTAACCACTGGACAGCCAGGGAATTCCCCTAAACCTGCTCCTTTTTTACTTGTTTAATCCTTCTATTTCCAATAGAGATAAGATAATTAAAATAGCATTAATAAAACAAACAAAATAAATAAAATTTAATAGTTTTCTAATTTCACTACTAAAAAATAATAAGCAGATATTTTAATTTTATGCATAACAATGGAAAATTATCCTATGGAAAACATGCTCAACCTTAGAAGCAATCATTAATAAAATTTAAGACAATTTTAAGGTATTGCTACATATTTACCAATGTACCAAAAATAAATAAAACAAAATTGTGTTAACAGCTATAAAAAAAAATATGGACACCAAGTTTTAGTGACCTGTCCGTAAACCTGATTTTGTTTTTATTTCTGTTGAAAATAGTGCCAATAGACTCCACTAGCAGCCTACAATTATGCCTTAAATGTCAACATTATCCACTTGTAGAGTAAGTTTTTTTTTTTTTCCCGGTATGCGGGCCTCTCACTGTTGCGGCCTCTCCCATTGCGGAGCACAGGCTCTGGACGCGCAGGCTCAGCGGCCATGGCTCACGGGCCCAGCCGCTCCGCGGCATGTGGGATCTTCCCGGACCGGGGCACGAACCCGCGTCCCCTGCATCGGCAGGCGGACTCCCAACCACTGCACCACCAGGGAAGCCCTAGAGTAAGTTTTTTATCAGAGCTGTTAAAATTTAAATAGGCAATGCTGGGAGTATTACTTTAAACCGTTCTCAGTTAGATTCTCTTGGCTCTGCCATCTAAAAATTGTGCCACCTTCACCAAACCATCCTCTTGCACAGCTCACTGCTTTGTTTGTCACTACACTCATGATTATCTGAAATGACTGTGTATTTGAAAATTGTTCCTGCTAGTGTTAAGAGAAGTTGTGAAGACTTCGAAATGGACAAAAAAATGACTGCTGTAGAGTGCTGGAGGATGTCGAATGGATCCCTCAGAAATAATCTGATTACATGGAGTTTACACCTTTGATTGTTTTTCACCAAACTGTTTTGTAATTGTGAGAAGAAAAAGTTAAATTTTAGATGATGCTGGTGAAATAAATCTTTTCTTTAGAGAACAAGGCAAATTATTCCTGCCTGTGACAAGGCAAATGAATATTGTCTGGTAGAGATTATAAATCTCTGTAAATCCAATTCTCATTTGAACAATTGTTAAATGTTATTGGTTTCCTCGTTAATTAATGAGTTAAATATAATCTTTGACATGTGTTCATTTTGTATTTGTGTGGGCATCACATCATGTTTTTATTTATCTTTTTATAAATTATCCTTTATCACTAGACACAAGATTCAGAAGTCAACCAGATAGGGGATTCTGTCTTGTTCAATGTTGTGCCAGGCACATAGAAGGAAGTCAATAAATATTTGTTAGTGAAATAAATAAATGAACAAATAAAATAAATGGTGATGTCCCAACAGGATGGAAGGCCA
The DNA here is from genome assembly GCF_964165515.1 of Mesoplodon bidens. Taxonomy (NCBI): domain Eukaryota; kingdom Metazoa; phylum Chordata; class Mammalia; order Artiodactyla; family Ziphiidae; genus Mesoplodon; species Mesoplodon bidens. The sequence goes on from NC_138172.1 coordinate 22,543,146, forward strand.
GGGTACAAGCCTAGCTACAATATAACTTTCAGGAGTGCCCTGTAAGAGTGTACAAGTTGCGCACTGTTCAAGAACTCCCAATCAAGGCTCTGTATACTGGTTCATGGGGATGTATTTTCTCAGAGTAAAGGATACCTTTCTTTAAGTGGCCCAAGTGTTCTACATGGACTAGGCGGGGATGCAAGAACACTGTGAGGCCACTGGAAGACCCAGAGCAGTCATGGAAATCTGCAGAGATTTAGATGAAATTTGAACACCACAACAAGAGACTGTCACTGAGAAGGGATGTTTTGATGGAGATGGCCTATTTAGAGCTGTTTTTTTTAAAATAAAAATTCTCTAGCAAATTCATCTGTCAAGTTGAAAGAAGATCTCAACACTTAAAAAATAGAGAAAGAAGAGGTCATGGTGATTTCTTGACAGTGAAGAGCTATTAACAATCACTCCAATGTGGTGAAATTCATAACAGAAAGCATTCTGAATTGAGATAGTCTTTTTCAAAAACCATGCTGTCATAATATTGAGAGTTAAACAGGTATAAATAATAGCCTTGCACACTTCTCATTGCCAGATACCTTAGTAATTTATGGAGAAAAGGCTTCTTTAAATCACAAGGAAGATGACGGATTTGAGAGGCTGTCCTCTAAGATCTCAAACTGTCCTAGATTGATAGAAAGATATGGAATGTAAAGAACATCATTTGTATTGTTAAAAAGATTCTTCAACAGTTAAAATTGTTTTAGAAGAAAATAAAGTATGTGGTTTTGTCAACTGGGCAACCTAGTGTATTTTTTTAAATGATAATGTCTTTCAAAAGTATAGCACTCCACACCTAAATCTATTTATCTTGACAAAATATTTCCATGCATCTTTTTGAAGCCTGTGAACCAGACAAATCATGATGATAACGTAAAACTCATGTGAAAAATTGTGATATGTATATTGCCAAATGTTAGAGGGTAAAAGTTTAGAAGTGACATATCCTATCTAAATCAGGGTTTCTTTCTTTTTTTTTTTTTTTGCGGTACGCGGGCCTCTCACTGTTGTGGCCTCTCCCCTTGCGGAGCACAGGCTCCGGATGCGCAGGCTCAGCGGCCATGGCTCACGGGCCCAGCTGCTTCGCGGCACGTGGGATCCTCCCGAACCAGGGCACGAACCCGTGTCCCCTGTATCGGCAGGCGGACTCTCAACCACTGCGACACCAGGGAAGCCCCTAAATCAGGGTTTCTTGACTTCAGCACTAGTGACATTTGGGGCCAGATAAGCCTTTGTTGTACAGAACTATCCCGTACATTGTGGGATGTTTAGCAGCACACTTGTCTCTACTCACGAGATGCCAGTAGTTTCCTCTCCCCTGATTAGGACAACTCAAAACTTCTCCAGACATTGCCATATCACCCCTGGGGGGCAAAATCACCCCTAGTTAAGAACCACTGACCTAAGCCCATGCAGTTCTAATAGGTTATTCAAATGTAACTAGTAAATATTTGTCCAAGATCTGAATCTCAGCAAGGATCTCAAGAACTATCTTATCTTTTCCCCAAACAGAATTCCAGTGGATTCTTCCAGTGAAAACACAGAGCAGTAATAGAAATCAAAATGAATGTATGGGAAACATTGAGTTCTCATTATGTGTCAAACACTATGCTAAGCCTAGAACATGGATTAACTCATTTAATCCTCACATCAGGTACTCTTATCAGGCCCATTTTATAGATGAAAATGCTGAGGGTTACAGAGAATCAATGCTTTGCATAAAATCATCAAAGTAGAAAGTACAACAGCTGAGATACAGAACCAGGCAGGCTGATACAGATTCTAATTTTACAGCCCATGCTCCACTGTCTCCTGTGAAGTAAACACTGTTTTTCTTTCACATTAGACAGCTGAGCAAAAAGATTAATTGGCTCATGGGCCAAACAATGGTCCATGGGTCACATCTACACATCACCTCTTTTAGTAAGCAAACTTTTATTGGGACACAGCCACGCCCATTCATTTATGTTTTGTCTTGAGACTGCTTTTACTCTGGAAAGGCAGGTTGAGCAGTCGAGACAGAGACTGTTGGGCTCACAAAGATGAAAAGAATTACCATCCGACCTTTTACACAAAAAGTCCCTGGTTAGAGGCTGAGGAGCTGGTCTCTCCGATGGTAAGTGGTAGAGCCAGAACTTGAACCCAGCCCAAAGCCACGCCCAGGCTCTAACCCACAGAGCTCTGTTAATAAGCACAACAGCAGTGGTGGCAGCACAGAGCTGGAGCTTACTTTCTGCCAGGTACTCCTATAAGCATCCATATGTGTAAACTCATTTAATCCTCTGAATAACCTAAGGAGGCATTATGACGTGCCATAGCAGATGCTGCTGGTGCCCAGCCCACATGCCCTCAGCATTCACGTCTACACAATGAGGGCTTTTCTTCCCTTGCCTTGGGAGCATATTTGGCCCAAGCACGGGGCAAGTGGGAAGCACCAGAGGATAAGTGACACAGAAGCAACCTTCAACAGCTTAGCAATAAATTCTTCAGGGTCTTTACCCCTGTTATGGAATATATTTGAGGTCTCTTCTACACTCACTCCCCAAGCTCCCTGTTTCCCACAGTGGTAACAGGTTTGATAACACATCTTCTGTTGGCTTTTTCTCTTCCCTCTCTCACTTCCCTATTTCCCAAGCTATGTTTCCTAGAAACATTTCCCAAATAAACTACCTGTACTTGAATTCTTATCTCAGATTCTATGTCTGAGGGAATTAAAATTTCTGCCATTTTTATAGGTAGAAAACTAAGGTCCAGGGAGGTTATGTATGTAGCCCAAAGTCACACAGCTGGTAATCGATGGTATCAGGATTTGAACCTGGCCATCTGGCTCCAGCGTTCACACTCTTAGCCAAACCACTCCCAAGTAATAGCCACTTATGGGGGCATTCTGGATATTCCTGTTCTCCTTTTTCTACTATCCATCAACACTATCTCAGAGCTTGTTTTGGGAGGGATGAAAGTCATTTCAGGGAGAAACACACACACACACATACACACACACACAGAGGATGCCTTCTTTCTGCTTCTTCCCCTCCCTTTCTATGAGGGGCAGTCAATTTCCGTGCCATCACCCATGAGAGAGGGACATAGGCAAATCTTCCTCTCTCTCTCTAGTCTTAGAAAGTAACGTCTATACACTCGCTTTGCTTGTGCTCCATTACCAGCCATGACCCAGAATACTCCCTTAAGCTCCAAGTAAACAACCGGGGTTACCATTTCCCCAGGCCTTATAATAGCTATGAAACTCTGAGCAGATTCCATTACTGAGATGCAGAATCCATGTGTGCCTACCAACACAAATCACATTTCTATTCTCTTCAGTGTGGGAAAACAGACTATCGTTCCCTTTTTTTTTTAGGGATTAAAAACTCACACATTTGATTGATATTACCAGTACCATAATTCCTCATGCACAGCCCACAATCCTCATATAACTAGAATCATTGAAATCATGCTGTCTGTCATGCATACATCCTGCCTGGTGGCTAAGAGCTGCTCCCCAAGGGGAAAATTCCTTCTTTAATAGACACCTCTGACTTGCCCCTATCCCAGGCACTATAGGCAAAGGTTTGGGGTTTATTTTCTTTTAATACCCTATGTGTTATAAAAAGCAGATTTCTGAGAACATGAGTGGTCTCATCAGAAAGAGAAAATAAGGAACTCAGCCAGGGCCAATACACAGAGTTGTACATTGTAGACTGTGAGACTGGTGCTCCTTACAATTGTGCAGTGAAAATCTGTCCGACTATACATGGCACCCCTGCCTTAAACCTATTTCCAAGGTCAATGAACCCTATATATATTTGTCTTGCCCAATACATTCATGTAATCATAACTATTGTATTCTTTAGTATTAATGATTTTCAGAAAGAGTATCAGAATGCTTCCACTTGGCAGTAACAGAGTACTCAACTAATGGCAGTTATATTTCATAAAGCAGGAAGAAAGGAAACAGGGCATTCTAGAGTTTGTTACCTTAATGATTACAGGATATCAGGGCCCCGGGGTGATTCCTCTGCAATTACCTTAGCTTCTGCCTCGTGGTCACAAAATGGCTACCACAGCTCTCAGCATCATCTATCAAAAACACCTGGCCGGGTTTCCCTGGTGGCGCAGTGGTTGAGAGTCCGCCTGCCGATGCAGGGGACGTAGGTTCGTGCCCGGGTCTGGGAAGATCCCACATGCCGCGGAGTGGCTGGGCCCGTGAGCCATAGCCGCTGAGCCTGCACGTCCGGAGCCTGTGCTCCGCAATGGGAGAGGCCACAGCAGTGAGAGGCCCGTGTATCGCGAAAAAAAAAAAAAAAAAAAAACACCTGGCCAACTTTATCCATTCACTTAAACTGAGAGGCTCTTACAGTGATTGAGTGCCCCTCACTTGTAGTGGAGTGAAAAGTTTAGGTTTCTGAAGTTTGTAGGGCTATCACATACCTAAAATCACCCAAGAGGTGGTATCTTCCTGAAGCCTCGTTGTTTTTTTCCTTGGTTCTGCATATGTAAATTTTTCTAGTATATCCACATCGTCTATTACTTAATGTAACTAAAGCGAGCTTCTGTTCCTTGTAACCAAATTGCTATAAAAACTCAGTTGGCTGCTATCAGAAAGGAATGTTTCTCCTACTGCCGTTTGAATCCAATGAAATTACATGGCATTTCAAAAGAAAGAACAGAATCGATGAATTCTGGTGCATTCCAGAGGTGAGGGCTTTCGGTTCTCATTAAAAGTACCTGCTACTCATATAAAATAAACTTTCCCTTGTGGGGAAAGTTTAATCCTTTGTGATGAACTCTGTCTTGAATGTATTTATTTTTCTCATATTGCCTGTGTGTTTTATTTCAATTGGAAGATTTTTTCAGAATTGTTTCATACCTGAGTTCAGGCATGTGAATTTATGTTGCCATCTGAAAAGGGTCAATTTGAATCTGTACAGGAGCTTCCTATGTTGAAATATGTGACAGTACCCCATATCATACCTTAGAGTTATCGGAAGGAGAGGAAACGTGTCCTAAGTGTAAATACTTTATGAAGCTAATGTGTGCAACCCACAGCTTGCTTACCTTCATGAAGATGGAGATATTAAGGAGGTAAAACTCTTTAATATACTAAAACAGCTTTTCATAGATATTACACTAGAATGACTAATGAGGCAAAAGCTATTCCCTAATTTTTATTAATTACAGCACTTACATTATATGTCTAAAAATTATGATACAACTGGTGCACATTTACCTGTACTTTTATTTTAAAAATCAATATGCTGTAAGTGATATTACTTACAAAGGATAAATTCATATCAACAGATTTTACCTTATTATGGTCATGCAACCACAGCTCAGGATCTGGAATCAGCCTACCTACATTTAGTTCCCAGCTCTGCTACTTGCTGGCTGTCTAGCCAGCTAAGTTACATAATTTCCCTGGACCTTGGTTTACATATAAATTTACCTGGCATACCTACCATATAGGGTGCTGTCTGAATTAAATGAGGTAAGTCACAGACCACATTTATCATGATGCTTGAACATAGTAAGCACTTAGTCAATATTTACTATCATCAAAGAATCAACCTACTCAATGTTGATCTTAACAATAAGACAATTAGACCCTAACTTGGTCAATTTTGTTGATTTATTTCTAGAATGCTTATTTATAACCAATCAATTACTTAAAAAGTTGAAAGTGTATGATTGCAAAATCAGTAACAGCTATGGGAGATTGTTCTAATAATGAAAAAATGTTTTAAATAAAGTTGAAATTAAGTAAATTCTCAGATTAAGGAAGCTACAACTTCCAAAGGTCTACTTAGCCATGTCTTCAAGGATGAATTATTTTATTCTCTGCAATTAGTCACTTAAACATAACCTTATCGTTATAGACAACAATACAAAAAAATTATCTAGACCTGCATTTCAATTTTTCATGTAGTAGAGAAATTAAATAAAGATATGGACTTGTTTCAAATACTGAAAACCACTGCCAAAATAACTGTATCCCATCCAACGTCTGCAGTTGCAAAAGCAAATATCCTCGATGGGAATATGGCTTACACAAATAATGGAGATAAGGGAAAAATGAAGGAATTACTGTAAGTCTAAGAGGAACTGTAAACCTATTAGGGAGAATGTGCTGCCAATGGGGTAAGTTAATTAAAACATGTCACTAAGCTAATTCCCCAAACTTTAGTAATTAATTTATGACAATATCACTAGAATACTACTTCAGATTATTTACAGTTCAAAGTCATTTATGAATGAAATTTTCTCTGGAATACAAGGTGTTATCACCATAAGCATGTTCCCCTTTGCTAATTTTAGCACATTTTCAAAATGGAATAAAACTTGGGAAATAAGAAAATGAATGATTAGAGAGCTTAAAAGGATTTAAGAGATCATCCAGTAGCCAAGTGACAAATAAATCACAATAAATAATAAATACAAATCACCTGTACTGCCACTCCCCTGTCTAGTGCCCCTGTGAAACATAATTTGTCTGAGCAGACTGGTTTCATTCACAACTCTGAGCCAAACCTCCCAGCCAAGATCAGCTGACTCCCGGTTGCATCAGTGGGCTAGCTGAGATCAATTGTAAGGTGCCCCCAGTTAATCCACAGAAGTTTGAAGGAAAACAATGCTAATATTTCATGCCCTGAGGTTATGTGGATATTTGCTACACAGCAGCAGCGGATTAATATAATTATGATGCCTATGATGACGTGATGATTACTATCTCAGATAACTTCTATATGCCAGGCATTTTGCCATTTTATGTCTAATCCTCACAACATTTCTGCAACAACAGTACTACTATTCCCATTTTAGAGATTGGAGAATGAGACACAATGAGTTTTAAAGATGGGCCCAAGTTCCAACAACTAGTAAGTGGCTGGTCTATGGTTTGAATTCTGGTCCAATTCCCAAAACCCATGTTCCTTCTTAAACGCCAGACTTATTCTCTCTCTCTCTATTTTTCTTTTTTTTTATCTAGCTATCAATATCAATATATCAGTGTGAAACAATAAAATTTCCCTGAAGAAAATACATATGTTTCTTTAACCATAAGAAAACACAGCTCAGAGCTGAAGTATGCAAACGGGAAAATAGGTAGTAAGACTAGAAGTCATGGAGATGACCAGGGCTGGGTTATCCTGGGCCTCTCAGGCCATATAGTAAGTTCAGAGCAAAATGGAGGGCCAAGAAATGGGGAAAAAAGAATGTGCTCATCCATGTATTCACTTAGCAGATATTTAATATTCACCTTGATAGACATTAGGATTCCAACGGTGAGCAATAAAAGTACAAAAGTCCTTACCATCATCAGGTTTACAGTGCAGGGAATGAGAGCAAGATACTAATTGAAGAACCAAAACTTAAGGCAAAAATAGAACTGTCATGGTGCTAGAAGGAAGAAGTACATAATTCTTTGAGATCCTGGAGTAGACAGTGGTTGAATGAATGAATAAATGAACAAATGAATGAACAAACTGATAGAAACGATTCCCATCCAAATCAAAGCACATGACATGTTTGTCATCCATGGTACCAAATGTGAATCTTCAAAGAGTAGAATCATAATACTGAGGGCTATGAATTTTCTTACCTTTTTACTTGAGTGGAAAGGGTGGCTGGGATGATGGGAAAGGGATCCAGGTCAGAAAACAGGAATGAGTTTTCCTTGAAAAATGCCCATACTGTATGCATCCCTTAGAAATAGCTTACTTCAAAATGAATGCCATCGGCAACAACATAGGCAGTTTTTGACTCTGGCAAGCAGCATCCTATATAGAATGGCCCAGGAAGAAAGAAATCTAGGAGAGGAAAAATGTTTGAATCCTACAAGTAGCACCACCCAGTTTTAGGATCCAGAGGGAAAAAACGCAAAACTCCACCCTTACTTTTATATGTCAGAGAAAAAGAACTCATAGAAAATTCTATGAATAATGAACTCATATTTTTACTTTTCATGTTGTGAATTTGGCTTTTTCTTCAGAAGCAAAAGCAAAATCAATCCACTTTGAAGAATTCTGATACGTATTAAGGGAAATGAGTTTAGTTTCTAAAACAGACTAAATGCTTATGTGTTTTGGCTTGGCTAATCTTTTAACCATTTTTCTTAAAAGCATTAAAATAAGTATTTCACCAAATACATATTTCACCAAAAATAAAAACTTGTGAGTAATTTCTTAGAAAATGAATAATATTGCCTATTCTATCTCGATAGCTCTTTACCTTGGAAGAAATTCTTTTAGCAAGTTAATCTTCCAATCAATTCTTAAAAACAGTTCTTCTCTCACCCCAAATAGAACTTAAAGAGACTCAGGGGAACTGGGAAGATTTAAAATGAACAGAAATGAGAAATTATTGAGAAGACAATTTTAACAGTTTCTTTTCCCTCCAATATCACCACCTTCCCCTTCAAGCAAATAGTAACAGAGCCATACAGCAAACAGTGAGGCAAAAATGAAACCTGCTAGTTTTTCACATGAAATACTCCACTCTCTTTCTGTTAACATATAAACTCAGAAAAGCACAATATAAATGGTGATTGAATGGAAATTAATGTATGCGTGAAGTTTTGGGGACTAAAACCAAAGTCATAAGCTTTTGTACCTTTCATCTTTAGAACAAGAGAAAAATAGATATTATAAGAGATGTGTAGTTAGGATTAAATGAGTATACTCACATATATAGGTAATGCAAACTACAGCTGATGCTCTATTTAAATATAAAAAAAGTAAAATTCTATGGTTCCATTTATCAAAATTGAAAACAATATCTGCTATGCATAGCTCACAGGAATGTAATCACTAGATAAATGTAAAGGTTTATTATGATCTCAAGCAATTGTGAATATTAGGTATTGTTTTGGTTCCCAGATAGGAAATTAAACAGAATATGCCACAGGCTCAAGGCAGGTGGTAAAAATTAGGGTAAGAGAAGAGTAGTCATTAAACCAGGAGTGGTGGAGTCCATGGTGAATTGCAGTCAAATGTGGGGAAACGAAAGTTCATTGTGGCCAGATCTGCCAATTTTTCCAGAAAAGCTAGAACCCTGGATCTTTCTGAATTTTAAAAATATCGGCAAATAATTTGAAAAATTTTAATACGATGACAATGCTGATAGTATCCAACAAAAGCTCTCTGTGAGATATGTTTGCCACCTTCAGGCTAGGTCAATAGTTTTCAAACCATACTCCATGGAAAATCAAGAGCTAGGCTGGGAGATTAGGAATCATGGCTTGTGTTCAACAAACCATACCTTCTTGGGTCCCTTATATTCCCTTTCTCCAAAGTAACTCAAATTTTATCTTATAGATAAGATACATTTTGAATCAATGGGTTCAACGTTTGTAAGAAGTTGGAAGAACATTGGTGTGTAGGGGGAAAAGCACAAGGGAGCATGGCTCTTTCCCATCTTGGACTGGAAGCTTACTCTGTGTCTGTCCTCTTTCACCACGTAGCCCCGGTACCCAACACAATGCCTAATACAGTAGACACTCAATAAATATTTTTCAACTGAATGATGTAATGAACAAAGTGTTAGGTTCCAAACCTTTTCAACGCAGGTTCATTTTCTAAGCCTCTCCACAGTTGAGTTATTCCTATCTATTCATATTAGGAAAATGAGAGACAAAAAATGTATCTTTCATGAGGATAGAGCAAAGATTCATGAAATCATCTGGATGAGTGTCTTCATGTTCTCAACAGGAGTGTTTCCAGACAAACTCAAAGTCATATACACGTCTTCTCTTACTTTAATCCATGTATAAACTCTTGGAAAGCATGTAAATTGAATTTTGGTAAACCAAATCAGTTACTTTCATTATTTTTAAACCAGATCATTTGACAAGCAAGAAGTATATGTTTTATGTAAAAGAACCTCAACAAAGAGACTATTTGGAATGTGAATGATCAGATACAATGGTGGGGAAAGGTGCTGAAATAAAAGTGTTTTGGTTTTGGGCTACAGATTTTTTTTTATAGTGAGACACATGTCTTTATAATTACTAGCCATGATACTTGCAAATATAATCATGCCATTTTATTAAAATAATTTAAAAGATATAATCATGAGATAATTTTTATGGTTGCAATAATCCTTGATGTGCTGGGAAAAACAGAGGCATTGTCTTAATATGATTTTCAAAATAACACTGTTTTCACAGTTGCATAGTCCATAAATGTGCAGAGATTAAAGGCACTGGATGAAATCTTCATTAGTGATATGTTATGAAAAAAAAAAAGTTGTGGGACTTCCCTGGTGGTCCAGTCATTGAGAATCTGCTTCCAGTGCAGGGATTCAATCCCTGGTCAGGGAACTAACATCCCACATGCTGCGAGGCAAGTAAGCCCGCTCGCCACAACTACTGAGCCCGCACTCTGGAGGCCCCATGCCACAATTAGAGAGAAGCCCACATGCCGCAACAAAAGATCCTGTGTGCCCAACTAAGATCTGATGCAGCCAAAGATCAATAAATAAATATTTTTTAAAAAGAAGTTGTTAGAATGCGAAGGAATTTGCTATTTTCCTCAAAAAAAGAAATTTTACTTTATAAAACTTAATTGGCCATAAATACTTGTACAAATGTAAATTGTAAACAGCTACAACTGTGGTTTTAAAACTTTAGTGCTCATCAAAATCTCCTGGAGAGGTTGTTAAAACAGATTTCTGAGTCCCACCCCAGGAGATTCTGACTTGGTAGGTGTGAAGGAGGGAGAGCCCAAGAATGTGCACCTCAAGTAAATTCCCGGGTGATACTGACGCTGCTGGTATGAGAACCACACTTCATGAGCCGCCAGACTAGAGGAAACCTAACACCCTTTTCAAAATGAAGCTGTAGTGGCTATGGATAAATCACTAATCCACCACTGGAACACCAGCAAAAATTACGTTCTGCTTAGTCAGTACTAAAAAAGACACTTTCTTGGATACACAGTTTGCATTCAGTTTCAGAGTCATTAAAGCAGTGACTGCATTTTTTTACTCTATTCACTTGAAACCCACCTATAGGAGCAGTAAACCTCCCCTGGGAGAAAGTTACAGAGTTGGATTGTTTATCTGGTCCAAAGAGTGTTTCAAGACAATTAAAATGAATGACTGACTCAGCAGGGGAGGAAGCTCAAAAGGAATAGAAACAGTTTTGCATAGAGCTGAACAATGCAGCACGTGAGTAAGATTGCCTCTTGCTAAAGAGTGTTTTCCACAAGAAAACACACCGAGCCAAGATGTAGGGTCCAGTTATAAGTACTAAGAGAATAATTTCAAAAATTTTCCCTGAAGTATGTATTGAGACAAGGACACAAACTCACAAGAAGGCATGCACAGAGATGTTGTAGCAGATGTTCTCCATGCCCTGCCCATATTCTTTCAGTAACCACTATGCCATCATGCTGACAGCTTCCTCCTGTGAGCACCTGATGGGGAACTTTCTACAGACATGAATGCAGGGACATGCTCAGCTCATTCACAGGACAGGTCAGAAGTACTGTGGAGTTAATACCCCTGGCAGCAGCCCACAGCCAATAACAAGCTGGAGTTGATGGATTCATACCTGTTTGTCCACCCTTAACTAGGACTTCTAGGAGACATGTTCTACACCATCCCCAGAAGGTCATAGTGGAATTGAGTCCCAGTTGTCTTGAGCAATGATCTGCTATGCAAGCAACACACTCTGGCTTCCTCCCATTTCTTGTCTCCTTTCCCCACTCCCCTTCTGGTGTTTCCTGAGATAACCAATCACCTCCAAGAAAACTATCTGCACTTCAACCCTTGTTTCAAGGTCTGCATATGGGGGAACCCAGTTGTTCACTGAAACATTGTTTTAAGTGATAAGAAAGAAAAATGAATTGTCCATCACCATATAACTACAAAATGAAATCCAACATAATCATTGAGTGGGTAGAAATTTGTCAGATAAGAGTGATGACATTATATTAGTTATATAAAACACATATACACAAAATTATAGTATATAATTTTATGAGTGTATATTAAGTAAAAGCCAAGAATGTGATCTATAAAAATTCAAATTAGAGAGAGGTCCAAGATGGCAGCCTAGGTAGACCCTGAACTCAACTCCTCCTGTGGACGCATTGAATCTACACCTACATATGGAGCAGCTCCTCCTGAGGAAGAGATGAGGGCTAATTGAACAGCTTCTGCACAAAAAACAACAGAGGGACCACCGAGAGATGGGTAGGAGAAACAGAGACACAATATGATGGGAACCCCTTCCCCGACTCAATGACTTGCAGCAGGGAGGGATGCCACTAGGGGTCCACATGCAGACTTGCCTGCCTGGGGTAGAGTGGGAAAAAACAGTGGCTCAAAGGGCAGCTAGCTTATACATGAAGTAAATTTATTTACTAACCCTATACCACCTGCCAAATGGGCAAGGAACTGCTGGAACTCTCTTTGAGATCAGAGGCACTGGAGGTAGCACAGGGTGTCATTTCTGCCTTCTTCCTTCACCTTGATAGAGTGGACAGGAACACAACCCAGGCCTCGTTGTTAGGTTGCCAAAGCTGTCCCAGTGCACCCAGGTACATGGCCCACACAAACTTGAGCCAGCCCCTCCAAGGCAGCCCTGGCATGGCCACCTCAGCTTCATCCATCCTATCAAGGCAGCCTGGGCACCGTGCACTTCAGGACCCCCTGCCCAACTGGCTCACACCTGTTCCAACTCTAGCCATCCCACCAAGGCAGTCCTGATACAGTGTGCCCCAGGATCCCCTCTCTGCCCCACATGGACTGCACCTGCTCTGGCTCCAGTGTGTCTGCCAAAGCTGCTTAACACACACACAGTCTACACAGAGTATCACCTCACACAAGGACATGTCTTCAAGACTGATACAGGTAGCTCTTTGACTTAATTCACAGAAACAAACACAGAAAGCCAAAAATATAAGTAGACAGAGGAATATGCTCCAAATGAAAGAACAGCGTAAATGCTCTCTCTGCCCAAGAAAACTTAATGAAAAGGAGATAAGTAACTTACCTGATAAAGCGTCTAAATAAAAGACATAACACTGAACTCGGGTGAAGAAAGGAGGAACACGTGAGAATTCCAAGATAAAGTTAGAAAATATAAGAAAGAGCCAATCAGAGCTGAAGAATACAATAAATGAAGTGAAAAATACACTACAGGGGATCAACAGCAGAATAGGTGATACAGAAGAAGAAGTCAGTGATCTAGAAGACAGAATAATGAAAATCACCCAATAAGAACAGTAAAAAGAAAAAAGAATTTTAAGAAATGAAGATAGTTTAAGGGACCTCAGAGACATCATCAATCATGCTAACATTCACATTATAGGGTTCCCAGAAGGAGAACAGAGAGAAACGGGCAGAAAAATTATTTGAAGAAATAATGGCTGAAAACTTCCCTAACCTGGGTAAAGAAACAGATACCCACGTTCAGGAATCACAGAGAGTCCCAAACAAGACCAACCCAAAGAGATCCAACTGAGACATATCATAATCAAAATTTTAAAAGTTAAAGAGAAAAATTTAAACATAGCAGGAGAAAAACAACTAGTCACATACAAGGGAACCCTCATAAGACTATCAGCTGATTTTTCAGCAGAAATTTTGCAAGCCAGAAGGGAGGGGCAAGATATATTTAAAGTTCTGAAAGAAAAAAAAACCCTTACAATCAGGAATACTCTGTCATACAAGATTATAAATCATGAGAAATAGAGATAAGGAGCTGCCCAGATAAGCAAAAACTAAAGAAGTTCATCAGCACTTATAAGATATGTTAATGGATCTTCTTTAAGCCAAAAAGTAAAGGCCATAAATAGAAATAAGAAAATACATGAAATAAAAAATCTCACTGGGAAAGGTAAGTACAAAGCAAAGGCAGTGGATTAGCCACTTAAAAATCCTAGGTCAAAGGCTAAAACACGAAAGAAGTAAAGTCAACTATAACTACAATAAGTAGTTAAGGGATATAAAAAATCAAAAGATAAAAAATATGATGTAAAAATATAAAACATGAGATGGGAAGTAAAAATCCCATGCTTTTAGATTGCATTCAAACTTAAGCAGCTATCAGCTTAAAATATACTCCTATATATATATAGGTTGATATTAATGAACCTCATGTCACCACAAACCAAAACCCACAATAAATACACAAAAAATAATGACAAGGGAACCCAAACATAGCTCTAAAGAAAAAAAAATAAAACCGAGAAGAACTACAAAAATAGCAAGAAAACAATTAATAAATGACAATAAGTACACACCTATCAATAATCACTTTAAATGTAAATGGACTAAATGCACCAATCAAAAGATATAGAGTAGCTGAATGTATTTTTTTAAAAACCCATCTACATGCTGCCTACAAGAAACTCACTTAAGATCTAAAGACACATAGAGACTGAAAGTAAAGGTATGGAAAAAGATATTTCATGCAAATGGAAAAAAAAAAGAAAGCTGGAGTAGCAATACTCATATCAGACAAAATAAACTTCCAAACAAAGACTATAACAAAAGAAAAAGAAGGGCATTGCATAATGATAAAGGGGTCAATCCAAGAATAGGATATGACATTCATAAATATGTATGAACCCAACATAGGAACACCTAAATATGTAAAGCAAATATTAACAGACATAAAGGAAAAAATTAACAGTAATACAATAATAGTAGGGACTTTAATACTTAACTTACATCAATTGATAGATCATCCAGACAGAAAATGAATAAGGGAACCTTGATCTTAAATGACACATTAGACAGATGGACTTAATATATACACAACATTTTATGCGAAAATTGCAGAATACACATTCTTTTCAAGTGCACATGGAACATTCTCTAGGACAGATGACATGTTAAGCCTCAAAACAATTCTCAATAAATTTGAGAACACTGAAATCATCTTTTCTGACCACAACAGTATGAAATTAGAAATCAATTACAGAAAGGAAACTGGAGAAAATACAAAAACATGGAGATTAAAAACATGCTACTAAACAACCCATGGGTCAATTAAAAAAAACAAAGAGAAAATCAAAAATTACCTTGAGAACATGAAAATGGAAACCCAAATGTCTAAAATCTGTGGGACGCAGTAAAAGCAGTTCTAAAAGAGAACTTCATAGTGATACAGGCCTACCTCAAAAACAAGAAAAATCCCAAATAAATAATCTAAGCTTACACCTAAAGGAACTAGACAAAGAACAAAACCCAAAGTTAATAGAAGGAAGGAAATAACAAAGATCAGAGCAGAAATAAATGAAATAGGGACTAAAAAGCAAGAGAAAATATCAATAAAACTAGGAGCTGATTCTTTAAAAGATAAACAAAATAAATAAACCTTTAGCTAGACTTCTCAAGAAAAAAAAGAGAAGGCATAAATAAATAAAATCAGAAATGAAAGAGAAGTTACAACCAACACCACAGATATACAATCATAAGAGACTACTACAAACAATTATATGCCAACAAATTGGACAACTTAGAAGAAATGGATAAATTCCTAGAAACATACAATGTTCCAAGACTAAATCAGGAAGAAATAGAAAATCTAAACAAACTAATTACTAGTGATGAAATCTGAATCAAAAATCAAAAAATTCCCAACAAGCAAAATCCTTGTCCAGAGGCTTCACAGGTGAATTTTGCCAAACATTCAAAGAAAAGTCAATAGTTGTCCTTCTCAAATTATTCCAAAAAACAGAAGAGTAAAGAACAATTCCAGACTGATTTTACAAGACCAGCATTACCTAATACCAAAACCAGGCAAAGACATTACAAAAAAAAAAAAAAAATTACAGGCCAATATCCCTGATGAACATAGATGCAAAAAGCCTCAACAAAATATTAGCAAACTGAATTCAACAATATATTAAAAGGGTCATACATCATGATCAAGTGGGATTTATTCCAGAGATGCAAAAATAGTTCAATATCTGCAAAAAAAAATCAATGTGATACACCATGTTAAGAAATAAAGGATAAAAATCATATGATCATCGTAATATATGCAGAAAAAACATTTAACAAAATACAACATTCGTGTATGATAAAAACTCTAAAGAAAGGGGTATAGAGGGAACATACCTCAACATAATATATGTTATAAATGACAAGCTCAGAGCTAACATCATATTCAATGGTGAAAACCTAAAAGTTTTCCTCTAATATCAGGAACAAGACAAGAATGTGCACTCTTGCCACTTTTATTCAACATAGTATTGGAAGTTCCCACCACAGCAATCGGATGAGGAAAGGAAATAAAAGACATCCAAATTGGAAAGGAAGAAGTAAAATTGACACTATTTTCAGATGATATGATACTGTATATAGAAAACACTAAAGACTTCACCAAAAAACTATTAGAACTAATAAATGAATTCAGTAAAGTTGCAGGATACAAAATTAGTATGCAGAAATCTGTTGCATTTCTATACACTAGTAACTAGCAGAAAGAGAAATTAAGGAAATAATACTATTTACAAGTGCATCGAAAATAATAAAATACCTGTGAATAAATTTAACCAAGGAAGTGAAAAATCTGTACTTTGAAAACTATAAGACACTGATGAGAGAAACTGAAGATGACACAAATAAATGGAAAGATATACACACTCATGGATTGGAAGAGTTAATATTATTAAAATGTCCACAGTACCCAAAGCAATCTACAGATTTAATGCAATCCCTATTAAAATACCCATGTCATTTTTCACAGAACTAGAACAAATAATACTAAAATTTGTATGGTCCACAAAAGATCCAAATAGACAAAGCAATCTTAAGAAAGGAGACATTATCTGAGGAAGCTATAGGTATCACACTTCATGATTTCAAAGCTATAGTATATAAAACTATATGATGCTGGCACAAAAGCAGACATATAGATCAACAGAACAGATTAAAGAGTTTAGAAATAAGCCCACACTTATATGATCAATTAATCTATGACAAAGGAGGCAAGAATACTCAAAGACAAGACAGTTTCTTCAAAAAATGGTGCTGGGAGACTGGACAGCTACATGCAAAAGAATGAAAATAGACCACTTTCTTAAACCATATGCAAAAATAAACTCAAAATGGATTAAAGACTTCAATGTAAGACCTAAAATGATAAAACTACTAGAAGAAACACAGTAAGTATGCTCTGTGACATAGGTCTTAGCAACATTTTTCTGGATCTGTCACCTCAGACAAGGACAACAAAAGCAAAAATAAACAAATGGGACTACATCAAACCAAAAAGCTTTTACACAGTGAAGGAAGGCATCAACAAAATGAAAAGGCAACCCACTGAATGAGAAAAGATATTTGTAAATGATATGTCTGATAATGGGTTAATATCCGATATATATAAATAACTCATACAACTCAGTACCAGAAAAACAATCCAATTAAACACAGGCAGAGGACTTGAATAGACATTTTTCCAAAGAAGACATAAAGATGGCTAATGGGGACATGAAAAGATGTTCAACATCACTAATCACCAGGGAAATGCAAGTCACAACTTTAACAAGATATCACCTTACAACTCTCAGAGTAGCTATTGTCAAAAAGGCAAGAAATAACAAATGTTGCTGAGGATGAGGAGAAAAGGAAACCTTCATGCACTGTTGGTGGGAATATAAATTAGCGCAGACACTATGGTAAACAGTATGTAGATTCCCCAAAAAGTTAAAAATAGAACTACCATATGACCCAGCAATTCCACTCCTGGGTTTATCCAAAAAAAACCAAAAATACTAATTAGAAAAGATATATGCACCACTATGCTCACTGCAGCCTTATTTACAATAGCTAAGATATAGAAGCAATGTAAGTGTCTGTTGATAAATGAATGGATAAAAAGTGGTGTGTGTGTATGTATATAAATATACATACACACAATGAAACATTACTCAGCTATAAAAAAAGAATGCAGTCTTGCCATTTGCAACAACATGGATGGACCTAGAGGGTATTATGCTACGTGAAGTCAGACAAAGACAAATACTGTATGATTTCACTTATATGTGTAATCTAAAAAACAAAACAAAAATCAAACATAACAAAGTGGAAACAGACTCATATATACAGAGAACGCTGGTGGTTGCCAGAGGTGAGGGAGGTGGGGGGTGGGGAGGGATGAGTGAAATAGAGTAAGAGGATTAAAAGGTACAAACTTCCTGCTGTAAAACAAAGATATAAAGTCACAGAGATGTAAGGTACAGCATAAGGAACACAGTCAATAATGTTTTAATAGCTTTGTATGATGACAGATGGTAACTAGACTTACTGTGGTGATATTTCATACTGTATAAAAATATTTAATCACTATGTGGTACACCTGAAAAGAACATAGTATTGTAAGTCCATTATACCTCAATAAAAAAAAGATTCAAATCAAAGAGATAGCCATGACCCTCCCTTCAAGGAGACGTGGTTGGTTAAAAATAATTAGGCATTATTTATAATATACTCATTTTTATATGGTGAATGTATTCATGCATTATTCTATAATTAATAATTACTAGAATAATTTAAAGTATGTGTAATTCCTAATATTGATATGAATAAAATCACTCATAGATGCTCCTGTGAAAAACATATATTAAAAGTCTAAGATTCTAACAGTAGAAGATTAAACATATGAATGATGGTATTTTCAGAAACTAAGAAACCATGCAATCAATACAAAGAAACAGTAGTCATCAATCAACCAATGCTGATGCCGGGCCTGGATACAGAGCTGAGGACAGGGGAGGCACAGTTCCTGCCTAACTAGAGTTTACAGTCTATTGAGGAAGAAAGACACTGAGGTAGAATCACACACAGTGCAAGTTATGAATGAATTAAATGCAGATATTTTTGATAGATCAGTAGAAAAATAGGCTACTAAACAGTTTGTACAATAGCACCCCATTCTCAGAAAAACAAATGTGAAAACAAATACGTTGATGCATTGTAAAGAAGATGGGAGGTTATATAATGATATGATAACAGTAATGATCCTGGGTAGTGAGATTCATTCAACACCAGCTTGGTTAAGCATCTATAAGGAAGTAGGATTGTTTATTTTTCTACTGTTAATGTAAATTTTTTCCTACAAGCCTTGAACCTTGTTTAGTTCTTAAGTGTTTTTTTTAAAGACAGCTTCTACTTTAAACTACTTGTAGTTCATAACTTGACCAACTGCCATCTTACTCCACATCATATTTTAACTTTTCCTTTTCTTATCTCATCATTGTTTTGAACCATTCAGTGGTTAGATCAATTCTGCAGCCATCCAGGCATCATTTATTCATACAATTGACATTTCCTGAGTTTCTGCTAGAGTCCATGCTATTGCCACATGTTGTGCATTTAGCTCTAAGCAGAGAGAGATGTGGATCCTAGCTTCACAGAGCTTACAGTCCAGGAAAGAAGACCGATTGTGCAAAGCACTGGATAAATTATTATACTGACCTCAATAGAGAATTCTACATTGGTTATACTGAAACTAAACCTTTCCAACATTGACTAAAGGTTCCTGTGACACAAAACCTTGATTTTCAAAAGCTTTTAATTACTTGTCTCAATTTTTTTTCAAATTCTTTCTTTCCTATCACCTTCCCAAAGTGACTCATTAAAAAAGCCCAAGGGGGGCTTCCCTGGTGGCGCAGTGGTTGAGAGTCCGCCTGCCGATGCAGGGGACACGGGTTCGTGCTCCGGTCCGGGAAGATCCCACAAGCCGCGGAGCGGCTGGGCCTGTGAGCCATAGCCGCTGAGCCTGCGCATCCGGAGCCTGTGCTCCGCAACGGGAGAGGCCCGCGTACCGCAAAAAAAAAAAAAAAAAAGGCCAAGGAAGACTTTTCAGACTCAGTGATCTATTGTTCTTAAATGCGAAAATGATGGTCTTTGAAATTATGATAAAATATGGTATAAAGTATTCTACAAGGCAAAACAAGAGTACATTAAGCTAAATATACTGTAGGCAAAATTCAGCATTGCTCTGGAATTTCCTAATGCTTCTTCTGTGGTCTGTTAATGGTACAATCAGTTGAGAATCACGTGTAATATAATAATTCAAATGACATCAGGCTTTTATGCAATTATACGGAAAGGTTCTTTGTGGTTTTCTTTGTTTTTTCCTTGCTTCTGTGTTTCAGAGAGAAGGAACGAGAGAGACCACTCAATGTTGTTCAGATCGCATTCCCACCAGCATAGCATGGAATAAAGTGAGAATGTGTTTTCTTCCTGTGTCATCGTGTCTGCCCATAAGATGCTGAAAAAGGATTTACTTAAATTAAGCCTCCAGAGCAGTAAAATACATCTTGCCAGAGACCTTCCCTCTCCACACTGCCTCTGGAATGATCTTTCTAAAACGCACATATCACTGTGTCTCTTCCCTACCGAAAACCATTTAAAAGGACCCCTTCCACCTACCACAGGAAAAGATTAAAACATTTACGGGCTGAATTTTTTTTCCACTACAACTGAAAATAATTTTACCAAAGCTCATACATGCACTGTATATTCTTCCCAAAAATGGATTACCTACTTTATTGAACAGGAGAATGTCATTGGGAAAGATGGAAGCTGCAGTTTATCCATAAAAATTTAATACCTATAGGCATTTTTGGAGGGTAGCTTTCTGATCTTTCATCCTGAAACTGGATTGTGGGCTCAGGTAGAGTCATATGGGACTTGTGGCTTATGGGTTACTCATCACAGACTTGCAAGATAAAAGTACAAATTCCTTGGCATGATATACTAGGCACTGCAAATCTGGCCCTCACCTCTTTGGCGTCATCTCCAGACACAAGCCCCTGTGTATGTCACCTTCTGGCAATTCCATACTATCACATTTCCAGAAACACGCTGCGCTTTTCATGCCCTGGTGCTTCTCTACTGGTTCTTCCCTCTGTCTGAAGTGCCCTCCTCTCACCTTTCTTTGCCTGGAAAAAATGTACTCATGCTTCAAGACTCACTGCAGCTGCCATCATTTTGGTTAACGCTGCCCTAACCTCTCCCAGGGGAAAAAAAAAAACAACTAATCACGGCCTCCTCCTACTTCTTTGCAAGCCTGCAGTTTTCATGCTGCATCTATAACCATTGCATGCCTGCCCCACCTGACTAGGGACTTCAGAGGGCAGGACTTAGTTCCACTTCATAAGTTCCTGCCCCAGGACTTGGCACCCAGTGGTGCTTGATAAGTGTTCAATAAATGAATAATTGTACAAATGAAAAAATAAAGGAATTCCAATGTGGCAGGGGTGTATTCAAAATCCTGTTGATTTCAGAATGACCACAGACTAGGTTCTTCTTTCGTTTCCTAAAAAGTATAGTAGTTTGTATTTGTTAATCGCATACTCCTCATTTGCCCTTCCCCCCACCCCCCGTCCTCCTTTCCCCTTTGGTAACCATAAGTTTGTTTTCTCAGTCTGTGAGCTTGTTTCAGTTTTGTATATACAGTCATTTGTATTATTTTTAAAAATCCACATATGAGTGATCTATAGTATCTGTCTTTCTCTCTCTGACTCAGCATAATATTCTCAGACTAGGTTCTTCTTATTTTTTTATTATAAAAATTTCCGGATTCCTGGGAACCATACTGGCAAAGAAATGGGAAGGATTATCCTAGAAGCCAATAATTTTGGGGAGATCCACAAAGTAAACTCTGTGCTCTAACATTTACTATGGAGAAAAGGGAAAGACCTGGGGGGCAGAGCAGATAGGTGAGTAGGAGGCTAAAGGTAGGTGGTCCACCTTCACCAGTACTTGGGCAATCAGCTAGGCCTCACAGGAACACACCAAGCCCTCCCGATCTGAAGGTCACCTACATCGAAACAATGACACATGCAGGAATTGGTGGTCTCATAGCGTTTTATCCAACTCAAAAGACAGAAGGTTAAAATAAAGAGAGGTGACAGGCTCCACGACTTTAGGCAAAATATACAATCAACTTATAAATAATGGCAAGGCATCTTTTTGTTTTATATTTTATTCACTATTTCAAATCTGCTCATGGTAAAATGTATCCTTTTTGGTGAACTATTCTGTGAGTTTTGACAAATTAATAGTCATGCAACCTCCACCACTATCACAACACAGAGCATTTCCATTACCTCTCGGAAAATTTCCTCATGCTGCCCCTTTGTAGTTAAGCCCTACCCAACCCTGGCCCTGGACAGCTCTGATCAGTTTTTCGTCCCTATAGTTTTGCCTTTTCCGGGATGTCCTATAAGTGGTATCACACAGGATTTCGTCTTTTGTATCTGGCTTCTTTTACTTACCACAATGTAGTTAAGACGCTGCCATGTGATTGTACATTTCAGTAGTTTGCCCCATTTTATTGCTGTTCCACTGTGCAGTTGTACCACAATGTTATGTCCCCTAGCCCATTAAAGGACATTTGGAGTATTTTCCTTTGTTAGTGGCTGTGAAGAAAACTTCTATAAATATTCATGTATGGTTTTTGTGCGAACATAAGTTTCATTCTCTTGGGCAAATACCTAGAAGTGGGATTGCTGAGTCATGAAGAAAGTGTATGTTCCATTTTATAAGGAACTGCTAAACTGTTTTCTGAAGAAAGTGTGCATTTTTCATTCCTGTACAGTTGTTCCACATCCTTACCAGCACTTGGGTATTGCCAGGTTTGGGGGTTTGTTTGTTTGTTCGTTTGGGATTTGGCCATTCTAGTCACAGGATCTTTGAGATGGGATACTTGGAAACAGTAGGTGATATTTTAAACAGAAATTATCTAAAGTATGATCAAATAAGTTACTGGAGCAATGATACAGTAACAATGGAGAGTGTTCTTTTTACCAAATACATTAAATATTTAATGATATAAGGAAAATTTGAGGAAATATATACATAGAGAGCCTGGGGTTTAAGAAGACAGAGAATATGATTATAGGTGAAGCTCTGTGCTAAGTGAGAAATGTCTCAACAATGCATGGAAGAAATAGTAGTCATGGTGTTAAGACCACAGGCTGGACTGGACTACAAATGTCTGGAAAGAAAGGTCTGATTTCAAATGATAAATCAGATAGATGCTTGGTTTCTTAAAATCTTTCTGAAATAAGGGAAGGTCTGGGAAAGGAATTACAATTAAAGGCTTTTTTAAAAAGCCAAGCTAGGGTCCTGGTGGAATAGAGAACATATCAGAGTCCATGATATCAGCAGCCTTATCTGTAAATGTTGGATGGGTGACTCAGAGGCATAATCTTCATGTAGAAATAAAGAGGATTTGCGATCAGCCAAGTTGCCTCCAACCTGGACACCAGTATAAGGGTGGATGTGTGAGCAGTAATGAACAGATAAGACATCTGCTTTGGCGTGTGGATTTGTTTATTTCCCCTTTCTAAGACAGTGTCATATAGTTGCCAGCCCACACTTTCAGGCAAACATTCCTCCCTGAATTCCTGCCCTCCCCGATAGATAATATTCCCAGTCTCTCTCTCCTCCAAACTATCACATGGACAGAGACAGAGGGGACTCGGGGGTTACATCGTGGAACAGGAAGTGTTCTCACTCACCAAGCAAGGACATGAAAGGATAATAGTGACTTTCTCATTCTCCATCCCAAAAAAGACAAGAACTAGAAGCTGAAAGCACCACTTCATAAAGAAACTGTTCTAGGTTTCCTGCAATAGGCCAGGTTGGAGTAACCCATTTAAGGTCACCTTTAAGAGCCTGGGGTCTGGAATCAGACTGTTTGGGCTCAAATCCCTCTCCCCCCACATACTGGGCATGTGATGTTGCCGGGCAAAACAATAAAGAATTGTGTTGCAGGTTCCTGTTAAGTAAAATGGGGTTAATAATATTAGTACTTTATAGGTTTGTGGTGAGGATTCAATGAATTTATACAAGTAAGGAGATTAGAGTAGTGCCTGGAACATGATGTGTTGTGTGTTAGCTCATATAGTTTTAAGTTGATTGTTATTATTATCATAATTAATATCATCATTTATCAAGTGAAGGAAATATTCTAGGGCCTAAGTCCCCTTTTATGCTAAAATCACAAGCCTTTGTTTTTTCTGTAAGTCCAAGGTCCTATTTATTTGGCTCAATCTATAAATTAGGTAACACCTGCACTAAAGGTAGGTATAGGTTTGCAAGAAGGCAGTGCTATACCTACAACAGACACTGCTGTATCTAGTTAGTAGATCAAAAGCGAGAGGTCACTTAGCGTCTTTGCTTCTGACTATGTTGCTCTGCTCTTCTTTACTCTGCTCACGTTCCCGTTTGTTTTACAGTGATACTGTCACGCGCCCATTCTGCTATTAAAGTAACTGATCTGAAAAGTACATCAAACTCCAAACTGAAAGTTTCCATCAGAAATCCAAACATAGTGCCTATTTGTTCATCTACTCCAACCCAAGGGAGAATGTAAAGTATATTTCCAGCTTTTATACACTGATAAATGTGTCCTCTACTAAAGATTTTTTGACAGGGAAACATATTCCAGTTACACTGAAGAATAAATACTGGCCACTTTCAAAAAATTCTTTCTATTCCATCTATTGCCTTAGTAAGGAAGTGCCCAGCATACATTTAATTTAGCAAGTCATAAACTGATATCTGTCATATCATGTTGGCTTATATGTATACAAAAGTATATGCTATCAGGGCTTCCCTGGTGGCGCAGTGGTTGAGAGTCTGCTTGACGATGCAGGGGACACGGGTTCATGCCCCGGCCCGGGAGGATCCCACGTGCCGCAGAGCGGCTAGGCCCGTGAGCCATGGCCGCTGAGCCTGCGCGTCCAGAGCCTGTGCTCCGCAACGGGAGAGGCCACAGCAGTGAGAGGCCCGCGTACCAAAAAAAAAAAAAAAAAAAAAAAAAAAAGTATATGCTATCAGACGGGCATTAAAATTGAATGGAGAATATTCTTGTCTAAAAGAGAAATGTCTAACATATAATGCAATGTTAATATCAACGTCAGAAGCTAAATACTTGCATATGAATGCCTTCAAAAACATACATGCCAAAAAAAACCCACACATCTAAAAAACAGACCCCTAGTAATCCAGGGCTCCTAAAAGAAAGATATAAAGGCGAATGACTGAGATAGATTGTTCCAGATATTTCAGGTGTTGAAAGCAAAAGTACAGTCCCCAACTGTGAGGACAGAGAGAAGGTGAAGATTGGACCAGCTGAGCAAGTTGGCAGACAAGGAAGTGAGTATGAAATCTCAGACGCAGAAAAATGTATGAGTCCCTACATTCATACAGTCAAATAGCAACTGGGTCAATGGAAAAATGTGGAAAATTACAACAGATGCTATCTATTCCTGTTGAAAACTGAAGGCAACTTAGCCACTTTTTCATGATTGTAAAAGTGTTTCACAACTAGACATTGCCTTCCTAAATGACCGTTAAGTATACATATTTTTCATTGTCTCTATATATCAATGTTCTTTCCTTGGACTTAATTTGGGAAGAAATAAAAGGATATTACACACAGGAAAGCAAAGGAATGGAATGAAGAATTGGGAGGCGGGGAGAGAAGGCATAAGGGTGAGGAGGTGAAGAAGGAAAAGCAACAGAGCAAATGATGAATTTACAAGTGTTAGACATATGTGTCCTAAGAAAGATCCTTTTGTTTTACTGGGCAGGATAGTATGAGGGTTAGTCTGCAAAGGAAGAGATTTCTGTACTTGAGAAATGGCTTGGGGTTCCCCTGATGGAAACAGAGGAGCCTGGAGGGGAGAAGCAGAGGCGAGAGAGGGGAGGGAGGGTAGAGAGGGAAGCAGAGCCAGGTGATGGGGAACAGGAGTGGTTTGGGGTTTGGAAAAACATGGACAAGGACACAGGCAGCTGCTGGGAGGACTGGGCTGAAAAGAAGGATTGGAATAGTCTCACTCCATGTTAAAAGGTGTTAATTCTCTTTGTATTACCTCTGCAAGATGCTGTCTGTCAGCAAAGGTATGCATTATCTTCTAAAACGTTTGCTATCTGATTGGCGTTTCTTTTAGATGCGATAGTGGGATGAGATGGGCTTTTGGGTGGGAGCTAGATGTCCACAACTTATATGGGGTGAGGGGCAGAAGGAGGGAGGTGATAGGAATAAGAAATCAAAACAGCAGCAGACTGAACTCGCCCTTGTTTCATAATTTTAGCACGAGTATCTTCTTGCATATTTCCTCTCTCTCTTTTTTTTTCTTTTTTTTTGTGCACTTGCTCATCCCGTGAGATTTGTCTAGAACTAGATTTGTCTAGAACTCTGTAAAAATATGAAAGTATTCTGAGAGCTTCAACTGGTGAATCTCAAGATAAGCCCTTGGTTCGTTCTGCCAAGAGGAGGCCGTCCAAACCCAAAAACTGTCTGAAAAGATGCGACGGTACCTGCCTGAGGCTTAAGATTAAAAAGACAATGAAATCTCAGAGAAAACAAAAATACCAAGACTCAATTTTTCGTGTGTCCAATAAGTAAATAAAACCTGCAGCTTAGAGAAGGAAAATCTATAAGGAGATTCAAATAGGTGTAATTTAGAGATTAAGTAGGAAAACCGTGTCTCCTCAATTCTGGCTCGGTTTATCACAATGGAGTATGACTCAAGCATCTAAATACAGATTAGAACTGAAAATAGAGGCCACAGGAAATATAACAGAAGACACAAGTCACTGAAATGAACCCTCTGACAAAATAGTATAGCTCTGCATTGTTTGGAATGGATGTTTACACAAAGAAGCCTGAAGTGTTTTTAAATAAAACTTTTAAAATTGCTATTTTCATGTATTCACGACTCTTTTTAATTATCGGCCACTCTGTGATGCTAGGTTTTGAGATTTATGACAAGCCCCCCAAACAAGGACAACTAGACAAATGGAAATGATTATCTCATCTATCTGCCCAGTCCTCTCATCTGCCATCTACTCCATGAATGAGGTCTTCCCTCTAACTTCAGTCTACCTCTAGGTTAGAATCATTATTCTTTTCTCCTCCTCACACCTCTATTCAGCCTTTCCTCCTCCTTGCCTTATATAACTGTCCATTCCTTAGGCATCCTTCACTACATTGTAAGAGCTTTGGTGATAAGGTCTAATTTTATTCATCTTCTCTTTCAGTACCTAGCGGTGTTAGTACAGCACCACGTAAATGTTGGGAAGAGGAAACTGGAATCCAGGTAGGACATAAAATAAGTCACCAGACATCCCACTAGAAAATTATTTTAACATCAGTCTCTCCATATGGATAATTCCAGACCCAGATACCTACTGAATATTTATCCTTTTCCAATAATGATTGTATTAAACTATTTCCAACTGACTGCAGGTTTCTGCTCCTAAATAAGCTTTCCCCCCCCCCTAAAATTTGCTGGGAATTGATTCTAAATAGGAAATTGTGAGTTAAGAAACAATTCCGAAGTTTGGAATTGATGCATGCCAGCCAAATAGTAGCAACATGTTCTAGTAGCCTGACCATCTTAAAAGCCACAATAGTTTTTGTTGGTGCAATTCTTTCTGGTATTGAATCTAAGTTCTTGTAATATGGCATATAAGCTGACTTGTGGTCTTTTCAAAACCACTAAAAAGAGGACATCCTTTCTCTTCCTAAGACGGATATATTTCAGCCTAGGATTGCTATTACAAACAATCAGCATCTTATCTGGGAAAACTCTCAGGCAAAATGTACTATATAAAAGATAGATAACTTAAAACTCCATTAAGATGTGTGCTGGTCAAAGAAAGGCATAAATTTGTTTTATCTTTATAAGTTGTTTTACTGATGGGACATTACTTTTTGCCATTATTAATAATGCTATCCATTTTACTTCCAGTTACATTCATTCTCTTGACATTTTAAGTATATTCTCTTATTTCTTCATCTTACAAAACATCAAGTTAATGTCCTGAAAAGAAGTTAATTAGAGGAACTTAGAGGGCATTCAGATCATGCCTGATGGAAAGCGCAAAACAAAGTTCTGCCAAGGTTCTGAGCATAGTAACTCTTTAGACTCAATTGGCCTCTTAAGCAAACATTTTCAGATGTATTTTCCATTGGTTTCCTTCCCTATCATCCCAAACCAACTCATCTCAACTGGCACACAGGCAAGGTAAGAAAACCAATGTGAATTCAAACAGAAAACCCCATGAGGCAGAGATTTTGTCCATCTTGTTTAATGCCGTACTTCCAAGTCCTGACACACTGAAGGCACTCAAATATACTTGTACAGTAAATGACAAAACATAATGCTTCTTAAAGTTGTCAGCACTATAGAACAGAGTACACCAGCTATTACAAATTGCAATTAATATTTAATAATTGAAGTAAGCTCTAGCACTGTGTTGTGCAATACACCAGCCATATGTGACTACTGAGCACATGAAATGTAGCTAGTAAGACCAAGGAAAAGAATTTCAAATTTTATTTAATTTACTTAACTTAAAATTTAAAACTGGTGTGTGATTTCTTACTAGAAAACTTTCAATACCTGTGAAACCACTCAAGGATGTGGACCAATTTTTTCAACTTTAAATTTTATAAAATCTAAATAGAGATCAAGTCTTTCCAATGAAAACATAGGGTCTGAATTGAGATGTGCTGTAAGTATAAAACACATACCAGATTTCAAAGACTTAGTACAGAAAAAAGAATGTAAACTATCTCATTAACAAGTCTTTATGTTGATTACATATGGGCATGATAATTGTAGCGGGCTGAATGGTATTCTCCCAAAAGATATGGCCACGTCCTAACCTCCAGAATCATGTGTAAATGAGGGAACACTACCTTACACGGCAAAACACATGTGATTAAGAATCTTGAGAGGTGGCACTTACGCTGGATTATCCAGGTGAGCTCTAATTCCAAAGACAAGTGTCCTTTTAAGAGTGAGGCCAAGAGATATTTGACAGACAGGAGAGGAGGAAGCAAGGCAGAGACTGGAGAGAGGTGGCCACAAGTCAGGGAACACCCACAGCCATGAGAAGCCGGGAGATGCAAAGAGGGGATTCTTCTCTAGGGCCTTCAGAGGGAGTGTGACCCTGCCAACACCTTGACTTTGAATGTCTGGCCTCCAAAACTGTAGAAGAATAAATTTCTGTTGTTCTAAGCAACTCAGTCTCTGGTAACTTGTTACACAGCCATATTTTGGATATGTAGCATTAAAAACATTATTAAAATTAATTTTCTGGGTTTTTTTTAAGTTTTAATAATGTGGCTACTAGAACATTTAGAATTACCTATGTGGCTCTCATTGTATTTCCATTGTACTATACTACTAGAGAATAAGGTCTCAGAGATTAGCTATCTTTCCAAATAATATTTTTCGTGGAATTTCCATCTCTTAGGTCACATATGTAAGTAGAAACTTAAAAATCTTAAATTCACAAAATGATGAAATGTTAGCATGCTACCACCACTCCTAGAACGTAGGAGTGTTCAATTCATGTTTAGGAATTTTTTATTTTTATTTTTTATTTTTATTTTTATTTTTTTTTTGCGGTACGCGGGCCTCTAACTGTTGTGGCCTCTCCCATTGCGGAGCACAGGCTCCGGACACACAGGCTCAGCAGCCATGGCTCACGGGCCCAGCCGCTCCGCGGCATGTGGGATCTTCCCGGACCAGGGCACGAACCCGTGTCTCCTGCATCGGCAGGCGGACTCTCAACCACTGTGCCACCAGGGAAGCCCAGGAATTAATTTTTTAATATTTAATTTGTAGATTTTTCTATTCATTCAAAATCATTAAGCTGGCGACAGTCTAGTTAATGTATGAGATAGGAGAATTGGAATTTTGAGAGTTTCCAATAAGATGAAATGAAGGTTGAAATCTAACAAGAGAGAAAGTAACAGGGACAAATTTAAAGTCCACACTTGGGTCCAAATAGCCAGCTGTGAAAACAGAGACTTGAGGAGATATGACTTCACTGTGGCGTGTGAAAGAGACTTGGGGGTTTTCACTGATGATAAACTCAATCTGAGTTGGCAGGTTGGTAGAACTGCCAAAACAGCTACTGTGACCTTGGGCTGTTTAAATAAAAAATTGGGGTTCCACAATCAATAGTCCTGGCTTAGCTCACAGCCGCACTAATTCACATGACAATCAATTAGCCTGGAAAAGGATGACCTAGCAGAGATATACGGTCTTTACATCTAAACGGTTCTTTTACAGAAGACATACTGAGATTGTTCTGAAGCCTGCCACAAAACTAAAAGCCATCCGGATGTTCTTCCCTAGGATTCTGCTAAGCATCATGGTGGGGTAGAAATCTAATCATTTCAGCTATCCAGTATTGAAAAAGACTACCATAAAAGGTAAAACATCCCAGGTCTTAGAGGAGACTCAAAAAAGTCTGAGAATATTGTTCATTTTCCCTAAGAGCGACATCCCAAGATAACTGTGTACCCCTTTCCAGAAACAAGGTCACACAAGCAAGAGTTAGGGCAGTAGTCAGGAGTATAAACTGTTATCTGGGTTTGAATCCTAGCTCTGTCATTTGCTAGCTGTGTGACGTTGGGCAAATTCCTAACCTCTCTGAGCTTCTATTTCTTCATCTAGAAAATTGGCATAATAAATGTTCCTACTTCCTCAAATTATTGTTGCAGGGTTTGGCCATGGACTGTGGGTTCAGGCCAACCCCTGTGCTCACTCCTGTGGCCAACAGAGTCATGCCAGTTCAGGGGACCAGGACCACTGAAGCTAGCACAGAATTTCCTTTTCAGCACAGAGCTGAGGGCTGTAGTGGGGAGTATGTGGATACATATTATGTAACATTTGATGGGGAGTAGAAGGAATGATCTCCATCTCACGAGGTCCTAAAATTTCTTTTATTTATTTATTCATTTAGTTAACAAATGTGTCTTAAGGGCCTTCTTTGTGCTTTTGGTCAGGGACTAAAATTGATTTTAAAAAAAATCTCTGCCCTTGTGGAACTTAGATTCTAATGGGGAGAGACAAATAATAATGTTAACAAACAAGGGAATGATGTATTATGTTAACAGACAACAAATGCTACCTCAAAAGAAGAGCAGGGTACAGGATCTGAAGTGCTGGAAGGAGGGTGAAATTAAAAATAAATATAAAGTGGTTATGTGAGACCTCACAGGGGAGGCAATACTCGAGTAGAGACTTGAAGGGGGCGAGAATGTATTCCGTGTAGATATCTGGGGAAGAGCTTTCCAGGCAGAGCAATAGCCAACAAACATAGAAGTGTATCTGTCTTTGAAGGGACAACAAAGAGGCCAGTGAGGATGTAGGAGATGAGCAAGGAAGAGAGTAGGAACAGCTGTCCCAGAGGTAATCGGGGGAAAGGTGAGAAGTGGCTGGAGTTTGGATATATTCTGAAGCTGGGGAAGTAATGGTCTTTTTTTTATTATTTTATTGGAGAATAGTTGAGTTACAATGTTACTTTCAGGTGTACAGCATAGTGATTCAGTTATACATAGGCATACATTCATTCAGGGAAGTAATAGTCTTGCTGATGGACTGAACATGAAATCTGAGAAAAAGAAGGGAGTGGAGGGCAATTCCTAGGTTTTTGATGAGAAGGATGGGAAGGATGGAATTGCTATTAACTGAGATGAAGAAAACTATGGATGGAAGAGGCTTGGGGATGGGGGCAGATCAGTTTTATGATTAAAAGAATTTTACCTAGGTCAAAAAAGGAGTCCCAATTTCAGCACGCCCCAAAACAATACTTCGAAGGACCCATCCAGTGAATCCACAACCGCTTGGCAGGTGACGTATTTGAGGCAAATGAAGTGTCTCATGAAACCTTGGTCTAGACAACTGCTAAAGTAATTTCTAACTCTTAAGTTACCTAAGTATGATTCTTAAGTAATTTCACAATGTATAATGGAGTGTGTGTGTGTGTCTGTGCCCGCATGCACGCACGTACCAAGGAGACAGTCTTGAAAGTTCTTTAAAACCCTGACAAAATAATTCCCTCAGGCTTACTCCACCTCTAAGAGGTGGGAGGTTAGATGCCAAAGCCAAGTTTAACAGAACTAAACCTGATATGTGCGTCGTCTTCCTGAACCATCCATGGGAAACAACAGTTGCTAATGACATTTGTGACAAAAGTGTTGATGGACCCAGCTAGTCTTCCTATTTTTTTCTTCTCTTCCTTTAGACACACAGTGGTGAATTACAGCTTTTTCTGCCCATCAACACACACTTTTTTAGCTAATAAGAAAAAAAACCCTGTTTGTTAAATAACGGCTCCCAGGAAGCCTAACTCTCCCTAAAACAACTTTTCTTCAGCTGGGGTCACTATGGATTATGAGAGTGCTTCATTAAAGGAAGGAGGAGAGGAATAATATTACCATACTCCTAGGGTTTGAAAATAAGTCATTTAGCACCTACAATTGCAATGTTCTCCGCTATCACTGTTTTCCTAGCTTCATTAAATTTTTTTCTTCCAAAGTCAGCATCCATCCTTACAAACCCTTCTCTCCTGCTGTCATCAGAGCATTTTAAGCATTAATCCATGACAAATGGGTGCATTTGATCCATAACTGATTTCTCCGCCTGCCAACTAGAAACAGATACAGTTCTGAAAATGAAAATAAGAAGAATAAAAAATACCTAGGATAACATAAAAATAACATCTACTTACTAAATATGCCATATAAATATTTCATCTACAGCCAAGAGCAGCATCCCAGATGGTAGAGTATTGAATGCTTTGACCTTTCTGTCACAGGCAGCAATTCTTCTTAAAACAGGGATCAGTTCACAGATTAGACTCACGAAAATGAGAGGATGGAGGGAGGGAAGGGGAGAGAACGAGAAAGCAAGAGTCTTAGGTGTTTGTTATAGGAAAGGACTCAGTGGAGGAAAGTGCAGGATCTCCCATGGCCCCGAAGGTTTGCTTCACATTCACTTACATGAGGAACTGGGTCTTGTGACACCTATTCATTCAAAAGTCAGCTGTGTGAAAACAGAACAAAACAAAACTGGATGCTTGGTGTCACACTGCATTTGGTTTTGTTTTGCTTTTTGGATTCACTAACTGGATTACCTTCTTCTTTATAGACTGAATAACTGAAATTTCTGGAGTCTTATCCAAATACTAAAATAAACTAAGATATCTAAGCTTGGATATCTAAGAATGAAAGAGTACTGCAACAAAAAAAATATTATTTCCTAACCACTAAGGCATTTTGTGGTTACCATGAATGCTGCTCACCAAATATCTCCTGCTATCTGCCTTCTGGGAACACAGTAGGCTTGCACTCTGCAGCCTCTTGCCATTGGGTTGAACCACAAGACCAGGTCTGGCCAATGAATTGTGACATGTGTCACTTCCAAGCTGAAGCATTTATTTGCTAATGTTACCTTCAGATTCTCTGTTTTTTCTTTCATGATGAATAGTAGATGTTCCTCCTAATTCTGGATTGAAACGAGCATGGAGCACAGACTCCAGCCAACCCCAGGGGACAGTACCACAAGCAAGAAATAACTTCTATTGCCTTAAGCCATTGAAATTTGGAGCTGATTGGTTATCATAGCATCACCTAGCCTACTCTGAAACACATTCATTTCCTTCTTAATTCTGTCCATCACAACTAAAACTAATGATACTGGGAGAGGCAAAGAATTCTAGTATTATAGTCATTAAGAGCATGGGATCTGGAACCAGATCACCCTAGTTCAAATCCTAGCTTCACTACCTATTAGCTGTGTACTTTGAGCAAGTTATTCAAACTCTCTGAACCTTATTTCCCTCACTGGTAGAAAGAAGAGAACAAAGTAGCTGCCTCACAGTGGTTAAGTGTAAGGATTAATGAAATAATATAGAATTCTTAGCACAGTGACAGGCACACAGTACATAGTAAAAATCTATATTTACTGTGTATATACCGATAAATCTTAGACACAATCAAGGACCAGGAGTGCTAAATTAACTTTTTAAAGTCAGCTTACACTCTTTGTCTCCTGCTATCTTCAAAGCACATGCACTAATCCATGACAAAGGAGTGCCTTTTACCTGATCTTCTGACCTTCACATTTTTCTAATGCATCTTCCTTTCTGACTCCAGACCTTCATAATGCTGTTATCTTTACCTGGAATTCCTTGCTGTCCAAACTCCATCCCTAACTCTTGGTCTGACCCTTTCAACTTTTCCCGGTCTCATTTAAAGCATTTTTTTTCACAGAAGACTTGACTCAGATCTTAGACCTTTCCTCCACCAAATAGCCTCTCCAAGGAAGGAAGGGGATGAATAGATGGTCTTGGAGCTCCTCAGGGTGCTTTAGTAGGACAACAGGGTAATGTCTGTCTTGGCAGGAACCCCACTATATTTATCTAACACTGGCTATAAGATGACAAACACTACGTGAAGCCTCCACTTCCAAATGTTCTATTATAATGACAACTTTCTCAAATTAGCACTTTTATATTGCTTTCTGTTGATGAATACTACCATACCCACTAGAAAGAACTTTACACCAGATCTTATTCACACAAATAAGTACATCAATAGAGCTTTCTGCTTACAATAATAATAAACTAAATACAATTAACTCTAGCTTGTTTTGGCAACCTATTAATGTCACAATTGAATATAAATAGGCTCATGAAAAGATTATAATTAATAAATCCTTTACACTACTGTAAAATTAGTCTGATGCTCTGCTTGCCAGAAATATTGAACAGCATTTTTGAAGTATGTTAATGAGAACAGTAAAAAAGAGATAAAGTTTTATCAAATGATTCGTCAAGACTTCTGTAAGGCTTTGACCTCTTCAGTAGAGAGCTCTTGCAAGTTAGATATGGTTCTTAAGGGACTCTGAAACACTAATTGCAAATTTATCATCATCTTATGATATCTTTAATCCATGCTTCTAACTGTATAGGCTATTCTCTCATGCTAATTCAAATTCCCTGGAATCTTAAAACATAAGAAACTGACCATTGTCATTTCATTTTTTGTTGTTGCTTTTGCTAAGGCTCAAAACATTAGACACCATGCTACTTAAGCAGTCATTGATACACAAAGACATCATTTTGTATTCAGAGTAAAAATATAGGGTACACAGAAGAGTACACAAAAATGGTACCCTGGGATGAAACCCATGGACATTTAGGTACTAATGTGCTTATCAGTATATACCTGGGTTTCTTCCTTTAGCTGTTGGGTCCTATGATAGAGGTGAAGGGTTATTGTAAGGACAACACTATTAATGGAAAAAGAAACACCTGAGGAAGTATGGATAAATGGTATAAGATTTCAGTTGACTAGTGGCTATTTTAATAGAGTTTTAATAGAATTATAACCCATTCTGAGAATCATAAAGCATCAATGCTGACTTTTGGACCACTTCTTGTTAATGAATTATTGGCCAGATATTTAAATTAATTAACCAAACTTCCCTATTATGTGGCAGTATACAGACTCTGCCAAACTTATTAATTATAGCACCTTCATCAGTAATTACCTACACAACCTGCTGTTGAAAGGAAGGATACTGTGAGTATTGACCTGGTCACATTGACTTAGAACTCATGGCTAACCCTTACGTATTCCAGAGTAGAGATTAGCCATAAAATCCCTATCTTTTGTCTGTTCTGAGTAGATGGATTTTATTGTCAGAAGTCTCAGATGTGATTATAAAGTGACTAAATAAGTCTAAGTTGTAAAATTTCTATATGCACCATTTTTATAGAATAAAATATTATGGGTATATGTGTTAGTATAAAGCAGTCCTTCTATATCATCTTTGCTTTGACATTCATATATGTACATAACAATATAACGAGATGCCTTGTGCTGGACACCTACTCTATGGCAGATATAGAACAGGCACCATCTCTACACCTTACTCAAGCCTGAAAAGTAGGAATTATATAAACAGGAATCCCCATTTCATGAGTGTGGCAGGGAGAGTTACCATGACTTGCTCACATTTGGAGCTAAGAGTGGTAGACCTCG
Source organism: Mesoplodon bidens (assembly GCF_964165515.1). Lineage (NCBI taxonomy): Eukaryota > Metazoa > Chordata > Mammalia > Artiodactyla > Ziphiidae > Mesoplodon > Mesoplodon bidens. Next base: position 22,579,015 of record NC_138172.1, read on the forward strand.
GACGGGAGCCCCTGGTTTGCCTGGTACACCAGACTGCTCTAATTCCTACAACCTCTTTGGCCAAGAATCACTGGTGACAATGAGGGCGAGGTCAGGCAAAAAACCTGCAATTCAGTTACGTACAGTTACGAACAGCCTAGATCAAGAGTGGACAACGTGTCTCATCTCAGAATTGAACAGGTAAGTCCAGGGAAGGCACTCTGCACAGTATTTGACATTGTAGGTGTTGAACGATGATGGTTCTGGCGGTGGTTTTTGTGGTTGTTTTTGAAATACCACCTTGTTTAACAACTCAGGGATTGAAGCACTGTGCTTAGAAGGGTTCACAGGTTGAATCTGGGTAAAAGTACAAAGAGTGCCATAAGTGATGAGCAGTCACGTCCACAACGCATGATAATAGGAAGAGTGGGCTATGCATCAGGAATTTGCCATCACTGGCCATGGGCATATTTTAGAACAAACAAGAGGATTTGTTCTGATGATGAGAGGAATGTGAAAGGGAGACTTCAGGTCTGATTATGTAAGCAATTTCTACCAAGCATGTTATTGAGTTACGGGTCTAGCAAGTTTTATTTGAAAGACAGCAAATTCCATATTTTAGCAAAAAGATACTGCTGCAAATGATCAAACCACTTACCCGAAAGGTCAGCCCACTTTACAACATTCTAGGTAATTTATAAAGTCTCAACATGATAAATGCCAAAAAATCTTATCAGAAAGTTAAATTGCCGTTAGAGAGAATTCTTTTCCAGTGTGAATGATTTGTAACTTCATTTTAAGTAAAACAGAAAGACTACACTGAGTCTAATAAATGCAAATGTATCCTATGCTGCTGCTTCCTCGCCTAGAGCACAAAAAGGGCCTCCAAAGTCTAAAAAACTTATCAGGAGACAATAGTTCTGTAAAAAATACTTGAAAACGAGGTGCTGTTAATCCAATAAGCAACGAAAGTATGCTCTCAGCCAGACCTGTTTGCAAAGCAACATTGAGACTAAAGCATTATTCAGCCACATTAAATTAAAATTATTGCATGATATAGCCAAGCCCAAGACACAGTTAGTTGCCTGTTGATGTAGAACAATGCCCCATAACATAGAAATTTGTCTTGTAATTAAATTAAACCAAGACTAACTTGCTGATATTACTAAAAGTAGTACTTGGTTGCGATGGAAAGAGCACCTGACTGAAAGTCAAGGCATAACCTAAGTTTTCCTCTCAGCTTTTAATTACTATCCACACTTTGCAGTGTTTTATATAATGAGGATAACAGAACTGACCATGTAGGGTTGTGATACAAATCACGTGTCATATGGGAAGGAACCGTCCATAGCAGAGGCTACACACAGTAGAGACTCAGGAACCTGAGCCATTACTCAGAACCCAACAAAATTCTCAACCTTACCCTTCCAAGCTAGGTGACCTTGAACAAATCAATTATCTTATTCTTTAAGATATTCCTTATGAGTAAAATGGAAAGATGTTCTAACTCATAAGGTAACTGTAAAGATTCAATGAAACATCAAATGCTTAGGATCATTCATTCATTCAAGTATTTATTTGACTCTCACCATGAGCCAGACACTGAGTCAGGCATCCCCAGATTGCTGGGTTCCCTACCCTCACAGAACTGACGATCTGATCAGGAAAGGCAGTGTTAAACCAGTGATTATAATAAAGAGGCATTGCTATTACTATTGGGAAGCACAGTTTTCTGCACCTAGTAAGTGGACCATAAACATTTGTTGAATAACATATTAAATTGGTTGTATATTAAAAATAAAAATTATTATCCTTAGGATTTGACTTAGAGATATGCAGTTTCCTCTAATATAATAACCAGATTTTAAAAATCAACAGTAGTAACATTTTGTCTTGTATTACACAAAGGTAACAATAATTCAAAGGTGTGAAGGGCCTCATGGGACCCAGAGAGTCTGGCCAGAACACAGTTGCTGCATTTGTTGTTAATTAACTGACTTGCTTTCCACAGAGACTCAAATTGTGGAAACAGGGCTTCTTTCTTCCATTTTAACTAGCTGTTCATCTGTGATCATCAGTGTACATTGATAAGGCAGCCTTTAGATTACAAAACAGTAACAACAACAATAAAATCTTGCTTTCCCTTTAATTGCAATAATATAAAGTTTCTCCAGCTAGTTTAGGGCCTATAGACATTTAGGTCACTGCCCTACCTTGTCCCCCCTTACTTGCCAATAAGACTTGTCCTGTTCCCTCCAGTTCGGTATGCTACCCCTTGATCCTCTCCCACAAACTCAATTCCTACCCAACATTCAAAGCCCAACACAAAATCCAGTCCTTTATGTGGGCTTCCCAAATCCTCTCTGGTCAGAGTGAATTGCTTCATGTTTTACGATCAAGAGCACCTGCTTGGTTAGAGCTCTTATAGCAAGCAGCTTTGCATCACTGGCATAGAGTAAGAGGAGAATAGGGAAGGAATAAAAAATTTCTGGATGTAACAAAAAGAAAGTTCTGCAACTCTTAGAAGTTGAGAGAATTGCTAAAGATCCACTATTTTAAACCATAGTTACTAGACATTTGTGGCTATTTATATTTGATTTAATCACACTTCTGGATCTTTTTCTTATTTTTTAAATGAAATGTTTCATGGCATGCATTTTTGGATAGGAGAGGGATCCTAGAGATGGTCAGTCAATGAACCAACAGGGACAGCCAGAGACTCTCAACTTGCATGCCTGTGTCAATCAATTGATAGGTGATGCCCGGAGAAGGACTGAAAAAGTTTCTGAAATCACATCTAGGCTCTGTGGGAACAAACACTGATTGATTCCCTAGGCCTATGATAGATAGAGGGCTGGAGATTGGCAGCATGTATGCCATAAATCTGCTTTTACTTCTAAACGATCCTGGGAGTAGCTGTCAAAAATGTTGCCCTACAAATGTTCACCCAGTGACCTAGTTTCTCAAGCACATGTCCAGTATATGGCATCTTGCTTTTTCATCAGATAAAGAGATTTAAGAAGGTACAAAAACAATTCAACTTAATAAGGTCTCATCTGAGAAGCTTCCAAACAGCATCTTCTCCTGTCTTACATCTTATTTTATTTCAGAAAAAAAAGGGTTTTTAAAAATTTTTTGCCATCTCACATATTTTTTAATTCAGAGTTTCAGTAGGGCTGGTCTCTAGATACAGTTTCTTCATAGAACAGTGATGTTCAAATTTTCCTGATTACAGCACCCCAAGGAGGTGAAATATCCAATTCCTACCTGTTTCCACTTTCAGTGGGAAAATATTTAGATAATAAATACTTAGGTAATAAATACTTGGAAAGATGCATTTATGAATCACTCATGAATCACTCATTGTTTTTATAAAATAAGTTAAGCTTATTAATATGCTAATATATTATAAAACAATGTCCTACAGACATAAAAGTAATCCAAAAATGTTCCTTACCTTGAGAATTTATGTTGCATAGGTTCACGGGCAGTATATAAACAATGTCACTAGACAAGTATCACCATACAAATAAGTTTGAGAGTGATTACATATACATGTTTTACAATAAGAATATAGATGAATCATTTCTGAACCACAACTCAAAAATATCTTAAAGTCTAATCCTTAGGAAATTTAAAAGCCTAAATATGCAAATATGCATCATTACAGACTATAGGGTTAATGAAACAGCCCACAGCAAACTTAATTGATAACGATGAAACCAAAGCAACACTAATTTATAATTAAAAAGCAAGGGCCACAGCAATAGAAAATCACTAACAACTCAAACAACACTCAAGATGCACTGATAACAAATTATCCTTCCCCAAATTGCATGAATTCTAATTATTCGCATGCAGGCACTTTGCAATGTTTCCAAGAGCTAGCAGCCAGTTTTCTTAGCAGAATACTGAATTAAGGAAGCTCAGTAAACCTTAGTTACCTGTCATTCTAGTGGAATGATAACTCAGTCAGTATACTAATAAGTAGCCTATGTTCATATACAAAATGAATGTACATAAAATCTTAAATCATTTGCCCAAAAGAATAACAACAGCAAAGACAAAACCCCTTGGGTTTCACGATAAATTTATAACCCTCTAGTGGACTACAGACTAAATTTTGAGAAGTTTAATAAAGTATTAAATAAAGGGTTTTATATAGGCATCACTATGCTGCCTGATGCTTCCCTCAGTTTATTACATTTACAGATTACTCTTTCTCTCTAGCCTTAATCTAAAGGAAAGTTAATTGATTTTTAGCCAAGATTCAAATGAGACCTCTCTTTAGGCCATTGGCCTCCTAACAGTAATTCTCTCTGTTTATCAGACCCCCCAGTAATACCAGTTAGCTGCATATAAAAGGCTCAGAGACACAGAGCATTTTAGCATGTTGGTTATAACTCAGAGTAGGACTCACCCATGGGCATAATTTTAAAGCAGGCCAAAACAGATCTGCATAGAAATTCCCCTTTTAGCCCCACCGCCTTCACCTCGTCCACTGTGTTTGCATAAATTCATTAGGGATCATAAAATGTTGGAGCTGGAGATAATCTTATCTAAGGTCACACACTGACAGCCTGCAGGTGGGACATATCTCTGAATCAAGTTTTGTTTGGTCCACCTGACATTTAAAAGATAAAGAAATTACACATAAAATTCTAGGTTTCTGATTTGCCTTGAAATATCAGATGATCTGGTCAACCTTGAGCCCATCTCAGGTGTGGCTAAGGATGCGCTGTGCCCTCTAGATGTTCATATGCTCTTAAGTGGCCACAGTTTTCAGCATTTTATAATGTCTGGCCTCTAGGCTGATCCAATTATTTTTGTTAACGACCTGGTCTGTGAAGCTATTTGCCTTCTCCATCTATGAAATCATCCAGAAAGTTTTCAAATAGCTTTAGCAGAGGGCTTTTTAAATATACAAAGGTGATTTTTTACAGCTTCTTGCTCTATCAAATGGATGAAGTCAATGAATCAATTCCTTGGGCAGCTTAAACATCTTTATTTGGCAGAATATACTTCACTATTTGTGGAATGAAAATCCTTGGAGATCACCTCCTTGGAGCTGCTAGGAATAATATGAAAACCGTTGATTCCCTCCAACTCTCTCATCTGGAGCCTTGCAATTGACAACTTACGTGAGACACTGAAAGCACCAGCGTCCTACTCCTACCCTGGTGCTCTTTCTTCATCACCATTAGGTATAAAAAAAGGCTTAATGTGGTGCTTTCCCACCAATATTTGCATTTTTTAAAGACATAAAGTTTTTGCCTAGTTGATCACCAAATATTGATTGAATACCTACACAATATTTATTCAGTGGGAAGGATGACCTGCTGGCCTGCTGACTCTCATACAGGATCTGTTGTCAATTTCAGGAGCATTGAAATCCTTTCCCCGCCCCCAAACCCCCACCCCCCACCCCCACCCCTGACCCCATGTGGCAATTCATCTAACTCCAGAAGCTGGCATTTATTCACTTCAAAGCATATAACTCAATAGGTCCATTCTTCATCCACATGAATGGGAAATCAGAAAAACCCTTTGGATGTACAAAGACTCAGCTTGTATTTATTCTTGGGTATAAAGGAAGCATGCCTAGAAGTGAAGGTCTAGTAAGGGCATAGTAAAGGTAAACACAGGTAATTCTATCAACAGAACAATGGCCTTTGCTGAGGGGAGGTCTTCCTCCCTTATAGACTGGGGGGGAAGTTTGGTTGGTCTCCTTCCTTGCATGGAGGATGGATTCACTTAATGAGTAAGCAGCTCACTCTGCATATCTATGCATCTTCTGAGAGAAAATTGCTGTGATAATATTCTTTCTCTTTTCTTTCTCTGGAATTTTATTATATAAAGTTTGGGAAAGAGAAAGAAACAGTGGACCAAGAGGGTTCCCTAAATGCTTCTAGGACATTATATTTGGAGAATCCAATTAATTTATACAAACTGTTAACAAAATAATTCATCTTCTCTTTATCCTAAGGAAAAATTGCTTGTCTGGTGTTATTTTCTCCCTTCTGCAAAGACGAAGTGAATTTTTTTCTTGTTATCAAAAGATTTGAAAGCAAAAGGCCTTTCCCTATTTGCTAAGTGAAGTTTCCTTTTCAGATCCTCAAGGCCACACCTATAATATTTTCTAATCTATAGATATAAAAAACAAAACCTCATGCTGTGACTGAAAACCTTAGGGATTTAATTTTTTTACTGCATTTGTAAGTTTGTTCTTTGGACCATTTTGACTAATGTAATGGCTGTCAAATATCAAATACAGTTAAATATCTACCCAAAGATACTGCACAGATACACACATACATATGTGCATATGTTACAGTGACAATTTAGTGTTTATACCACTCTCTATTTGAGGTATGTCCTTTTTATAAACACACATACAGATACACATGCATCCAACCATATACACACAAATACTCACACACAAGTAGGCAAAAATAAGGGAGAGTGCAAGATTCCACCAGAACAGTCATTCCTTCTTTCCTTAATAACTTAACACATATTTTCTGAGCACCTACTATATGCCAAGTTCCTTACTAGAAGCAAGAGATAAAAAGATGAATTTTATAGGATTCCAGGATTATCTTGGCTCACACTTCTCAAAGCATGTGATATGAATAGGCACTGTAGCTGTTGTCCAAATAAAAGAAGTTTGGAAAATTTTAGTTAAACACTATCAGGATTCTTATCTGAAAATCTTTCCAGAACATTCATACACACACATGCACTGCAAATCTCTAAGAGAAGAACATATCATGCAGTGAGCGCTTCCCCAACAGTTAATAGCTTTTTTCCAATGAGCATTTTGAGGGGACAGTGTTTTGTGAACTGCAAAATGCTGGCCTAAACATTTTATAGGATTAAGGCTCTTAGAAGGAAAAGGGGCTCATAATACTTTGCTACCTATATTTCCTTCTTTTTCCTTAAACTGGGAACATTGATACATTTCTAATTTAATCATAAAACTCTCTATAGCAAATATTTTAAGCTTTTCATTAAAAATCAATATACACCCATCCTAGAAATGAACCTGAAAAAATTTCAAAATTGTAGGAAATAAAATGTCTAAGTCAATCCAGTCCTCCCACCAGGTTTAACTAACACTGTATAAAGAATGTTTATATCTCTTCTTATATTTTTCATACATGTGCAAATATTTATTTTCTCCAAACTATTTTGAAGCTGAGTATTCTGTTCCTTGTCTTCTTCACTCGGCAGTAAATCATGGGCACTTTTCCACAAGAGTACATATGAACATATGTCATCCACTGCAATGGCTACATTGAATGCCATTGAGCAGATTCACCATGATTATTTTACCAGTCCCCTTTTGATGGAGATGAAACTCCTCTCTAATTTTTTGCCATTAAAATTATTGTTGCAGTGACTAACCCTTAAACATACATCTTTTTAAACCTGTCCAATCATTTTCTTAGGATGAGCATCTAGAAATGGAATTGTATCAGGACTGGCACACTTTACATTTTGGAAAACACTGCAAAACTGTTTTCAAAAAAACGATGTACCAATTTATACACTCAAGCTTTGAAATTTTTACACAGAGTTCAAAATTGGAAGACTAAAAAGGAGTTGAGTTTTCATCTTAAATGGATTTTAAGAAATGAACAACTGCAGACTAATGTTCATTAGTGCCAGTTCTAAAAATTTGTTTGCAGTGTCGTATAAAATGGAGGCCATCGGCTTGAGCTCACATAAGTAACAGTACTTTGATAGCATTATAATAATTCTCTTATAAGTTCATGGGATGGTCAGAAAATCTTTATTTGCATCTCTACCTGATTTTGATATTTTGGGGTCTTATCAAATGCCCATGGCTGCACTCTGACTCTAGGGTGAGGTCAATATCATCAATCAGATGATCAATGGATTATCACCAGCACCAGTTACACCAAATAACAACCTGCCTGTTCCAATCCTTAGACCAGTTCACTACACTTAGCTATCTAGTGTTGGTACATATTCTGAGAAAGCCAATATGCAACCACTGGTATTCTCACTATTTCTTTTATACTACAATTATACAACAATCCTTTATTGTAAGGAACCTTGGTATTCTAATCTGTATTCCTTAGGCAGCTTTCAATAAGTGATATTGAACAGTAAGCAAAAATAATTATAAGGCATATAAGAACTTTTAAAAATATTTACCCAAAAAAAATCACGCTTTAAAATGGATGATGATGTTCAGTATGTAATAAGTCACAAATGAATACCTCTAAATACACAGTTGGCTTCATAAAGCTTTAAATCAGACCGAGGATAAGTTACACAGACAATTCTATTCAGAGTCATCTTTTTATACTTCTATACACCCTTGTCAATAAAATAGCATCGACTCAAGAATAAATGATTCATAAGGCATTTACAACTTATCTCATGTAATTTATCTTTATAATTTTAAATTACTAAAGAACCCCAAAGATCTGTTCTCACTAAAGTATTGTGAAGTCATCCATATTTTATTAAGTCTCAAGGACAACCCCCCACACCACACCCACACTCAAAATTAAGTAACCATTAAAATCGCTGTGAAAATTCGTATACCCGTAAGGGGAAAAAACTAATCCTATATTAGAAAGTTGCGTTTAGCAAACCATTCATCTTTTTTTACCTGTTACACAACAACTAGTGATTATAAAGAGTTGAAGCTGTCTATTTTAATATCCTGAAACAATGGAACACCACTCTGAGTTTGCATTGTTCAGTCTATCTTTTTTAAATTAAGTGTCCTTCTTCTAGCTTCACCGTACATATTTTTCTTAAAGTCATGAGTATTCTTCAAGTTATTAAGGTAATTTCCTACATCGTTCCCAAAATAAAAAACTTGATTTAGCCAAATATTAAATTATTGATATTACAAATCTGTTAATCTATAGCACATTTTACTTATTTGTGTAATTTTAAAATTCACTTTCATTTGATTGACTGTTTTAATCTTCCTAAACTAGTGAGTCACTGAAAATAAATGGTGCAATTGTAATACGATAAATATGAAAAACAGGAGGTACTTAGGGACTGCAGGGGAATACATTAAAATCAGTCCGTTTTCTAGTTAACATATTCTCATTCTGTTTGTGTGCAAACCCACTGCATTGAGAAGACAGATCACAAATTCACAGCCTCACAGAAACATTGTCCTGATACTATGTTCTGACAGCAGAAATTGGCCCAAAGCTCTAACCATTTCCCCTAAAGGACCCTGACTGGCTGGTACCATCCAGGTGCAGCACAGTCTGAACAAGGGGAACATCGCGTCAAATTCCACTCATCTGTCAGTGTAGTGGATTATTTCTTGAGATACTGAGATTGGCTGCTTGGGATCAGAGCACCATCCATCTTACCACGTAGGGGACGTGAAGCTGCCTGTAAGAGCCTGGAGAGAGGGGGACCAGCCGTTCCTAAGCAGGTGAGGAGGCAGCTGTAAAGCCTTCACTCCATCCAGGGCTTTGAGTGAAAGATGTGTCATTTTTCACATTTCCCAGATATTTGATATGCACACGGTGTCTGCCTGCTCCTGCTTCATGAAAGAGGTGATTTTTCAAGCTTAGGCAAATGTGGCAAAGCTCAGGGTCTGCTGGTGTCTCATTTTTTCTCATCATGTCACTTGTTTTAACCGATTTGAGAAAATGAGATTATGTTTTTCCTCTTTGCTCATTTATCCAGCTATTTATTTATTTATTTGCTCATTGAAGGGGGGATTATCACAGATAACTAGCCTTGATTTCTCTCTTGTTTTCATACACATTTCATTAGTGTCCCTGAAGATTTAAGACCTACGAAGTGAAACATCACAAGTCTCATCACAAAAAGCATATATTTACTCTTAAAATCAAAACCGAAGATTGCGTTAAAGAAGATTGTATTTCTGACTGAAATAATCTAGAATATTGCTATGTCCAAGATCTATTGCTTTAATCTTTGCAGTGATTGTTGAAAAACCCAAGAAAGTTGAATAAACCTAATACCTAGAACCATTGGACTTTAGTTAATATCATTTTCATCTTTCTGCATCTAAAAGAGAGTATTTATAGTTGTTATCATTTCATTGATGAATCTGAAATGGGTCTCAAATGTATAAACGCTTGGGGTTGAAACTGGCTTCAGTGCTGCAGTTTTTTGGAGTATTTGAGGCACACATGAACCATGCACTGACGATAATAAGCAATTACTAAGGGGAGACAATGGAAAAAAATACTGAGTTTAATTGCAGACAGAACCCAATGATGTATTTCCCAGTTTAAAATTACTGTATTTTGATAATAAGCCCCATAAAGACATAAGTTTAATTGTTATAAGTAGCACAGCCATAACCCTCCACCAAAAAAATCTAATATATTTACTGATTAAGAGAGACAGTCTATGTGAAAGCTCATTGCAAACTACCATATTTCTTGACTGTATGCACAGGGCACAAAATAAGACAGGTAGCATTTGGTCTTATATTCTAGTCAGGTACCACATAGTTAAAAATGACAGCAAGATTAAAAACAAGATTGTTGTCACTATGTGGATAATTAACTGTGTGAACAGCAAAATGTCACTCATTCAACATCTGTGATATGCACATTTGTAGTCTACTAAGTGGGGATGCCAGTAATTCCTGATCTTTCTGAAGAGCTTTACATTTTACAAAGCACTTTCGTGAAGATTATTTTATTCACACTCTCCACAATATCCCTAAATGGGAAATTGGGCCCAGAGAAGAAAAATGACTTGCCCAAGGTCATGTCACTAATGTTAAGTGACAGAGACGATGGCCCAGCCTAAGTTCTGCCATCCTCAAGTGCCACCCCTCACCACCTCCGCCATGGCCACCTTTCAAAATGGGTCTGCAGTTCAAATGAGTCCGTGTATTGACATAACTTGAAAATTTTCACGAATTACGTGAAGGTGCTCACATCTCTTCAAAAAGGCTACTTGGCAAGATTGTGCTCTGTACTGGGAGCCATTAGTTCCTCCTTGGGAAACAGGCTCTGGAGATGAAATCAGACCAAAGTCCCCAATGGCAGGTATTAGCTGTGTGAGCTCAGGCAAGTCGCTCAGAACCTCAGAACTTCAGTCTCCTGAGCAACAGGGTGGGAAAGTACACCTACTTGAATAAGAATTAAGCCAAGCAAGGTGAATTAACCTTAACAGTGTGCCTAAAACACTCACATTAGTTGTTTTTGTTTTGTGTGCTTATCGTTAAGTATTACAGTAAATGCAGATTTCTCGCGTTATTTGTATGACTTTGTAACAAGTCAAAGACGTTTTTTGCCAGAACAGATTGGAGATCTACTGACCGGAGGTAACTTGGGGATTCCACGTTTTTTGTATTTTTTTTTCCCCTCCAACTCGGCACTGGAGTCTCGGACTCCGGCAGTGGCTGATCCAGGCTCAGGACACGCGAGGCAGAAATACCAGCGCGCAGCATAGGCAGAGCCGTTTCCAGGCCCTCCTGCAGGGGCACCAGCCTCCCCTCGCCTTCCCTCCCGGATCCAGGGCTTTGAAAAAGAGGGCGGCTGAGGCCCAGAGGCAGCCCTGGGCCTGTGCCCCAAGCTCAGCTCCCGCCAAACCCCTCCTCCCCCCGGAGCGACCCAAGGTCTAGCATCCAGCAAGCTGGCGCGCTCCCCTGCAGCCCGCGTGGGAGGACCCGGGCTGTACACGTACTCTTTCGATCCGGCCCCCAGCCGGGAAGCAGAACCCGGGAAAGAAGCAAGCAGCGAGCGCCCTGGGAGGTGTTGCTGGAGGAGAATGCGGAAGAGCCCCGGATCGGTGCCCAGGCTGGCTTCAGAGCCAGAAAAAGGCAAAGGCTAGACAACGCAGCTAGAGGAAGCCTGGCGGATGGGAGGAGGCCAGGAAGGGATTTGGAAGGAAGGAGGGGTGGGGATGGAGAGCTGGGAGCACGAGAGAACTAAGGATCCGGAGCTTGGGCGCGCAACTGGTCCCCAGAGCCCGTTCTTGGCGATCGGGTGGGAGGGGGAGGGGAAGGGGTGCGGTGCAGGTGACGGGTGGAGTAAATGGATGCAAAGGCTGAAGCTAAGCAGAAAATGGAAGGCAACCTTTCCGAGAACCAGGGCGGGTGAGGACAATCGAGCTGGGGGAACAGTAATGAGAAAGCTGGAGAGGCACAGAAGGAGAGAAAAATCCTGATTGAAGAGTGAGGCCATGGAAGGGTAAGAAATATACTTTGAACAGAAAAACGAAGACAGCAAAACGCGTCTGGAACTCAAATATCGATATAGGAAAAAAAAAAATCACGCTAAAGAGAACTTGTCCCAGAAAATGTCGAGAGATAGGGGAAAAAAAAAAAAAAGGCATCGAGCATACCGCAAGAACAGAAAGTGAAAGAAGGGAGAAAGGAGAGGAGACAAACCACACAAGAAATAGTAAGTTACTTTTTAATTTCTTTTTCACTCACCAACTACTTACAAAGTTAATTTTGGCACTGACATCCACATAAAATCTCTAGCCACATACACACCAAGATTATGGTATCTATGCTAGATAAAAATGAATCCCAGGAACATGGACACATTATTTTCTTGGTTGCAAAGATCGTATTTTGCCTCCTTAAAAATTCCTCAAGCCTTGAAAGTTATCCCACCTTTTGCAGAATATTTCACTCTTGGCCAAAGTATCCCAAAACAAACGACTTCTCCTTTTTAAGGTGTGTGCTAAGGGGTGGCGGGACTCTTAGAGAAAACCACCTTTTCTGAGAAGTTATTAGAAATACCTCCAAGACATTTTAGTGTCCCCCTCTTTCCCCAAAGCATCCAGCCAACAAGTCTTGAAATTCAGAGGCAAGCTGCCCACCCTGTAGCACTTTCTGTCACTTGCCTTCAACCATCTGTTAAAAGACAGCGGTGAGACGGGAGGCTGCTGTGGAGCCAGCTTCCAACTTACCTGGTCTGCGCAGGTGATGGTGCTGGAAAGTGTGCTGAAGGGATCCATGGCAGAGCAGCATCGCACAAGCACTTATCCACAAATACAGGACCCAGGGCATCGCAGAGACCATTGCCATTCTCTAAAGAGAACATTAGACAGGAAGGATTACCCCCGGGTTTGAGCCCCCCGCTCCGTCAGTCCCAGTGGTGAGAGAAGGGGGGTCTCAGACGTCATGTGCCTTTGCTACTTTGCTGGTTAGAATTAATGACCCAGCAGAGGTCATGCCACAAAGTGGGACTGAGGGAGGTCACTCTCCATGAGATCATGAATCCATTTTTGAAATTATTCAAAACCAAACTCTTAGGATGGCCAAAATACAGAAATAAAGTTTTTGACTATCTGTTAGGCAGTTTGAAACACTGTATCCTGACTAAACATGCAGTTTTACACAATGATCTTTAAGCTACAGTTATTGCAGGCATTGAAAGGCTGCACGCTCCTGTTCATTCTAACTTCATTGCAAGTCTGACATAAGCCTGGAAGGAAATAGTGGATTCTTTTTCTTTTTTTAATTCTACAGTCATGAATTTTTAATTCCAATGCTGTCGCCTAAACTAAGTAATCATTTCTCAGAGACATGTTGTAATCTCCTAAAAGAGCTGGTCTTTTTGGCTGGACTTAAAACCAGAAGGAATTATCTTCAGCCAAAATGAGTTTCGGATACGAGATCTAAGTGTCTCTCCTAGAGCAAACCATAATTTACAATATTGCTTTGCCTCCTAAGATCCTATCGTGGCATTTGTTGTAGTGTTGATGAATATGCATATACAGGTGGTATATGTATTTATGGATGAACATCCACCTTTTCTTAAGCGCTGAAACTTTGACAGTCTTCTCAGCACCTATGAGAATCTTAGGAGCTACAAAGGCTCAACTGCGCTGCATATTGTCCAGTTTCTCAAACAACACCTTATGCTGCATTTCATATTTGTCAAATTAATCAAACTTGAAGCATCATCCTTAGCCAGTGACATGGAAGCATTTTCTATACAGGAATCCAGTTAAGTATATGCTTTTCTCCTAGATAGAGCTTTGGAACCTAGATTGTTTCTTTCTTTTTTTCATCTTTCCACTGTCAAATCATACACTTAAGTATTTCAACGCTACATTTAAAACCTCCTAGTGACCTCCCAGTGTGGCTTCTTTATTCGTGGAAATTGGTACTCTTTCCAAAGCTGTGATGTTCGGCAAGCAAAACATATACATTATATGTGTGTGTGTACAGAGACATAATACAAGATAATTTATGGGTTTTAGGAGAGAGAGAGATGTAGTCTTTAAGAAGGGTTTTAGAACTATAATAGACAAATGGTGACAACCATAATTAACTGCAAAGTAGGAAAACATTATTTTCAACAGCATGGTGCCTTTCATTCCCGGTCTGTGTTTCACATAGACCATTCACTTTATAATTAGTTTCACAGCCCACTGTTTACTTTTGTGTACCACGGATTTAACCTCATTGTCTTCAGAACTATCAGTGTACCACAGATGCATTCTCTTCAGTAAAGATAAAGAGCAACACCCCTCCTATGAATTCTGAAATGAATGCATTTGGGTGCCTTTTCAAAATACCCTGCGAATTATAGAAAGACAAAATAGAGGTGACTGTGGCATGCAATGATTGCTTGTGAATTTCAGTTAAAATGCACTAGGAATTCATCTAAACTTGAAGAAAGCCTACCACAATCAAAACAACAGTTTTCAATGACGGCTTTCCACACAGATCTTAGCACTCAAAAAGATTGCTGTGACTTGACGTTTGCAGTATTTTCCTTCTTTTTCTTTTTTTCATTTAACTTTCTTTAATTCTCAGCATTACTTCCAAGGTTCCTGCATATAGCTCTCTTTGCTCACTCTCTTACCAAGAGGTTGTCTCTATGGTAATAGGTGTTTTCCCCCCCTCAAAATAATGCATTCAGCCCTACATAGTTCTCTAGACCTGACTGAATAGGTTTGAAATCTGCTTTCTGAATCTTAAATCCTTAAAGAGGCTTCTTACCTGAAAAATCCAGCCAAGAGCAGAGTACTCTATTAGTGTTCATTGGAAAGCTCTAACACTTTCTAAAATCCATCTGTGCCACAATTGGAGATTTTTTTAAAAAGAGCTTCCCAATAATCTTCTTTATCAGGATTTAAAAAATATGTTTTTCTCTTCCGATGCTACTCCCACAGTAAAGAAGACATTGGGTTCATTCAGACTGTATTGTCAGAAAAGGAACCAAGGTTTGAGGGCTGGAAACCTTGTCATTTTCACCTTTAAATCATCTCCTGGCGTCACCTCTGCCTGACGAGACCTTTGAAGTGATGGTGAGATATTGTGTAGTTTCCTGATGAGAATCAGTTTATAGTTAATGAGGGACCATCCCCACTCCAGTGCATTCAGGGCAGAGTAAGGCAGCAAAATGTAGAAGCAGGGCTGCTATATGACGCTGTAAGTAGCAATAGTCTCTTTCAATACATCCCTCCTCTACAAAGTATCACATGTCTTAAAGTGACATTACCCTTTATTATAGCTACAGTGAATTGTAATACCTGCCCACTAACTCTTGAACAACTCAAGCAACACTTTAACACTGTATTGCCGGGTACGTCGTTCTCTTAGAGATTTTACGGATACTATTCATTTGCCGAAAGAGTAAAGAGGGAAGGAGAAACAAAAGAAAAAAGCATTCTGCAAAATACTGATAGTGTTAATGGGTGTTAGACTCCTAACAGCAAATGGGAAAGTGAAATGTAAGCCATTTCTTACCTCTTAATGTTCTTTTAACCAGCAAGTTAACCCAAGATATTGTTGAGTTTACACAAACTTAAGTCTGTCGATTGTTTTTGGCAGCTAAATCTGGGAATATGGTCTATCTAGACTACAATATAGATGTTTATAGGCATAAGCGCAAAGCAAACCTTCTGAGTTTTTTAACATGTTTAATAAATAGAAATATGTCATTTTCAGCATCGAAGACTGGATTTTGATAAAGAAATATGCTCAAGACATTTTTTAAAAAATTTCCCTCAAATAACATGCTGGGGTGGGGAGAGGAAACACTCAGAAGTTCAACATTTTGTTTCTAGTATTATGGTTTAGACACTTTCTTCTTTGGAAATATAATGTCATTGTACCTACACATTATCGATGCATATAAGGTGACCTAGTTTTCATTTACAGATTGCACTAGCAATGATTCACTCCAATAGCTCAATCAGTTATTTCATGAATCACTTATAAAGCACCTACTATGTGTTAGATGCTTGGGGACAAGGCAGAAAACAAGATTGATGTGATTGCCACTGTCATAGATCATACTGTCTAGTCTTTCTTTTTTTTTTTTTAAATCAAGGTAGTTCTCAGAATATTCCAGCCTCAAAAACCTCTTCAAGTGCCTCAGAATACTCTCTTGCCTTTCACAGGCATTATAAGGAAGGTTTGATGCTGCAGTGCGTCTTTAGAAGCCATTCTCTCCTCTCCTGTTACACAGAGTGAGAGAATGAGAGACCCTTCAGATGCATCAGTCTTCCCCACTGGTCCTGCACAGTTGCACAATACACACAGAATAGCTCTTTGGACCCTAACAACCATTTATTAAAGCTCATCATTAAACAAAGTTCAAGATAACAGTAAATACAAATCTTAAGAGTCAGAATAAGACGTGCCAAAGTTCTAGATGGTGTAGCGTGTTTCATTTCTGTCGTTCATTATTGTTGAGCTGGTGAGTATATATAGAAAGCTCACACCGACTGTTCAATATCAAGACAAAAATGATAATAACTACAGTAGCAGCAGGTAAGGTTTATTGAACCTTCACCATGTGCTGGCACTACTCTATAGTGTGTTGCTTATAAGGTGTAATTTAATCCTTTTTACCACCCCATAAGATAGGTGAAATGATTATTGTCTTCATTTCATGGATGGGGAACCAGAGGGTGAATAGGGAGATTAGGAAACTTGCTCAAGGTATTATAGCTACTAAGTGATAGAGCAGATTTCAAACCCCAGTGATCTGGGTCAAGAGCCCACCTCCTAAACACTAGGATTAAACACTTCATGGAAAAAACAACCCTTCAAAATTAACCATTATATTTTCTCATTTCTTTACCATTAAGACAGACTCAAAAAATTATACATTCATTCAAGACTTATATACTGAGTACATTCCAGGCATTTGAAATATAGAAATGTGGAAGGTAGTACTTACCCCATGTCTTTGTTTGTTTGTTTGGTTGGTTGGTTGGTTGGTTTCTATTATGCTAATGCATTAAAGATAAAAGGAACTTCACATTTGCTAAAAAAGGCTACCATTTGAAAATGGTACATTATATTTTTCATTTCTAGGGATTAAACTAAGGCTCAACATAGTTTCTTATCTACAATTCAATTTAATAAACTTGAAACACATACTCATGGATTATGTTCAAGGCACTCGGGCACTGTTAGATTTTTTTTTTAAACGACTGGAATAAAGATTTTCCCTTACTTTTTTATTTTGATTTTTTTGCGGTATGTGGGCCTCTCACTGTTGTGGCCTCTCCCGTTGAGGAGCACAGGCTCCAGACGCGCAGGCTCAGCGGCCATGGCTCACGGGCCCAGCCACTCCACGGCATGTGGGATCTTCCTGGACTGGGGCACGAACCCGTGTCCCCTGAATCGGCAGGCGGACTCTCAACCACTGCCCCACCAGGGAAGCCCTCCCTTACATTTTAAAGTGGCTTCTATACATGTATGTGATGGAACAAGAATATCAACCTAGTTCCATTTTCTCTTCCAAATACCTTGCCCATTGTATTGCAGCCAATGATCATTTTCCCTAATAATATAAGCATCAACGGATATTGACATTTAAGGCAATTTAGTCCATTCTTCCATCTCAAAGCAAAATTATTCTCACACCTTTCAAAGAAGTTAGGCCTTTGCACCTCTGACCATGGTAGGACTCCATCACTTGATCACTTTACTGTTTAGTGGGCCATAATGTTCTGGCCAATAAGGTGTCAACAAAACTGATGGTATCTCTTTGAGGCTGGAGCATTTAATTGTTGAAGCAACACCCTCTAGATCTCTCTTTGCCTCTGGAACAGGGACTAGTTACACTGTCTGCCTGGATTCTTGAGAGACTGCAAAGAGCAGAGGCATCCCCTTCCCCTACCCACCCACAATAGATGTAGATAATAAATAAGAAATATTCTGTTCTTTAGGCAGTTGAGATTTGGGGGCTATCTGTATTTGCACTATAACCTAGTCTGTCCTGACTGATGAAGACTTTAACCTGTATTGATCAGGTATTAATTGGATTTTTATGTTCCATACACTGCCCTACGCTCTGAGGAGACAGCAGTGTACACATCAGACCCAGTTCCTGCCTCCACAGAGCCCCCTGCTACGGAAATCCAGTGGAGAGCTTTGATCAGAGCAGTGATAAATCCAGAGCATTGATGATTGCAGCTAGAATCCCTTCAGGTTCTTATAAGCCAGGAGTTATAAACTGATCAGTTACGCGCCCACAGCCATGCCCTGCTCAATCATTTGGTTATACAAGCACAATACAAAAGACAATGGACTACAGCACAATTGTTTTAGTCCTTCCAGTTACATGAATTCAAGATACCTACTCAGTTGGGCCAAACTCCTAAATATATACACTTCAAATACAGTATCTATGTATATGTACATTTGTTTATGTAAAAAAGAGAGAAAATCCTATTTACCAGAACTTCTCCCCATGGAGAAACCCACATTTACTCAGAAGAAAGGCCCAATGAAAATAATTGGGAGTGAAAGATAAAACACTCAGAATGCTTAAATAGCCAAGAATGTTCAGCATATTGTCCTACATAATAAAAGGCGGGGGAGGGAGGAATGGCAGATAGAGGATGCAATAGGGCAGAAACCTGGAGGGAGGAAAAAATGGTGAGGGGCAGAGAAGCACAGAGAGAGATAGAGAGAGAGAGAGAGAGAGAGATGCAGAGGCTCTCTAGAGGCTCAGAAGAAGAGAACTGAGAACAGAAATGTCCAAAGGGGATTTCCTGGTGGAAAACTATATCCTGTGGAATAGGACTCCACCCTGCGTCTCTTCAAATGATTACAAAAGCTTCAAAATACGAAAAACTCATGTGTACTACATGTTATTAAGTTAACTGGGGAACCCACTGAAGGGGTAAAATCCTAGATCCAGGCCCAAAGTACCACCAGAAAATCCCTCATTCCCCTGATGACCACACTTTTCATTTCTCGGCATTAGAAATAAAAGCCATCCTTACTTTAGTTTAAGAACAATCCACTTAATAATTTGGCTAATTTGAATTCACAAATGTGCAGGGAAAACAAATTTGAGACATGCAAGATTTTATGTCTATGCATATTTCTAAATTGAAAAACAACTAAAGGAATTTAAATAAATTACATCTGGGCTGAGAAAGATGCCAAGTTTTGGTCCAATGCAAATGAAAGTGGTTTAGATGTATGCCATTTAAAACAGTTCTAAGTATTTCTTGAAATAACGCATTTTGGCTGTGATATCACAATGCTGATGTTTTTTCTTTTTCCATTTTAATGGCTAATGGAAATGAAGGCATGGATGAGAGGATCATTGCCATTATCTCTAATCTATATGCCTTCTGTAACTTTGAAGCCCAATTTCTCTTTTCTGTAGTCACTGGGGCTACCTATCAGTTGGCTGACAATGTCTATTTTCAGTCCCTGATCATGAGAAGACAATATTCCTTTTCCCTTGGCTAAGTAATAATGTTACCCTATCTTTCTCCCATAATCCAATTGCATAAATCATTTGTGTTACATCACTCTTTTTCTGAAACTCACTTAAAATTTTCCTGTCTACCCTGGTGTCCTAGTATGTGCCCCATACCAGATACACAGCAACACCCCTAGCTTGTCAGTCTTACTTTGGGGCCTAAATAAAGTTTATATACTTCTCTTATTTACTACTCTATTCTGTACCTTGCATTTTTTCAAAATACATTTAAACTAAAATGAGGAAAAGGACAATGAAGAGAAAGCAGGTGAAGTACAACAACAGAATGGGAGTTCAAATAATATATAATATTGATGGTGATTGATGATCTTATAATAATGATGATGATGATGATAGTATTGTATTAGTACCCTTTTTTTTTTCGGCAGGGGAGACTCTTTCTATGTGCCAAGCCCTGGTTAAGCGTTCACATGCTGTGTCTCATTTAATTCTCACAAAAATGCTAATAGGTCTGTATTACAATGATCTTTATTTTATGGGTGAAAATACAAATTTCAGAGAAGTCAAGTGATTGAACTAATGCCACACCTCTAGTAAGGTTGAAAAACTTTGATGCAAACTCACATTTGATTTTCAGAGCCTAAGCTTTAAGCAACCAAATTCTAGGCAAGCAATATTGGCAAGAAATAAAAAATTTTACATGATAAAGATAAAAGACCAAGTAAGCAAAGTAAGATGAGCCTGATGTGAAGTTTGAACGTGAAATGCAAAGCATCAGTGCTACAAAGGAAGCACTATTTTCACTCTAAGCTTCCTAGCAGTAGAAGTGAAGAAGAGAAAAATTATTTCTTAAAAATTTACAGCATCCATAAGGTAAAAAACCAAACAAAAGCACACAAACCGAAAAAAGCCAAACAACTGCTCCAGAAGGAATAAAAATTAATGGTAACAGAGAATGAGCAGAGGCTGAATCATTTTCTATAAAACTGGTGATTCTCAGTTCTGTAATTTGGATCTGGATACATAATGCAGAATTTTCCGTAACTGTAAGAAAAGGGAAATGGAAGGCAAGATTTCTCTTAGGCTGGAAGAAAAGATAACCTTCGTGTCGGAGTTTCATTTTCCACCTCCAGCAGCCTATCTCTACAATCACTTTATCAATTATAATTCCTCATGGCTTATCTTGTCTGTCTTCCAGGCAGCAGAGAAAGAAAGAATAAGGTCATTTCTTTTGTTCTTTCACATCTCATCTCCTTATTCTGCTTTTAGAACGGAAAGAAAGCTGAAACCACAAACAGCTTCACCTCCATTGAACTAATCAAAGTAATAAATGAACTGTCCTTTTAGAGACCAAGTGGTCTCTTCATTACGAGAATATGAACATATTTTATAAGCACATAAAGGTCACGAAAATGACTGCTTTGATGATAATAATAAAAACAATAACATGATTTCTATGGTTCATAGAACTCTCAGATTCATAGCCGGATTCATAATCACTATCCCCCATAACTACTCTGATCTAAGAAATGGCCCTTCACTCTCTCAATGGTTCAGCCAGAAATGAAGACGGCCATCTCCCTCTCCATAAACTCCCACTTTCAACGTCACTTCCTATCAATTTGACTTCCAGTCTATGTCTTAAACCTCTCTATTCTCTCCCTCTCCACTCAAACATCTTCACCCAAGTTACCACCATCTTTCACCTGAACTATGGTAATACTTTCCTAACTAGTCCACTTGCCTTCAAATGCGTACCTCCCACCCGTCTCTTCCCCACTCTGCAGCCGGAGGGCATGTGTTTGGGGCATGTGTTTGAGGTGCGTGTTGATCATGCCGCTCTTGTTATTTGAAAATCTTTCAATGGTTTTTCACTGAGCTTAAAATAAAGCCCAAGTTCATGACCATGGTTGACAGGGCTCTGCATGAGTTGGCCCCTTTCTACTTCTCTAGGCTCATCTTTTACAAACATTCTCACTCTCGGCTCCTACTATACATACTCCTCTCTTGGGTCCTTGAGTAGGATAGGGAAACTTTCCCCCAGTTGTCTTCTGGAATGCTCCAAACCAGATCAACTCATTGTGGTTATGCTCTCATAGCCCTCAGGATATCATCTCTATAGGTTAACTACCATTGTAAATAACTATTTCTGGAATTATTTATGATATCTGGTTTACCTCTTTATCAGAATCACCATGAGAGAAGGAAAACTGGCACCTTGCTCAGTACTATATCTTCAGAATCGAGCGTAGATATACTACCTGACATATAGTAGGCACTCAAATGTTGGCATCATAAATAAATAATAATCAATCAATCAAAAGTAAAATATAAGGCCACTATCAAGATGGCATGCACAGCAAACTGTTTTTCTAGAAATAAGTAGATGTTGTACTCTCCCCAATAGCCTTTATTCATTCTTTTTGGTAGCACACACGTATGAAGTGGCCATACATATTAACGATGACTCCCTTGCTCTGTGTGAGTCTATTGTTATGGCACTAAGTAAAGGAAATTGGCCCATATATTGTTTAAACCCTTAGCTACCTGCCACTAAATCTGTGTTGGATTCTTTTTTTTTTTTTTTTTTTTTTGCTAGAAGAAAAAAAATGAAACTGTCCTGAATTTTCAGCCCTGGTTCTTAGTATTTGATATCCAAATATGATCTGATGGTAGAACTCACAGCTGATCCCTGGAGCATAAAGAAAAGTCTACAAATGTTAAAAATAAAAAGAAAGCACTTAGAATTTCATTATACTGAACCTAGAAGAAATCCCCCCCAAAAGCCTCCTAGTCCAGCCTCTCTGTTCTAGAGGAAATAAAAAGACCTAATAACAGGAAGAAGCTTACCTGAGGGAATACACTGAGTTCACTTGTGTGGGTCATGTTAGAATGCAAGTCTCCTCATCTGATGTTCTCTCTTTCTCTCTCTCTCACAGCACTATCCAGTAGAACTTTCTGCAATACTAGAAATGTTCTGTATCTGTGCTGGCCAAGATGGTAGCCACTATCCACATGTGGCTATCAAGCACTTGAAATGTGGCTAGTGCAACCAAGGAAATGAACTTTTTAATTTTTAATTTTATTTCATTTTAACTAATTTAAACTTAAATAGCCTCATATGGCTAGTGGATACTTTACTGAACAGCACAGCTCTAAAATATACCAGCTAGGTTATGGAAAATAAAACCTGTGACATCAAATAATTTTCAGTAAGCTAGAAGAAAAGTTTGAATCACCTGACAGTAACCTTCCAAAACTAGGATATCATAGAAGAAGGTAGAATGGGCTTGGTTACAAGTAATAGAAAAAAAAAATAAACAAATGAAAACAATGCAAACTGCAGTAAATAATAAAGAGGATGTATGGCTTCTTGCAGGTGGACAGTTCACAGGTGGGGCTCACCTCCAGGTGGGTTTGACCCAGTAAATCCACTAAACTATCAAGGATCTAGCTCATTTTCAACTCTCTCTCTGCCCTTCAAGGTATCATTCTAAGGCAGGCTCCCCACCATGGATGAAACATAGCTGCCAACAGCTGTCTGGGCTATGAGCTTCTTCATCCATATAATGGCAACAGAAAGGATTGTTTCGAGAAGCTCTCTCAGATGAACAAGGAAGATTCTTTCTTAGCTTCCTCCAGCAAACCACTTCTCACGGCTCCTTAGCTTGACTTGGGTCACTTGCCCTTCCTTGAGCCAGTTACCTTGGCCAGGGGGAAAAGGTCACATTGTTGGACTTTGAGCTGCACCATAAGCCCCAGACCCAAATCAAGAGAGAAATCAGCTTCCTCCAAAAGAGATGAATGGAGTGAGGGAGGTTTGATACTTAAATGAAAATTAAGACAATAATGAGGAAGAAAGGATGAATATTAAAGACAATCACAGTGTGGACAAAAGTTAGTAATGTTTTCATAGGTCCTTTTAGGACTAAAGTACTTTGCCATTTTTATAACTTTTTTCTACTTATAAAGTAATATATTAGTATTTTTGAAAGGTAGTAAACTTAAGATCTAAATAGAAAAATTTTAAACTCATCTAGAGTCTGTCACATGAAAGTCACCAGTATTCGTATTTAAGTGCACATTCTCCTTTCACTTTCTAAAAATGCCTGGTTGGTTTGGTTGCTTCTCTCTCTCTCTCTCTCACTCTCTCTCTCTCTCTCTCTCTGTGTATATATATATATATATACACACACACACACACACACACACATGTTTTATAATCTGCTTTTTCTTCTCTGAAAATATCACATTTTCCCATGTCAATAACTATTCCTCTAATGGTGACCTTAATCTACATAACCAACCTAAAGTACTTTTCCTTTTCTAACATTCCTCATCCCTCTGTTGCTTGTAAATTGTGGTTAATCTTACTTTTGTGGCAGGAAACTTCCTTCTACACAAGACAGAGAATTAACAACAAGAATATTTTTCTTTTCTCTATAGGATCCTATAGACACCAATGGTTAACTACAACAGAAAAACATAAATCCCCTTTGCCTACTGTGGGCTTAAATCCTATGAACTCTTCTTGACACTCTAGGCTTGTACCTGATCTGCCTTCAAGTAAATTTCTCTTCTGGTCTTTGTCTTATTATTAATGTGGCTCATTATCTATTCTCGTTTATCTGGTTTGAATTTTAATTGTGGGAAAGAGATAATTTCCAGAAAAAGAAAAAAAACTGAAAAATAGAAATACGTACCTTTTAATCCATATCTCCTTGGGCCTCCCTCCTTTGATTTCTTTATGTTTTCACTTGGTCAGTGAGGCAGTATAATAGAAGGGCTAAGAGAATGGGCTCTGCAGTCAGACAGCTTGGGTCCTTCTTTCAGCAACACCACTTACGAACTGCCCAGTCCTATTTAAGTAATTTTCCCTGAGTTGCCTCACTGATTCAAAGGATTATCATTAAGATGCATATCAGAATGTCTGGCATATTACAAATCTCTATAAACTTTTAAAATTAAATTTGATATCTAGGCACTAACTAAGATTTAGCTCTAAGTTTTAAGATGTTTTCTTATGCCTTTGCAACCTCAACTTTTTAAATTTGAAATATTCTTGCTCCCCTTACCTTTCCTATTCCCCTTCCTTCTCCCAAATTGACCTACTTTTCTAGATTTGGTTCTGGTGCACTGTTCTCCATGGAGTTTTTCTTGGCCTCCCAAGTCTAGGGTGGACACCCCTCCCCTCCACCTCTATAAGATTCGGTGCCAACCACATTTGCTACAGCATCTACTGCTCGGTACCATATTTGTCTGTTTTCTTTTCTTTTCTCTTCATATCCCTCTGGCCTCGGAGAGACTTTCCCTGACCTTATCATTCCCTTTTTAAAAACATGCTATGGTTTTCCAATGCACAGAATATAATGTGGTTTAAAAACCACAGACCCCCTGGTGGAGCAGTGGTTAAGAATCCGCCTGCCGATGCAGGGGACACGGGTTCGAGCCCTGGTCTGGGCAGATCCCACGTGCCATGGAGCAACTAAGCCTGTGTGCCACAACTACAGAGCCTGCGCTCTAGAGCCTGCGAGCCACAACAATTGAAGCCTGCGCACCTAGAGCCCGTGCTCCTCAACAAGAGAAGCCACTGCAATGAGAAGCCCATGCACCGCAATGAAGACTAGCCCCCACTTGTCACAACTAGAGAAAGCCCACGTGCAGCAATGAAGATCCAATGCAGCTAAAAATAAATTAATTAATTAATAAAAAAAATTTTTAAGTAAATAAAAACCACAGACCACAAGACCCAACACAACCAATGTCTGCCCATATTTTCAATCTAAATATCATTCCATTCCTCCCTACCCACTCCCACATTCACCATGCTCCAGTCACTCTGATCTTCTCTCAGTAATGCATTCAGGTATTCATTCATTCAGCAAGCATTCATGCAACAAACCAAGTACAGAGAACACAACTCAAGAACTGGTTCACAAGATAATCATTGCCCCATCTCACATACTCCAAATACTATCTAGATTCAGGGCCTTTGTACAGGCTCTAAACTCCTGTTTTATTCATCACTGTTCACTCCCCATCTGACAATGTACCTGGCACATAGTAGGTGCTCAATCAGTATTTATAGACTAGATGAATAAATGAATGTGTCAGTGAATGAATAAACACAGCCATTTCTCACTTATTCATGTTTTAGGTGTTTTATGAATTTGCAGCAATATTCTAAGCAAGCGGTTGGCAGTGGGCTGAGCAGGGAGGAGGCTGGGAAGAATTTCAGATGATGTGTCTGTACACGTATGGGTGTTTGTGTGGGAATCTGAGTCTGAGAACGCCTAAATGTGCATCTCCAACCACATCCCAGTGCCAGAGAGAAAGGCTTTTTGCATTGCTTCTTGTTTTTTCTCATCCACCCTTTTGTCCCTTTCTCCTATTACACCATATTGAAAGTAGGCTTTTCCCACTCTTAGTTTCCACCCTCACATTCATAGTGTAATGATGAGCATGTGGTATCTCTGAGCTTAGAGAGGAGAATACAGCAGTTGCCAGTTTAGAGTAGAGGAGAAGAGAATTATAAAAAGGAGTTCAAGGGTAAACGTTGGACATGACTGAAGCAGGTAGGACAAAGTACTTGAGCACACCCATACCTGGATTCCCTAAACCAGAGGCCCTCAGTCTTGACTGGATTACAATAACTTGGGGAGATTTTAAAACTCTAAATGCCCCAGACCCTACCTCAGATCACTCAAAACAGGATCTCTGGAGGTGGAACTCAGGCAACAGTGTTTCTCAAAGCTCCCTGCACGGTTCCAACGTGCAGCCAAGTTTGAAAACCACTGACTAAAACAAAAACTTACTGCAGTTAAGTCCCTGGTCACTGTGGCAACCCCACAAATACCTGCGATCTCTTGTTAATTAGTTGCCAACTAAGAGGCACATTCTCCGTGTTTAACAGATTGAAGGTTAGCCCAGTGTATGCATCTTTATTGAAAGCTTACTATGTGCTTGATATGATAATATTTATCATATAAGAACTCTATTTCATTAATTTGAGGTTTTTTCCTACCTCATATTTAACTGCATAAATGATGTGAACCTTAGGTGTTCCAAGCAATGGTTAGTAAACATCATGATTGCTCCCTTTACATACATCCCCTCTCCCTGATTTTCTATCATTTAGCCACAACCCCCCGTACTGAGCTAACTGCTGGTTCTAGGAGGCTTCCCTGTGGCTCAGGGTAGTCCCATCCCCTGGCCATAATCAGGGATGAGCACAAAACTCAGTTTGTGCCAGTAATATGCAAGGACAGGTTTCCAGAGATCTCTTGGAATGACACTTTTTAATTCATCCAAGACAGCTTTAGGAAGTGATTTTTTTTTTCTTTTCTTCCAGACCTGAACAAGGAAGCAGGTCATTGACTAAGAGTCATTAACAAGCATTTGGAGATTCTGAAGAGGCACCAACTCTAACACGAGACTGATACCACGAAAAGTAGAGTGAACAAGTGTGGAAAAATGTCCTTTGATGAATCAAACAAGCTCTAAAGTCCACTCAGTGTTAGACTTGCCCTGTAATAGTCTAAGGCAGTTTGAGTGTGGCTTTCCATTACTTGCAACCAAAAGCATCCGAATTAATGGAGCGTTAAGAGACAGCCTACAACAATCGAAATATAAAACTAAAAATATCCCAAAGATTATTTAACCAAAACTTTCATTTTAAAAATGAGAAGATTAAGACCCAAACAGCTGAAATGACTCATGCAAGGTAGCACAATCTACCTGGCCTTAATGTTACATAGATTTGGGCCTGGATTTCAGGTGTCCTCATTTCCAGACCATTGTTCGTTCTACTGAAGAATAAAGTCTTCATTGAAAACATTCACTTTAATTTTCCAATGTTGCTAAATTAGCTGTGATGACCCTAATTTTTAAGATGTCATTAAATCCCCTTGGAAGGAACTCTCTAGAAATACATATTCCTAGCCCTCTCTCAAAAGACATACTCAAAGCCTATACAGACCATTTGCTTTTCAAATGCAGACGTCATGAAAGAATATGCAAAACTGTTGAAAATATATATCACACAAGCCACCCCAACCAAAAAAAAATTTTTAAGTCCTATCCAGCTAGGCTGCTTCAGTAAATGATGTTGCTGAATATATAAAATACTTGAATCTAAATTTAAAAATGCTTCCCCCACCCCTTGATTAACCAGATTGTCCCCTCCCCTATATATAGGAATGCTATGTGCCTGAGCCCACTTACCATCTGTCACCACATTTTCCAAACTTCTCTTCCACCCCCTCCTCTTACACAATCTTATCACATAAAAATATTAGATTTCAGGGATTTGTATAATTTCATTAAATTTTCTGAGCCAAGTAAAAATAGAGGAAGTACTGGTATCTCAAACTAACTCAGATTTTGAGTGTCCAACATATCCATGGTAGCCAGTAATGCCCTTTAGGTAGAACTCATGTGCCCAGGAATAACAAGAATAAGTCTTTTCCCTTATTATGGCATTTCATATTAGGAATTTTCAGGTGTTCCCCATATGGCCGAGAGTGATTTAGATAGCTTCCAGAGAGTCCTGAGTCATATACCATCATATTGCTTTATTACCTTTCATAAAGATTTGTGAGTTTTCTCAGATCATTAGAAAAATACTTAGAAGCCAATTGGGGATTATGCATGTTGCTGTTTCCCCTTCGCAGTTTGGGAAATGTTTTTTTTTTTTTTTTTTGAGGTACACGGGCCTCTCACTGTTGTGGCCTCTCTCGTTGCAAAGCACAGGCTCCGGACGCGCAGGCTCAGCGGCCATGGCTCACGGGCCCAGCTGCTCCACGGCATGTGGGATCTTCCTGGACCAGGGCACGAACCTGTGTCCCCTGCATCCGCAGATGGACTCTCAACCACTGCGCTACCAGGGAAGCCCGGGAAATGATTTTCAATCATCTGAATACAGGGCACCTCTACTCACCCAAGCGCTTAAGGTAGAAGCTTAAGAGTCTTCTTTTGTTGCTCGCTTTCCTGCTTCTCACATACAATCTATCCAAAATCTCAGCCAATGCTTCTGTTTCTAGGCCCCACAGGAGGTCTTTGAGGAATGACCAGTGAGACTGGCTATAAAATAATAAGTCCACTATACAACGAAGAATTGTTAGGGATGGCCCTTTGAACTAGGTTCTTTCCTGCTTCTCTGCATAGGTAGGAGAAATGAGGCTTATAATGAGCATCCTATTATTCCTACCAAACATCCCTCTTTCTTCCATCCCTAACCCAGGTGGTCCCAAAGGGTACATCAATCACAGTGCCTCAACTATTCTGTGATCACAGAGGTAGTCACATGACTCAGGCCTGACTAATCAGGAATTCCCATGTCCTGACAGCAGAAATTGGTCCAAGTGTGGTATATTATCCAAGAAGAAAACTGGGAGAAAGGGATTTGCTCCCTTTATAATGTAGACTTGGGGCTACTGGTGACTGTCTTTATCTGCCATTAGAAAAATTCTGCCTCTGGCAGCAGCAAGCACAGTCACACCTAGAAAAGAAAGAGACAAACTAAAACTGAAAGACAGAAAAGGAGAAAGAGGGGATAAGAGAGTCTAAATCAGGGGTCAGCAAACTATGGTCTGCCTCCTGTTCTTGTAAATTAAGTTTACTGGAACACAAATACACCCGTTTGTTAATGTACTGTCTATAAATGCTTGTATGCTACTACGGTAGCGTTTAGCTGGAATAGATACCAAACCTAACTGAGAATGCCTGAATGAGGACATATGAGGTATCTTGTCCTTTTCAAAGATCTTATAATTTATTGAAGGGCCAGAAATATAAACACATATTTATAGCAATAAGATAATGAGAAAAAACAAAATATGGAATAAAAAGAACACACAGCATCTAACAAAGAAACAATGGTAACAAAGATGATAATTAGACTACTGATGAAAGCATCTACCATTTACTGATTGCATATTATGTTGATGCTTTACATATTAGATATTAGATATTTTCACTCATCCTCCAAACAATCTTGCAAAGTAAATGTGTCAGTTAGGATAGGACAAGACTTGCTGCAGTAACAAGTGACCCCAATATCTCTCGCTACATATCCATGGTGGATCAGTAGAAGGCTCTGCTTACTGTTAACAGCCAAGACCACAGGATAATGGAGGTTCCTTCTCAGTACATGCATCCATATTTGCTTCACTGAGGGAAGGGACCACAGCAAATCACACGCTGCCTCTAAAAAACTTCTATGCACAACTGAAACACAGAACTTCCACTCAGGTTGCATTAGCAAAAACAAGTCATATAACCATGCCTAAATTGAAAAGTACTACCAAAAAGTACTACCCAAACAAATACTGGGTAAAGGGCTTCCCTGGTGGCACAGTGGTTGAGAGTCCACCTGCCAATGCAGGGGACACAGGTTCGTGCCCCAGTCTGGGAAGATCCCACATGCCGTGGAGTGGCTGGGCCCGTGAGCCATGTCCGCTGAGCCTGCACGTCCGGAGCCTGTGTTCCGCAACGGGAGAGGCCACAACAGTGAGAGCCCTGCGTACCGCAAAAAAAAAAAAAAAAAAAAAACTGGGTAATAACCTTTCCAATGAGGAAATATAAGAGAAGTTAGGAGACTTCGTCAAAGACAGAGTTAATAAGTAGTAGTGTTTGAATTGAGCCCGAGTCAGTATGATGCTAAATTCCAAGCTCTTTTATGTTGTACCACGTCAATGTCCTTTCTCATCACCTTTGTGTTGGAAAATAGTAGAGTTTACTGATGAAAGGAATAGTAGGTTTACATGATTGAGGACCAAGAAAGAGATGTAAAATGTTTAGACTTGATGAGCTTGCAAAAAGCAAATCCTTTAAACTTTTTTATAAAGACATTTACATTATGTAAGCAGTATTTAAGAAAGATACAGATGGCAGTTCAACCAGAGAATTTGACCTGGGGTGGGATGATTACGGGGAGGAGAGGGCAGTATGGAAACAGGAATGAGATAATACAATAAAAAAGAAGGGAGTGAAAGAGAAAGAGAGAAGGAGAGGTTGAGGGAAAGAGAATTAATAGTTGCAAGGGAGATTTTAGGCTGAGACCATCCCTGTTCTTGGGTACTTTAAGTAAAATTCTTTCCTAAAACGTTCAGGTTCAAATATATGTGAGACAGAGTTACTATTTCTTTTAGAGGCTTGTCAAGTGGGAAAGAGGAGGAAAAATCTGTTTGTGAAGGGAGTTTACAGTATACTTAAAGTTTATTTTAAAAATAAATAGGACTTGATAGATAGGGCAATAAACAACAGGCCCCACCAGGAACCTGCCAGGAGCACTAACAGGAAGCATCTGTAGGCTGCCAAGAGCCAGAAATAAGAATGAACAGTTCTTATCGTCAGAGAGTCACAGGAACATTCACAAACAAAAAGGATATTTGGGGTGCAGCATCTCTAAGCCAAGTTACGCTCTGTCATGAACGCACTCACAGTTTATATAGAATACACCCACAGAGGTAAAGCCACATCTGAATCAGAAGTTGCTTGTTCCCTTTACTGTGAGTTCCAGGTTTTGTTATAGCCTAAAATTGTGACACAGTATCCAAAAATATGTAGAGACCTTTAGAGAAATTTAATACCACAGCAACATAAAACTTTGCGTGACCTCAATAATTAAGAAGTATGTATGACCAGAAAAGAGTCTATGCACTCCTCCCAAAAGGTTTATTATTGATATTTTAATATTTATATTTATTAAATTCACAAAGGTCTGATTAATTATGGATATGTGCTTACCATGTGCTGAGCATGATCACAGAGCTGAGGATACAGACGTGAAGAGAAACAACCTTTAC
Organism: Mesoplodon bidens; assembly: GCF_964165515.1. Classification (NCBI taxonomy): domain Eukaryota; kingdom Metazoa; phylum Chordata; class Mammalia; order Artiodactyla; family Ziphiidae; genus Mesoplodon; species Mesoplodon bidens. The sequence continues at coordinate 22,610,468 of NC_138172.1, forward strand.
TTTCCTGGAATCTCCTATTTTAGCGAAGGAGGAAAATGAGAAAAATAAATAAGGTGATTAAAGATTGGACTAAGTGATATAAAGCTATGCAAATAATAATGTAATAGAAAACCAAGGGACAAGGAGTGGGACCCACCTGAGGCAGTGTCCAGGTGGCCCTTTGGAGTGGGGAGCTTTGCGCTAGGACTTGAAAGGTAATAAGCAAACCATGTGATGACAAAGCATAGTATACGTTTGGTCCTGTATCAATTAACAAAGACTTTTTTCTGGAGACAAAAATATAATAGAGCTGGGTTATAAAGCTCATTGGATGAGGAATCAAGATAACTGAGTCTCTTTTCTGCCACTTAATAGCTGTATGCCCGTAAGCTAGTCACATAAACTTTATGAGTCTGGATTTCTTCATCTGTGAAATGTGGGGGTTGAGCCCAAGGATCTGTAAGGTCTCCTCTGGCACGAGAAGTTTATACTAACCCTCTCCTGTCCCTACTGCATGTGTGTGCGTAGAGCACATGCGCGCACATGAGTGCAAACACACACACACAGAGGACACAGGTAAGTCTCCTATTTTCTAACTGTTGTCTGGAATAAACTCTGGGAAAAATATGAAATGCTCATGCAATATAATTTCAACATAAGTGAAAACTACCATATCTATCCTTAGCATCTTCCCAAAACTCAACCTTTCGATAAAGGTCCCTGGGGACAAATGCGACTACCTTATCTTAGACGATACACCCACACCCCTGTCTCAAACTACCGGTCTCTGGCCATAGCCTCTGATACTCCAAGTGTGCGTGACTCTTCTTCCATACTCTCCCCCCAACACAGCCCAATCCAATTTCATCTGATTGGACCAGAAGTGAACACCCAATTCAAGGAAGAATCAACCATAGGCTGACCACTGACCAGGGAAATAAAGGGAAAAGGTGAGTTCAGGCCAACCAATCCACTTCCAAGGAAGTTGGATTTGGGACTGTGAAACATTGATGGGTTGGTAGCAGGGCAAAACATTAAGGACACATGAAAGACTGCCAAAGCATAATGATAACAAAGCATTTGAATGAAGTCTGTGGCCTTTGTGATTGTTGAGGCTCCCAGAGCTGTTCAGATCCAGATTCACTCCCCAGTTTCATTTCCCATCAGACCCTGGCTTTACAGTATTTCCTGTCCCCTATTTCTATGAACTTTCTGTGTCCTATGAACAATCCCCATTTCTACCAAACTAGCTTAGCTGGATTTCTTTTCGCCAAATTGCATTCACTAAAACAAAGGGTGGCTCATTCAATCAATAAGCTAAGCTCCATGGAAATGTTAATGGTGACCTGATTTAGAAACAGGAGTAATAAATGAAAATGGGGGAAAGGCTCTGCTTTCATGAAATAGAGGTCAGATGACCATAAGCGGCTGGCACAGGGAGAGGTGAATGGCACCTGAAGCAGAAAATGGATTCCAGAAAATATGCAGTTTGGGGGATGCTCCAAAATTGGTCTGGAAGGACCTCAAAGAGATGAGTAGGATGGGAAAATCTGACCTACAATTTTGCTAATGAGCAGTGCTTAACTCTGTAGGAAATAGCCCCCAAAGCTCTCAGATACGTTGGTCTTTCTCTCCACTCACCTTCCTCCCAGCACAATGCATAATGTACAGTAAAAAGAAAAAATTAATACTTATTAGTGGAGGCATAAAATTCTTCTTTCAGGAAACACACAGGAAGATATTTTCTCCTAGTCTCTCTTCAAAGAACTTTGTATTTTCCCACCCCTGCATAACTCTTCAGAAGTTTTTCTTACGTCTATGGCTTATGTGCCTCAAATTAGGGATCACAGGGAGACAAATCAAACCCGTCGTTTTTAAGAAGATGGTATGGAGTGATCGTCCAATAGTCACTTCCAACTGCCATCTGTGACAAGTCTGTAAAACATTTCGTTTGCATAATATATGGGAACTCTATTAAAATACAGCACATTGTTAAAGGAAGTGGGAATATTCTAAGTCAAACTATGTCTCCTCATAAAACCATCCCCCTAGCACTGGCAACAAAGCACAGTTCTCCTGTAGTGCTTTAAATAAGAAAACCTACTGCTCAAGGAATTACTGAATAGGTGCTAAACCTAGTTTAATCCAACGCTGCCGACGTGTTGTGAAGTTATAACGAGAAGAGGGCTGAGCAAAGGTCATTTAGCAGAAAGATGCCTGTTTGGATTGAACATCTCCTTGCTCTAGAGCAAGCAAGGACAGAACAGCAATCAGTTTCTAAAAGCAGGCACTGGGTGCCATCCATAATGTAGACCTATATAGCTGACCTAAAAAGGCCAAAGCTCGCGTTTCCAGAATAGAAAAATGTATATCAAATGCCTTACCTGGAAGAAAAGATCTTTATGTTTAGTCAGAAGTGGGCCAGCAAACTAATATCTTGACAGCATGCTGGAGATTCTAGCAAAGGAGGACGGCGGCTTCTTGGGTTTTTCTTTTTCCCTGCCTCTGTCTCGAAAACACCGATGACATCCTTGCTCTAAAAAAGGACATTTTGTTTGCCCAGGTGCAGAATTTTTAAAAACATGCTATTATTCTCACAGCTTCAAGCCTGCTTTTCGCTACAGATGTAGTTTTTCAAAAGCATCGGGTTCGCAAAGACCATGGTTGTTAATTAATGACCATTTACATCAGCTCAACAGCCTAGCCATATTTCAATGATCAGTTGGGGAAAATCTGAAGGAGAAACAGGACAGGAGAGCATGGAAGAGAGTTTCTTACCTTCAGTGTTTTAATCAGAGCAGTCTAATAAAGTTATTTGTATTATCAATGACTTCAACTTCACTGTCAAAGTATTTCTATTGAAATGCAAGCCCAGGAAATAACCTTAGGAGGCATTTGTAATAGTTTGTTTCCAACTCTGTACAGGGTGCCCAACCAGAGGCTGGAAAAACTTATAAATGGTTTTCCTTCCCAAATAGCCTGAATGACAGCCAGGCCCAGGTCATACTTCTCTCAAGACAGATGGTGAAAGTGCACTTTACTGTTCAGTTTTAATTCACTGCTGTCTTTTGTAAGACAGCCTCTAAAGAGAGAGGCTAAAGTCATTCTGCCTAATTTTAGCAACACCAGGATGAAACCTTGTGTTTTCATACTATGGGTCACTTCCCTGCCGTGTTTTATGAAACCTGCCTTAAATTTGTCACCCTAAATTCATACCTGGTCAAATTTAGATACTCTTCTAAAACACAAGTACAAGAGAAGGTTGTAATTTTCTGGGCCATTTCTGCCACAATTGTCCACCTCTTGATTTGGGCAGGTGTTTCACATTTGCAGATCTCTGGCTCATCTTGTTTTCATGGCTCCATCTCTTTTATCCCATGATGTCACTGAAGAGAAACAAAGATCCAACAGATTCTTAAATCTGCTACATATGGATTTGTGTTTTCCTTGAATAAGATTAGTGAGTGCTGACTTGGACCAGCCACTGAGCTACATGCTTATATACTTTAGCTGTGTCCATCTCACGACATGGAAAGATTAATGCCATTTTATAGATAAGAAAATGGAGCCTCAGATAGGTTAGGTACCTTTTCCCAAAGTTATATGGCTCATACCTGGCTGAGCAGAAATGCAAACTTGGATGTAAGCTTATAGCCCCACATGCTAACCCACCGCACTAATCAGCTCCTTCTTTAATTCCATTACCCAGGGGCGTGCTTAAGCACTGAGTCTAGAAGCAAGGCCTGACCAACAGCAGCCTTACCTTTGACAGTCCAATCCAGGCTTCTGTTTTGGCGAATTCCCACCTGGCCACTAAATGCCTGTATTATTTTGTGCCTGGACTGGAAGAAAGGAAATTGATTTTCTTTGGGGTGAATACAAAGACACTTCAAGCAGGTCTTGTCCCATGAAAAAGCTGGCTGTGGTGCACCCATGCACTCACTTATATTTAATCCCCTCATATAGTACAAGTTCCATAAGTTCAGAGACCTAGTCTTATATCCCAAGTTTGGAGCCCAGAATGTGGCACTTAGATATCCAAGAATTTGTTCAATGAATGAATGAATTAATGAATGAGTAAGTGAATGAACAGAGACTTCAAGATCCAGGCACAAGAGACCCCAGTGTAGGAGCCTTTCACTCTGTGTCCTGCTTTCACCAACTGTGCTGCTGATATCAGCCCATTCCCAGGTTCCTGGTTTCTGCATTATTAACCCAATAAGATCCCCAGCTCCAGCGCTTCCCTTGGGTCTCTCTCCCTGATAGAAAGCCCAGTCCACCTACAAGCTTACCATTAGTTTTAGAATGAACTTAAAGTTTCTCAGGGGGGGTACTTTCATACTACCCTCTGCATACCCTAGCCTCCAGGGAATGAAAACAAAAGAGAGATGGTTTTTATGGTAATCAGACTTCTTAACAATGAAATGGTCTTGCTAATGGTCTATCATTTTCATTCATTCAGAATAGGTTTATTGAGCTCCTACTGTGTGCCAGGTAGTTATAAGAGCTGAGGGTATTGTGAGGATGAAAACAAAAAGGATGAGCATCTTTGCCATTATGGAACTTAAATTCCAGAGAAGGGAGTCAGTCAGTAAACTAAGAGTAAAACATAGGATGTTTTAGGAGGTGATAAACAGAAAAAAGAAAAACAAAGAATAGAAGTGGGATAGGAACTGCTGACAGTGGAATGCAACGTTAAATAGGGTGGGCATTAAATATTCAATTGTATTCCTCCTCCGAAGAGCTACATTCAAGTCCTAACCACCAGTACCTCAGAATGTGACCTTATTTATAAACAGAATATATGCAGACGTAATTCGTTGAAAAGAAGTCATAGTGGAGTTGGGTGGGCTCTTAGTCCAATATGACTATTGTCCTTTGATTAGAAAATAGTGTAAAGACACACAGGGAGAGCACCATGTGACTAGAGAGGCAGAGACTGGAGTGATGCAATCATAAGCCAAGGAACTCGAGGACTTCAGACTATCACCAGAAGCTAGGAAAAGGCAAAGAGGGATTCTATCCAGAGTCTCAGAGGGCATGTGGCCCTGCTGACACCTTAACTTAGCCTTATAGCCTCCAGAACCCTGGGAGAGAAAATAAATATCTGTTGTTTTAAGTCATCTAGTTTAGTACTTTGTAATGAGGGCTCTAGGAGACTAATATAGTGGGCAGGAGGGAGGCCCCAACTGTGAGGATGGCATCTGATGAAACACCTGAAGTTGGTGCAGGAGCCACCCACATGGCTATCTGGGGGGAGAGGGAAACAGCAAGTACAAAGCCTCTGAAGTAGGAGTGGACCTAGCATGTTTGTGTGGTTGCAAGGAGGCCAGAGTGGTTGCGGTTGGCTTAGGAGAGGGAGAGTATTCAAGTCCAAATGTAACAAGATCTAAAGACCATGGAGTCTAGTGCTCAAACGTTAGCTGAGCGTCATAATTACGTGGCTGACTTGTTAAAACACAGACTGCTGGGCCCACCCCTGGATCCCTAGAGTTTCAGTAGATCTGGGGTAGGGTGTGAGAATGTGCATGTCTAACAAGTTCCTGATGCTGATATTGTTGGTCCAGGGGCCACTTTTTGAGAACCCTTATTGTAGGACATCATAACAACTTAGATCCTTATTCTGTGTGAGCTAAAAGCTATTTGAGGGTTAGAACAGAGGAGTGACACGGGAGGACTTCTGTTTTAGCAGGATGTTGTACCTGTTGGGTGGGGAATAGACTCTAAGGGGGGAACCAGTGGAAGCAGAGAGGCCAGTTGTAAGATAACTGGAATAAAAAGTACATAATGTGAAGCACCTGTTTAAAAGGAGTTATGAACCAGTATGTGTTATGTGTGACCTAGGGTGTTTTTTGGATGGGGGAGGAGCATTTGGGTTAGTTCAGAGAAAACTAATATATAAATAAGAGATTTGAGTTACCCTGGCCTTGAAAGCCTGGCATTCTTGGAGAACAGCACTTATTTAATAGGAGCTATATGACATCTGCATGTCACCAGCTTCCTCTCCACTCATGTCCATGCACAGCCAGTTTAGCAACCAAACACGTGTCACATCTGGAAATTCTTAGGCCCTGTAGGTCATGGCTGGAGGGTTTTTGTTTTGTTTTGTTTTGCTTTTGAAAGAGTAAAGGGTCCCTTTACTCCATCCTAACACCAACTCAGAATTCTTTGAATTTTAAGAATTTTTGTTTGAGTAGCTAATGGGGACTTCGGTGTTCCCGTCTGTTAAAGCTCTCAGATCATTCCCAGAGTGACCTTTACGTAGGTCCTAAAATAGATTAGAATACCTATTATCTTTTTATATAAAGCTGAAATCTTACAGTGGAAGAAATTTCCAATGTGAAGAATGAAACAAAATACTAGGGTTAATGATGACCAAAAAAAGTAATATTTAGAAGAGGATCATACATCCAACCTCTTTAAAGCATTTGATTTCTATTAACACTTTCTCTTTCCACTTTCTGTGTGCTCTCACCTTCCTGTGGATCTATCATCTGAATGATACACTCATAACAGCTACACAGACAGCTTCAAAACATAATGGCTTTATTTCTTGGCTGTTTGAAAGTTCTGAATTTTGTAATTTGTATTTTATAAATAACTTGACTTTAAAAAAAAAAAGGTAAATTTTGAAATACCCAAAATCCTGAAGAAAGACATAGCCTATGACCTTTCTACACCAAGGGAAAAAGTGAAGCATCTTCAAAGTGTTATTTAGACCACTTTAGTTCTGATACACTATATCAATGAGCTGTGTGACCCTAATGCAGAAATTAACTTCTCTGTTCCTAGTTTCCATATCAGTAAATTAAGGGAGTTTGAACGAAATTTCAAAGGCCCCAGCAAGCTCTAGAATTAGCTGATTTAAACTGTACCATTGTATCCTAGATTTATTTTGGCTTTAAAAAAGGGAAGTTACTTTATTTTGTGTCCTTTCTGATTTTGAAACTGAGATCTAAATTCAAATCTTCTGGGGGCTAGACTGGTAGTATAAGTGAGTGAATCAGATGAGGAGCAAGAAAATAGAGTCAAGGATCAAGAACTGGCCACCTATGAGGAGACCATGGTGACCTATGAGAGGACCATGGGGATCTCTGACTGAAGGACACTGATACTCTGCTCTAGCTTATGTGTGCATTGTAGAAATGGAGACCTGGGTTTATTAAAGCTTCCAGTATTTCAGAAGCTCAAAATATTCATTTTTGTTGGCACCACCTTGATCTTTAAAATGACAAGATATTCAAATTAAAAACATCATCATCACCGTGCAGACCAAACCAACATGTCTTAGAGCTCAATCCAATCTAAAAGTTACTAGTTTGCATGATGAAAGCCATATTGGATAAGATTTATCCCTTCAGGGGTTATTGTTGCATGCTAAGTTTCCATAAGGGAAGGATCAGGTAGCCTGAGCCCTTATCTTAATTAATTTTCTCTCTAAAAAAATAACTACTAATCTCACGCATGCCCCTACAAGGAAAAGGTTAAATAAAGCATTTATAATAACCAGAGATAGACTGACAGTCAGAAAGATAGACACAGGATACTGTAAAAATGCCTACAGGGCAACACAAACTGGTTTTGCAGAGGTGGCTTAACCAACTGAGATTTGAGCTGTACAGGCTTAAGTCAAGATATTCTGTTTCTTGGTCAGTTCCATTGGCTAACGGGTGAAAAGCAGAAGTCATGGTTGGGCTGACTGGTCAATCAACATAGCCACAGGATGAAAATTTATTTTCTTTTTCTTCCCTCCAATGTATCTCCCCCCATAGACTCTATTCATTTCCAGCCTTGTAGTGAAATTACTCACTGATCATAAATCCCAAGCACTGCCCCCAAACTCACACCTAGAAAATTAAAAAGTGAGGACATAATTACCACTATAAATAGGATTGTTTCTTTTATGGAAAGATTAATAGAACAAAGAAGTTAGCATCTTTAGTATATCTAAGTATTTCTCTACTGATAATTCATTTAATACATGGAGGGCTATAAAAATTTTAAGAAAAGGTACATAGATTTATGGATTTTCTATATAAATAAAATTAGCTTTCTTTCAGTTTGTCTCCTTGCTATTACATCACACAAAAAAATATCTGCAAGAATTTTCATTAATTTTGGAGAATACAGTTGTGATGGTCCAAAGTGAAAATATAGGCTACGTTCTGCATCTAAAGTTGGATTCCTCCACAAAAGAGCCTGAGACAAAGCCTTGGGAATTTATCTGAGAGATGATCCCAGAAGCAGGAAGCATGAAAGAAGAAAAAGCCAATTAAGCTATATTATTGAACTGGTGATGGTTGTAAGCAGCTAGGTTCATTCCTACTGGGGGACCATCTGAGAACAAGGTAGAATGTGTCTCAGAATGCTCCCACCAAAAACCAAAGTGTCTGAGACATTTATACATGGACTCTTAGCCTCCAATAGTTGAGATTTGCTGTGGGTATTACCTTGTATATAATAACTGTTCATGGCTTTAGGAAAAGTCTTTAGGCAGAACAGAGAGATCCTGGGGGCATTTGAGGTAGGATGCCATCATAATCATAGGATCAAATTTGCAGGTGTAATTACAGGTAGACTACAAATATATATAGATGCTAAATTATGTAAACAAAACTGGGACCCACCAAAAACATAGGATACCATCCTTCAGAGCAGCTAGAAATGAATTGGGGTATAAAGAGAAATCTATGAATTTGCTAATCAAAAGAGAAAAGCTGTTATCCTCATATCATGACTGCCAGTTCCACTGCATGCTGCCTATGTGCCTATGTGTGTTCCATGTGTCTTACATGTATCAATTCATTTAATCCTGACCATAACTTTATGCCACAGGCACAATTTTTATTCCATTTTTTAATGATAAGCAAACTAATGATCAGGGAGATAGTCACAGTATTTTAATATACCAATATTAATATACCAGCACACTAGCAAGTCACAAATAAAAAGTTTTCTCAACATCTAGTCAAATTCTCTGGGAAAACAGGACTCAAGTTAGAAATGTCTCAGGGGTATTGAATTGTCAAGAAACACACCTACTGTATATCAGAAGATCCACTCATATAAAACAAGTGCTTATGCAAGTGTACCTGAAGAGAAATTCACACTAAAAGGAATTATGTTCTTAAAAAAAAAAAGTATTTTTCTCTCCTGCTGGGTATTACCACTGTGGGTCTTTAAAACAGAAGCAGGCTTTTACAGTTCCTTAACTCAATAGCACCACTTGAGTGACAAAGACTTGTGGGCCCCATGCAGAGACCTTACTTCTCTTTTGTGGTAACTAGTAACTCCCCCACCCTCTGCTTTCTTGGCTTCCAATACAGGTTTTGAATACCACAGGGAATAAAATGGAAAAACAAGAAAGAATGGAAAAGGCACCAATGAAAAATAATAGGTAAAGTTATATCATGTTCCAATGAGCATTTTTATTCTGATTCATTTAATTTTTTTAAGCAGGTCACGTGGGTAAATGTGGGCATGACTGAATGAGTCCCAGTAGGTGATACTATAATTTGAAATCCTCGTAATGATGCCAAACCAAACTGTTAAAATGTGATGCTTGGCAATTAAGACATTTATCCTCCTAGATTGGTATTATTTTCTTTGCTGTTCATGATAGATCTTTTTGTGATTTGAGTTTCAATTCTGGCTCAACTAGAGGGATTTGGTTAAACTGTATTCAACCCTATTCTATTAGTTACCTAGTTAATTCAGTTTCCTGGGATATGAAATGACACTGACAAGCAGATATACACACTGCCACAGAAATTCTTCCCATGTTGCTTAAAAATATAAAAGTGAATAAAAAGAAAGTAAAAGGAGACACCTAAACAATGTAGAGATAAATGGCGATGGACTTGGATGCAATATGAAAGTTGTCTTGTCCAACCTGTTAACATACGGTCAGAGCTGCCAGTATCTTTCTTGGTTCCTTAATTTTTCTCAGAAGGTCTTAATTTTCAAAGCATATGATTCTATTAATAACTGGCCAAAGAATATTTGCATGTGAATTTTTTTTTAAAATCAGAGCCTACAGCAGTGAGTATGTTTCTCTCTTTCTCATGATATTATAATAAGGGGGAAATGGACACCTTGGGATTTTTGCTTGTGCTTCAGAACCTCCTTGACACTCTGATACCGTGTGCCCAGTTATGGGTAGACATAATCTGGGGAAAGGATCCATAGCTTTCATTAAATTCTCAGAGGGGTCTGAGACATTTCTGCACAGCACACACACAGGCACACACACACATACACACACACACACAAACACACAAAAAACAAACAAATAAAAAACAAGGCCAGGAGAAAATGAACAACCAATGCTGAGATAATTTGACCTTTCATTACTATTGTTGAACAGGTCTTAAGTGATGAACCACTGGCCTTCATCAAGGGTAGCAAAGAGTCATCTACTCTACTACATATTCTCTGATCCACAACAAAAAAACTTTCTGGGTCTCTATTTCAGCAAACTGTTCTTCTCCTGAACCCCTTGGCAGTACTCATGTTTTGAAGATAGACAGTCTTAAGGATTGCTTGAATATTCCTCTGTGCCAAGTTCCTGGCTCACATGCAACACCTATACCAGGCTGTAAGATCTCTATTTCTGTGATCTAACTTAACCCCAGAATGTAATTGTTTCCCTAACCTTATGCCTAACTCCCTTGAATATTTATATAATTATTCTGTGCCTTGCGTATTTCTATAAGCTGCTTTAAATTCTCCTGCAAATAAAAATCATAAGGTAAAGTTCCTTGTGTGGAAAGTTAAACCTGGGCAATTAGGTCACACTCCTATCATTTTGCCCCTGACCTTGCTTTATTTTCCCTCATAGAGCTTACAGCTAACCACCTGACATTACACTACATATCAATTTGTTTATGAGTTTTGTCTACCACCACAATAAAAAGTAAATGCAGTCGGTTTCAGGCAGGACATCGGCTAACATGTACAGCCTTATACCCCAGGTGCCTAGAACAAAGTGTAGCCATAACAGGACTTCAGTGGAGATTTGCTGAATGAACTCAGTTATCTGAGCTCGTAGAAAAGTTAAGAGACCAGTTGTTCCCCAGAGCCCAGTAGGCTAACTCGCTCCTCTGTGCTGTTTTGATTCCTCCTTCTGAACTGTCCAAAGTGTTCAAATAGAATCATGTTTAAGTTCTGCAATCTCTTAAGTTTAGACAGAAATCGGTTCTTTATACATGAATGTTCCCTATTTAAATAACAATATAATTCTTACCACTTGTTTTAAGTGATTCTAAAGGGAGGAAATCATTGGCTTTACAAGCATTGTATAATTGGAAATCTCGGTATATTTTAGCAAAGGCTAATGGGTACATATTTATTTTTCTGTGGAGCTGCTTTTGTGCAGTGCCTTGAAAAGAACTCTTACTAAACTTTTAACGATATTCAAAACAAGCTCTCTTTTATGCTTCTAAAGAAAATTAACATGCTGCTTGTAGCCTTATACCAACTTCAGTTTCATGACCCTTAAATCATCGTTTATACACTCTCAGTGTTCAGCAAAGAAGAAGATATGTCCCATAGAATTTGTGGTTTGTTTTAAGGATGCATGAGAGTACAATTGAGAACCATGCAATTCATAACAAATTCAATCTAGACAAGACAGCATACCATTCAATGCAGCCCCACCTATTTCTTCTTTCCCACAGGAGACTGAAGAATTGAAGTTATTCTATCAAATATGAAATTATGAAACACTTTAATTCTATGACAGCCATACACCAAGGACCAGAAAAATCGTTTCATCTCATAATGTTTTAGAGACCCCAAGCAAATGTAAACAGTAGACACTGTCAGACATTAAGGTTTACAAGCACTAAACAGCTTAACTGAAAATCTACTGATTTATTTGGAATTTCATGGGATTCTGTTGGGAAATTTATTAAATTATTTAGTAAACTTCAACAGAAAAAATTACCATTTACTGAATCTGAATACTGCACTTATAGGCTTACTTATTTCACACCGTGGTTTATATTAAGGAATATGGTAAAATAACGTCTAGTGTCACCAGTAGTGATCCATTTTAATACTAGACTGTGGGTCTTCCATAAGCTGGCTCCCTAGTGATTAAATATTCCTAGGATCTTGTGATGAAATTTACCTCTTGTCAGTGAGACTTGTCTGGGTCCCAGAAACCAAGGTTTGGTTTTTACACAGTGAGAATGTTCCTCTGTCAACCAGTGTCTTCTGAGAAAACTATCTCCATAATTTCATCATAACTGGTTCCATATAATTCATCTTCCAAATATCTAGCACAAGCACTGGATGTTATTCTTCTCTTAAGTGAGGGTGTTCTTGCCAAATATTTATGTCCATCAATTACATATAATTATAGGTGCATGTCTGTATACATATTCAGATATTATGCACATCTATCCACACACCTGGGTATTGTGAGCATCTGTATACACATGGCTGTATACACATATTGTGTGTGTCCATACACACAGAGACATTGTGAGCAAGTTTACAGATGGTACAATGGAAACAGAGAACTAGGATTAAGCCAGGAAATTCTTTGAATGGTAGGAATTATATGGAGAGGATGGAATGAACAGCGCCAGTGGTGACACACAGTAATCATGCAGGAAAAGAATCCAACAGTATTGATGCAAGTTTATGCATTAGTCAAAAGTCCCAAGAGGACAGATGACCAAATGAATTTCATCTCAGATAAATCTGGTGGATAAAACCTCTAGGATGATAATGGAGTAGCATAAAATGATAAGTTATCTAAATGAAAACAACAGTAATTTAAAGCAGGATCTGTGGCTACTAAGACTTGATGACTGAACAAATGGGAAGAGAGGGATGAGTAGAGCTGATCACAAGGAAGACAGGCACAGCACAAGGGAATTGTGTCTCTGTGATGAAGTCTGGTTGCATCAGTGACCTGATGAGTGGAAAAGGGAGACAAGAAAGAGAGAGTATGTGTGGAAGTCAGAGGGAGAGATCTGCACATGCTATTCTGCTGGCCTTCAAGATGCAGGAATGGGGCCACAAGCCAAGAAGTGCAGGCAGGACCTAGAAGCTGGCAAAGACAAGGTAACAGATTCTCCTCTAAAGTCACCAGCAGCATCCCAGCCCTGCAGACCCATTGATTTTTACCCCAGTGAGATTTCTGATCTAAAGAACAAATAAGTCTCTATTGTTTTAAGCCACCAGGTTTGTGGTAATCTGTCATAGCAGTAATAGCAAACTATTACACCCATTCTTACCACCAGTAGCCACTTTCCGTGTGAATTTTCTAGAATGATCTTATTTTGCACTCATTGGATCCAGTACACTAGAAACAATATTTTTGGTTTGAATAAAATGTATTCATCTTCCATTCTTCCTTCCATCTCCTTAAATTAGGAATGAACAATTTATTTATTTGTGGAGGATTTTTTTCAAGCTAGAAGGATCCAAAGCATTCATGTCGTCTCCAAGTCAAATTTGGCTGTTCAAATCATTCAGCCCAGTAGATCTCATATTAGTTTAGATATATTACTTAAGATACATTTTTTTTTTTTTTTTTTTGTTACGTGGGCCTCTCACTGTTGTGGCCTCTCCCCTTGCGGAGCACAGGCTCCGGACGCACAGGCTCAGCGGCCATGGCTCACGGGCCTAGCCGCTCCGCGGCATGTGGGATCTTCCCAGACCGGGGCACGAACCCGTGTCCCCTGCATCGGCAGGCGGACTCTCAACCACTGCGCCACCAGGGAAGCCCAAGATACATTTTTAAACCAGTTTAATAATAAAGGGAGAAGTTGACTTTTTTCCTACATTAGCAAGCAATTAAATTAATTCAATTTTCTTTTACCTAATTCTAAAGTTATTTAATCCATTTATACTAGGTCTGTTAGATTAAAGATCCTGAAATTTGTTTGATCACTTAATGCTTTTGTTGGGAGATAAAAGTTAAGCTCTGGTGTCTCTAAACTGAGAAGAAGGAAAAGGTCATTTTTACAGTCCACTTGACATTCTTTTGGTTTGCTCCTTCAGTCACTTTACACGTCCCTCAAGGAAGTGTCTATATATTTTGTCCATCATAACCCAGTTAATTCCTCATCCTGTATGTTTATTCCCATTGAGATGAACAGATCAAGGGCCTCTCTGAGGTGTTTGCCCAGGGCTCCAAAACCATAAATCTGGGACTGCCTCCTTTCCATGTTGGCATTTGCTGCCCATTAGACTTTAGATTCAACAAATGCCTCCAATTCCCCTTGATCCAAGACTAACCAAAAGTAGAGAGTTTATAATCCCTTATGTTGTTATTTTGCTTTAAAAACAATAACAACAAAACCAACAAGGAAAGCAACAAAATACAAGATCAAGCCCACAAGTTTTGAAATCAAAGTAGAGTTTATACAATGGTTCTCAGTCTACCTGCCATGTGACCTTGGACAACTAAGTCAATCTCTTCTAGCTCCCATTTTCTCACATATGTCAGGGAGAAGTTACAGTATTTTAGTTGCTTCTTTAGTTGCTTAAATGAGATACAGTCTTCAAAGCTTTTACACAGCCCTAGCCTGTGGCAATTGCTCAATAAAATGCCACTATTACTCTTGCTTCTCTTAAATAACTATCTGAGTGCAAAACATAACTTTCAACTTTTTTTTTTTTTTTTTTTGCTGTATGCGGGCCTCTCACTGTTGTGGCCTCTCCCGTTGCGGAGCACAGGCTCCGGACGCGCAGGCCCAACGGCCATGGCTCACGGGCCCAACCGCTCCGCGGCATGTGGGATCTTCCCAGACCGGGGCACGAACCCGTGTCCCCTGCATCGGCAGGCGGACTCTCAACCACTGCGCCACCAGGGAAGCCCAACTTTCAACTTTTTTGGGTGGCATCTTCATCTGTTAAGTAAGGGAGTGTGACTAAATAATAACCTTTAGTAGTTATTTTCCCTTTAGTAGTGGAATTCTAAGAACAATATAAACATAAAGAACATAGTTGCAAAAATGAAGGGATATTTAGGTAAAAGGATATGGAAAGACAACAATGTTATTTAGATATGTTTTTACAACTGTCTTTTATTAACAATCACTCCCATATTACCTATGAAGTTCTACCATGCCATAGATCATTTGAGAATATAATGAATGATCTGTGAGGGTTCTTCGATAAAAATTTATAATAAAATAAAAGCAAATATGTATTGTTTATGGCTGGCACTGTTCTGTGTTGTATGTGTACTAACTCATTTGATCCTTGAAACACACATACACACACACACACACATATATGTATGAATATACACACGCACACATTGGGAAAGTTGTATGTTTGTGTATGTGTGTGGGAAAGTTGTATGCGTGTGTGTGTATATATATAAAGATATATATATGTATATATATAAAATCTCCCTAAAATAATACCCTAATATATTACACACATTATTATATATAATATATACTTATATATTATATAGTTATAAATAATTGATATAAAACCCTAATATTTATATGTGTGTATATATATGTGGAAAGTATATATGTATTATATACAGTTGATGAGGAAACTCAGGCAGAACTTTCTTAATGTATTTATTCAGCAAAATTTTACTTTATCATTAATTTTTTTTTTTTTTTTTTTTTTTTTTGTGGTACGCGGGCCTCTCACTGTTGTGGCCTCTCCCGTTGCGGAGCACAGGCTCTGGACACGCAGGCTCAGCAGCCATGGCTCACGGGCCCAGCCACTCCGTGGCATGTGGGATCTTCCCGGACCGGGGCACGAACCCGTGTCCCCTGCATCGGCAGGCAGACTCGCAACCACTGAGCCACCAGGGAAGCCCTATCATTAAATTTTTATCATTATCATTTATCATTAAGTTCTAACCTTGCAGGATAAAATTGCTTTGTGATCTAACCCTCTCTCTACCTTTATACTTTTTTTTTTTTAAGAACACACTGGACTTTGAGGACATACCTGAATTTCTAATTTGAAAACTATTTCAAATATCTAGGAAGGCTCTAATAAATTTTTATATAGCCTAGTAGGGTCTAAATAAAAGTGTAGAGTGCCAAATATGGGAAATAAACAGATGACTATGTTAATATGAGGCTTAAGTACTGGCATAAAAGTTTCAAACACTTTAAAAGGGAAATCACATTAAATAAAGAGTGAAATCAGGAAGCCATGCCCAAGGAGAACGACAACTCTTCGGCAGTATTGTCCAATAAAAATATACTGTGGGGCCTCCCTGGTGGTGCAGTGGTTGAGAGTCCGCCTGCCGATGCAGGGGATACGGGTTCGTGCCCCGGTCTGGGAGGATCCCATATGCCGCGGAGCGGCTGGGCCCGTGAGCCATGGCCGCTGGGCCTGCGCATCCGGAGCCTGTGCTCCGCAACGGGAGAGGCCACAACAGTGAGAGGCCCGCATACCGCAAAAAGAAAAAAATATATATATATATACTGTGAGGCATACATGTGAACCATGTGTATTATTTTACACTTTCTAGTAACATTTTTAAAAACAGCTGAAATTAATTTAACAATATGTCAAACACTTTACATGCAAAATATATTTTCATGTCAACATGTAATATTAAAAATTATTCATGAGATATATTACTTTCTTTTTGTCGTTTTAACTCTTTGAAATCCAGTGTGGTTTTGATACTTACAGCACAGCTAAATTCAGACTATGTACATTTCAAGTGCTCAACAATTACATACAACTGGTGACTACCAAGTTGGACAATGCAGGTTTAGGTCTGTCCAAACTGTGGCTGATGTCTAAGGTATTACAATAGGTTAATCTACTAAAATCATGTATTCAATTTTGAGATTCAAGAATTGTTTTAGGAAGGTATCTATAGTTTGTATAGAAATCACTGCTAGTTACAGGTGATAGGTTTCAGCTTTGCAAGTACTGGGATCGTAGGAGGGAAGAAAAAGAACACTAGGCAGAAACAGAGGGTCTAGAATCAAGTCTCAGCTTGATTAAGTCACTTAAAATGCATAGAGCGCATTTTTCTCACCTCTAAATTGGGGAATATTACATATTCTATGTACTTCTCTGCATCGTTCTGAGGATTAAATGAACTAATTTAAGTTAATTTGCAGAGAATATGATATAAAGAATGGTAACGACGATTGTCGTTAAGATAATGGTGATGATTAATGGTCGGTGAGGAGGAAGATGATGTCAGAACCGTTGTTCTTTCTAAACTAAAATCTATATTAAATAATCCTTCCATAGGAAAGTAATTCTAAAAGTAGATCTTTACTTAAATCATTAAATTATAAAATTATTAAAAGTAGAACTGTCAGCCAGTTACATAATTACTGAATTTGCTTAACGGTGGTTCTTATTTTATTTATTCACCAAAATTAGATCTTTAGTTCTAAAAATGTCAAGAGATAAAGGAGGTAAGCATGAAGAACATAATGGGAATGGTGATGTCTATTTCCATGAGCTATATGAATTGGAAGTATATTATAGGCAAGGGAAAAGTCATTTTGACTACATTATCATAATAAATGACTATGTTAACATTCTGTGCCAATGAAACAGATAAACTAGAGGGATATTATCTTTTACCAGGAAGCAAGAAATTTTAATAAATAGTTTAATTAATTACTGTCATTAGCTGGATTGTTAGCAATTCATTTATTCTAGACTGGTTTGTCACAAACATCAAATCCTCTTCTAAGAAGAGTACGTGATTGTGTGCTAGAAAGCAGTTAAAGAATTTTAGGAAAAGCATGCAGTGAAAGATATAAATTGTCATTAGCCTTCACTTTTGGTGAGAGAAATGTCAGGCATAGCATATGAGTGAAAAGTCTGAATTAACTCACAGGTTTGCAGAAGTTTTTTCAAACGCTTTGTGCATATTAGTTAAAGTGAAGCAGAGACTACATACTCCTGATTTGAGAAAACAACAACAGCATATCTTAAGGTTCTACATCAAAGAATAATAAACAGGCAAAGAATTATATATCTAAGGACAAAATTCATGCTTCCTCCTTTGGTTTGGTTTAGTTAGAGGAATCGGGTTCTCAAATGAAATATTCTATGGAAACCCAATATGTAAAACAATCTAAAGTGATATCTTTTTAATGTAAATTAATTTTATGCTCAAATTTATATTTTCTTATTAGTGTCCATCAATAAGAAGGCAATTTTGATCAAGTAAAATATTTAGGGGCTTTCGTGCTTCCTGTTGGCGCAGTGGTTGAGAGTCCACCTGCCAATGCAGGGGACACGGGTTCGTGCCCCGGTCCGGGAAGATCCCACATGCTGCGGAGCGGCTGGGCCCGTGAGCCATGGCCGCTGAGCCTGTGCGTCCGGAGCCTGTGCTCCGCAACGGGAGAGGCCACAACAGTGAGAGGCCCGCGTACCGGAAAAAAAAAAATATATATATATATATATATATATATATATATATATATACATATATATATATATATATATATATATATATACATAGAATTAGTTTAAGATTATTATCAAGCTTGGGTTCTCACTTTCTGTGTTTGTACCTTTATATATGAATTGCTATAAATATTAGAATACATGATATGAAATTCCTGATATTGACCGATGATAACCAGTAAATATGACAACATCATGTAGTTCAAGGTAACAGCAGTAATTGTATCTGTTTTTGTTTCTTAAGTATTTCCACCTGTGATCTTTCTGGTCTTCTTAATTTAGAGCACCCAGAAACTTGAAATACAGTGAAACTTGTTTTAAAGTTTGATCACTAACAATATCAAGAATTTGCTCACCCACACTATCATAAGAGTAAGAGTCATATAGCTACAACTTAGTAGGTTTTACTGAGGGTTCTGACTCACTAAAAAAATACTCTAAAAATGTATATCAAGCAGAAGGAAAATTATGTCACATGGAAAGGCTAAGTTGCAGGAAGAAATGTAAGAAAAGATACTGGCACATATGTGGGTAAGTTAAAAAATCACTAACACTATAAAATGTAATACTATTGTCTACTTTGGGAGGAATTAAAACTGAAACACTGGATAATGGTAATTTTTAAGCAGGGAGGAGATGATCAGAGTAAATTGCTGTAAGGTCTTGTATCATTCTGTAGTATGATAAAAATATTAACTCCAGATGTCATTAAGATAGGCAGACATGTTACAATAGCTTGGGTAATTACTAAAATGATAGACATACAACACAGACCTTCTAAACTAATAAAGTGATAAAGTAGAATGAGAGAAAACTCCATCATCAATCTAAAATAAGAGAAGAAAGAAAAAACAAAGAAAAAAAAGACCTGCAGCACATAAATAAGATGACAACAATAAATGTAAATATGTTAGAAATCATATGAATGTAAACGGGCTAAAATCTCTAGTCTAGTTATACAAAATTGTCATACTGGTTTTAAAAAATCCAGCAGCTATCTACCATTTCTGGGAGATAGATCTAAATTTAAAGACCTAGAGGAATTGAAAGACAAAGGATATATCAGGTAAATATTAACTAAAAGAAAATGAGTATAGAAATAATAATATTGGACAAAATAGACTTTAAGAGAAAGACAATTCATACAAATAGTAATAGTTTAGTACTAAGCATAATAGCAATTTAATTCACTAAGAAGGTACACAATTCTAAACTTGTATAAACCTAAAAACACAACTTCAAAGTACATAAAGTAAAAAATATCGACTACAAACCTAAATGGGAAGGAAATCCAAAAAAGAGGGGATATATGTACATGTTTAGTTGATTCACTTTGCTGTACAGTAGAAACCAACACAACATTGTAAAGCAACTGTACTCCAATCAAAATTAATTTTTAAAAAAGCAAAAAAATATGTCGACTACAAGATGAAAAATAGGCAAGTTCACCATCAGACTGGAAGGATGGTGTATGTTTTGTACAAGCAGGAAAAGACTTACTAGGGATATAGAGAATTTAAACAACACAATTAGCAAGCTTGATCAGAAATTCCTAATGTCTACATGGTCTTGACTCCCTGACCTCCTTTCCAGAAGAAGGGGGAAAGTCCACAGGTCCCTGTTATCTTGACTGCATCTGGTCTCCTGGGTACCTAGACTACAGAAGTGTGGGAATGATGGAGGCACAGTTTTCAACAAGCATCACATGGATACGTTGGTTCCCTTCTGAACAAAGAGGTACGTTGTCCCCTGATTCCATGACAACAAGTAAAGTCCACATTCTATCATGCTTAAAGTAATTGCTGAAACTATCCAGAACAGGACAGTGCCAATACATACCACACACTTTCTTTTTTTTTTTTTTTTGCGGTACGTGGGCCTCTCACTGTTGTGGCCTCTCCTGTTGCGGAGCACAGGCTCCGGATGCGCAGACTCAGCGACCATGGCTCACGGGCCTAACTGCTCCGCGGCATGTGGGATCTTCCCAGACCAGGGCTCGAACCCGTGTCCCCTGCATCGGCAGGTGGACTCTCAACCACTGCGCCACCAGGGAAGCCCACCACACGCTTTCTTGTCACCACACTGTGTGCTGCTCTGCCCTTAGGAGAACTATGTCAGAGATATCACTGACATTGCATTGACCTTGTTCTCACCTGCCTGGTTTCAAATGAGCAGATGAGTGCACTTCTGAACTTTAATCCAATGATACCGTGCAGAGTTAAACAATCCCTAATCGTTAGCATGTTCTCAAGATTTTCAAACACTGCCTATGCATAGAAATAGGGTGTGTGTGTCAGAGGGTAGGGGTGGTATTTCAAATTCGTCACAAAAAACGATGGTGAACCTGGAATTTCAATGTGTTCAAAACTGGTTCACAGGTATTATGAGCATGTATGTTGGGTTTTATTAATTTTTATGTAGTTAAAAATACAGTTAAAAATAAAATCATAATTAAATGTATGAAGAACCACTGAAGCACTCTCAGCAGAGCACATTTAAGAAGACCACCAGCCTATGATCCTGAAGATTGCTACATAAATGCTTAGACACATAGGAATAGCCCAATATGCTCACATTGGGTATTTCCTGCTAATGAGTGCATTTCAGCCATCATATGTTTATTCATTATGCTAGTCACTGTGGGGTCATATCCCTGCCAGCAAGTACATAATCCAAGAACATACACAAATAACCAACACACACAAACACACACTATGCATGACTCAATGTGGTTAAGTACTATGCATAGTAAAACTTTCTGCCGAAAGTTATTCACTGATTGGTTTAGTAATTCAATTAAAACTTTTAAAGCTTCTACCAAGTATCAGGCACTGTAGTAGACACTGGAGATGCAACACTGACCAAGATAAGATTCCTGCTCTCTTGGAGCTTGCATCCTAGTTTAGGAGACAGGCCAAATCAAGAAAAGAATGAATGAATGAGTTAGTCTCAAAGAGTGCCAAATTCCTACAAGGAAATAAAAAGACGATATGTTGACTGCAGTTTTGCAACTTCAGCCCTACTGACATATTGTGTCTGATAAGCCTTGACTGCAGGGGTGATACTGTGTATTGTACGATGTGTAGTAGCATCCCTGGCTTCTACCCACTAGGTACCAAGAGCACCTTCTCAGTTATGACAACTAGCAAGATCTCCAAACATTGCCAAATATCCCCTGGGGAGCAAATTCCTCCCCAGTTGAGAACCACGGTGCAAGACTGATGGGAATGAGAATGAGTTTTTTTGTTTTTGTGGGTTTTTTTTTGTTGTTGTTGTTATTGGATGGTCAGGAAAGACCTCTTTGAGGCAAAAAAAAAAAGAAAGAAAAAAAAGGCAACCAGGAAATATTTTGGAAGAAAGCTTTCCAGGCAGGGTTGAACAGTAAGCACTAAAGCAGTAGGTGATAATGAACTTGAAGTCCTAAAGGAAAAAACAGAGGCTTGTTTGACTAAAGCACAGAAGCAGGAGATGGTATCAGAGAGGCAGACAAGACAAAACAGATAGAGCTTTACAGGTTGTGGTAGGAAGTTTAGATTTTTTTTTTAATGCGATGAGAAGTTTAGATGAAGGAGAGAATTTCAGATTAACTGTGAAGGAAGAAATGTTTCTAGCTAGACATTTAAAGGAGGATAGGCCTGGATTGTTACAGGCTGGAGTGAAAGACAGAAGCACTCCAGGGACTGATAACAGATCAGAGAGGACAGAACCTGTCTGAGGTGGAACAAAGCAGGTGCACAAATGGAATTGCAGAATTGTCAGAAATGTGGCATCTAATGCAGGAAGAAGGGACTTTTGAGGGGAAACCTCTATTCCAACCACCACTGGGATGACAATTCAGAGGAACACCCTCAAGGAGAGAGTGTTCTAGGCAACATACCGACAGCAGCTGTAAGCTGTGGGACCCACTGCATGTGTATGGATTCTGATTCAGCCCCAAATGTACCCCCTTTAGGGAGGGAGGGCCCAAAGCCAAGTGCAGGCTGAGCTACCTGACAGGAGCCAGAGACCAGTAATCCAGGGACAAGCAGCTAACAGCAGAAACATGTCAATGGCTTGATCCTAATACGTTCTCGTTAGAGGTTTACAGAGGAAACACTTTCAGACCAGTAAAGACAAAGATCATGAACTTTAGCTCTTTATTCCAACTCCCTCATTGTTGGACCATTACTACCATTTAAAAAATATTGGCATGTGTGAGGCATTGTTCTAAATGATTTTCTCATTTAATCTTCTGAACAAGCCTATTATTTTCAGCATTAAAAAAAAAAAAAGCACTGGAGTCTCAAGATATTCTGTTACTTGCCCATGGAATCTGAAACCTAAGTAGTTCTGACTCAAGTCCAATCTCTGAACCACCTCATAATACTCAGATAAATCAACCAATACTATACACTGCTCAGATAAATCAAACTGACACAGGTGATTCCCAGCTAATGTCTGGTTGAGGAATAATTTGTAATAAATTGCTAGCGTTTGAATACCCACCAGTGCCAGTTATTTTTCTAAGCACTGTAAATGCATTATCTTGTTTCATCTTCACAAAACCCACAAGAAAGGTCTTATCAGTTGTCTCATTTTATAGATGAGAAACCTGAGAGCGAGAGATCTTAACTAACTTGTCCAAAGTCACACAAACAGCAAGTGGTAGAACTGAGATTGTAATTTAGATAGTCAAATGCCCAGGTCTTCCTCACTAACTCTAAATCATAGAACCCAGTTCTCTTCCAACAACAAGAAACTTTTAGAAACTCTTATATAATCTTATTTCGTAAAAATAAGACATATGATTGAAAAGATTGCAACATTATTTAAAAGACGTTCACAAAGATGTCTGATAATGTTCTAAGCAGAGGCAACCCCTTGGAAAGCCTCCATTACTGTGTTTCTGTTTGTTCAGTAGTTCCAAAGAAAATATGATAAATTCACTTATTAATTCATTTCACATGATACCTTAACTTCTAAATAAGCGTAGGAAAAGAGGGCTTTGTGCATTGATTCTGCAGTCTCTTGTTAATGCATAGGCCAGTTAATGAGTTCAGATATGTCCAAGTTACTTCAGGTAAAGATCTGTTGCTACCCCATCTGTACTCCCTCACCAGTTCTTCTAACCAAACACAATCTGAGGAATCAAGAAAGACCTAGCATTGCAGAAGTTACTGTTTTGGGATCTGTGTATTTGACGTCAGAATGACAGACTGTTACTACCTAGGTGTTAGCACACTTCCGGTGGCACCAGTGTGACCTAAGAGATTGACCCAATCTGTTGGTGACGCAATCTGTTGAAACGTGTGTGTTCTCAAACAAAAAAATTGGAGGTATTAAAAGGCATCCATGAAGCAGTAAGAGAAAAGCCAGTACTTGGCATCAGAAATTGCAGATTTGGGTTCAACTGTACCATTGACAAGCTTTGTGGCCTTGGGCAAGTCACTACAACAGCTCTGAGATTAGGGCTCTTCATTACGCAGGAGGCAACATCATCCTGACCCTGGCTACCAGGCAGGTGGCAGTGCAGATCAATAAAACAATGAATGCATGGGTGGTTTATGGACTGTATGATGATGCTCTAACAACAAAGGACAACATTCACACTAGAGATGTCAAACAGCTGTTACACAGCTGACTCTTTACTGAACTGGGGAGAGTACATCTCATCTTTGTCCTCAGGTCTTTTTGACAATGGCAGTGTGCTGCAGTCGAGCTGACTCTCAAGCCTATGTGTTCTGGAGCTAGAGGAGAGACGAGGTCAATGGGAATAAGATATTTATGCTTCCGGCAGCTGCTTGAGATAGAAACAGAAAATTCTTGTTCTTTTAAGGCTTTAAGTCCAACCTGTCTAGGTACAACTAATGTGAATGAGACAACCTTTGCAGGCCCAGTAGCAACTATCTTTGAAATCTTTAATAGTAATAATACCAACAACAATAATTGTAGCTCATGTATCAGTTAACTGCTTTTACAAACAAAATGCTCTAAGATTCATAGGCTTAAGAACAGTTATTTATTCTTAGTTCTCTAACTGCGTATTGGCTGAGCTCAGACAGGCAGCCCTGACTCAGACTGAGGCCCGCAGTCTTGGGCTTGGCTTCTCATCCCGGGTTAGGCTCATGTCTGTTCATTCTGCAGCCGAGGCAAAGGGGGCAGTAGCTACCGGGGCCAAGGCCTTTTCAAAGCAATGTCAGAGGTGCAAGGGAGCCTGTGTGTCAGCACATTTCAGGCCTCTGATTGAATCTGTCTAGGTCATAGTCACTAGGCATTTATTATGTGTTCAAGCAACTGTATACTAAGAGCTTTACCCCCATTCTTTCATATAATTTTCATAACAATCCTGTAAAGCCAGGCCTATTTTTATCCTCGTTTTAAAGACAAAGAAATGGAAGTAAAGAGAAATTAAGAAACTTTCCCCATAACCTGCAGCTAGTCAGTGGCAGGGTCAGGATTCTCATATAGGCAGTGGGACTCCAGGGATTTGCCAGTATATTCTATTGTCTGCTTAAATCCTTAATCCATCAACACTGCAATTAAAATGGGACTAGTTTCAAAGCATTGAATACATCTGGGTTCCCATACCATGACATTTAAAAAATATATGAATTTTGTTTTATTTATGTTACGAGATATTTGCTCTGCACAAAGCATATATAACATGCATCTACCCTACGATGTCTAATAAAATCAACACATAAATCTACCACCCAGAATCTAGAATATTGCCATATCTTCGTATGTTCTTTCTCTGTATCACCTTTCTGCCTCTTCACTGAAGATAACCGCTCTCTTGAATTTTCTGTTTATCATTCACATGCTTTTTTAAACAGATTGATCATATATATATATCTGTGTCAAATAATTTTGCTTGGTTGAAACATCAACTGTGCTGTCATATGTATCTATAGTTAATCCATTTCTTATTGTTATATAATAGTACATTTAGGGACTTCCCTGGTGGTCCAGCGGTTAAGATTCTACGCTTCCAATGCAGGGGGCACAGGTTCGATCCCTGGTTGGGGAACTAAGATCCCACATGCCATGCAGCGTGGCCAAAAAAATAGTGCATTTAGTGAATATATCACAATATATCACTTATCCTACCAATGAATATTGGGTTTCTTCTAGTGTAATGCTATTAAAAATAAAGCTTCTGTGGACAACCTCACTAGTAATGTATAAGAGTTCCTGTGTGGCACATCCTTACCAACACTTGGTATTGTCAAACTCATAATTTAGGAAAGTAAAATAATATTGTATTGTGATGTTAATTTGTATTTCCTTGCTCACTAAGAAGTTTTGGCACATTTTTCTTAGGTAATCTACCATATATGTTTTCTTTTCTGTCACCTGCTTATTCATGACCCTGGCCAATTTTCCTACTGGGTTATTTATCTTATTGATTCATATCAGTAATATATGTATTATATTTATATAAAATTGTCCATTACATGTATTAGTAATGTTTTCTCTCAGTTGTGTTTTGTCTTTTCATTCTATTTATGGCAAATAGTGAAAAGATTTACCAATCTTTTCCTTCATGGTTGGTCGGACTTGAATAGTGTCCCCTTAAAATTCATGTCCACTCAGAACCTGTGAATGTGACTTTATCTGGAAATAAAGTCTTTGCAAATATATAATCAAATTAAGATGAGGTCACAATGGATTAGGGTAGGCCCTAAATCCAATCATTGGTCTCTTACAGGAGGGAAATTTGGACAGAGAGAGAGAAGAGCCACAGGGAAGAGGACCACATGACAACAGAGGCAGACACTGGAATGGGGCCACTGCAAGCCAAGGAAAACCAAAGCTTGTCAGCAAGGACCTGAAGCTGGGAAGAGGCAAGGAGTGATTCTTCCCTAGAGCATTCAGAAGGCACAGGGGCCTTCTAGCCTTCAAAACTGTGAGGGAGGGGGCTTCCCTGGTGGCGCAGTGGTTGAGAGTCCGCCTGCCAGTGCAGGGGACACGAGTTCGTGCCCTGGTCCAGGAAGATCCCACATGCCGCGGAGCGGCTGGGCCCGTGAGCCATGGCCGCTGAGCCTGCACGTCCGGAGCCTGTGCTCCGCAACGGGAGAGGCCACAACAGTGAGAGGCCCGCGTACCACAAAAAAAAAAAAAAAAAAAAAAAACTGTGAGGGAATAAATTTCTGTGTTGTAAACCACCCAGTTTGTGGTAATTTATTACAGCAAGCACAAGAAACGAATACAATGGTTAACAATTTTTGTGTTATAAAGTTTTTTAATCCTAAAGCTATCAAAATACTCACTATATTTTCTTCTAAAATTTAAAATACTTTGCCTTCACATTAAAATTTTTAATTCATCAAGTACTGATTTTGTTTATGGGCATGAAATAGGGAACCCATTATATTGTTTTGTTTGTTTTCCTATTTGGGTAATAAATTGTCCTAGTACCATTTATTGACAGGTTCAATTTTTTCTCCACAACTTTGCAAAGGTTCCACTGTATATGAAAATGCCACTTAAGTCTGGGTTTCCTTTTGGGCTTTCGAGTATGTTCCATTGGTCAAATTGCCCATCACACTATTCTGTGCTGATTATTATAAATGTATTGTAGTCTTCCTATCTGGTAGAGCTAATACTTTCATGTTTTTCCTCTCTTTTTTCTTCAGGAGTCTCTAGGTTGTTCTCAGGCATTTGATCTTCCATTTAAATTTAAAATCAGCTTGTAAAGCTCTTTTTTAAAAGTCTGTTGGGACTTTGATTAGAATTTTATATAATCTATAGGTCAACTTGGAAGAATTAACATTTTTATAATATTAGCCTTTCTATTCATAAAAGTGATTACCTATTATTATTTATAAAATGAAGTAATAAAGTGTTATAATTTTCTGCACATCAGTCTTACACACTTACTATTGAATTTATTCCTAAGTACCATATATTCTTTTTTTTTTTTTTTTTTTGGCCGTGCCACATGGCATGTGGGATCTTAATTCCCTGATCAGGGATTGAACCCACACCCCCTGCAGTGGAAGCATGGAATCTTAACCACTGGACCACCAGGGAAGTCCTGTAAGTACCATATATTCTTTGTTACTCATGTAACATCTTTGCAAAATTGTGTTTTAAAACTTTTTGCTTATATATAATTGCAATTTTGATTGCCAGTATTATATCCACCTTGCTAAATTCTATTGTGTTAACTTATTTATACATAACTCACAGTGTTCTACGAGAATAATCACATGCCAAAAAAAGATGGGAGCTTGGTTTCTTCCTTTCTAATTCTTACACTCTCTGCATCTCTCTCTTTCCTTGCTGTACTGGCTGGGTCTCCAGTATAATGCTGTATAGTAGCAGTAAAAGTGGGCATCTTTGTCTTGTTCCTAGTTTTACATGTAATGCTTCTACTGTTTTAGTGTTAAGAATTATGTTTGCTGTAGGTTTTCATACTCTTTAACAGATTAAAGAAATTCTTTTCTATTCATAGTTTGCTAAAAGTTTTATCACAAATGAGCTTGGAATTTATTAAGGGCTTATTTGACATCTATTGAAATTATGTGGTTTTTATCCTTCAATGCACTAATGTAGAAAATATATGAATAAACTTATTTAAAAGCCACTTTATAAGAGGTATGATTGACACACAAAAAGCTATACACATGTGTACATCTTAATGAGTTTGGCATTAAGTATACATCCATGAAACCATCATGACAATCTATGCCATAAACAAATCCATCACTTCCAAGTTTCCCCACCCTCTTTATTTATTATTAGTTTTGAGTGTTATAAAAACACTGTACATAATATCATATTCTGAGCGAATTTTAAATTATATAATACAATATTGTTAGCTATAGGTACTATGCTGATCTCCAGGGTTTACCCATCTAGCATAACTGAAACTTTGTATCCATTGACTAATACCTTCCTGTTTTCTCCTTCTCGAGGCCTCTGGCAACCACCATTCTACTCTCTTCTACGGGTTCGACTATTTTAAACTTCTCATGTAAGTGGTATTCTGCAGTATTTGGTCTTCTGTGTCTGGCTTATTTCACTTAACATAACATCCTCCAGGTTTATCCATTGTCACAAATGGAAGGATTTCCTCATTTTATAAGGTTGAATAATATTCCACTGTGGGTATATACCACATTTTCTTTATCCTTTCACCTGTTATGGGCATTGAGGTTGTTTCCATGTTTCGGCTATTACAAATAATGTTATAATGAATATGAGGTCACAGATCTCTTCTACAGTGATTTCACTTTGTTTCGATATACACCCAGGAGTGTTATTGCTAGATCATAAGGTAGTTTTATTTTTAGTGTTTTGAGGAACCTCCATACTCTTTTCCAAAATGGCCGTACCAATTTACATTCCCACCAACAGTGTACGTGGGTTACCTTTTCTCCACACCCTTGCCAACCCTTGTTATCTTTTGTCTTTTAAATAATAGCCATCCTAAGATGTGTGACATGATATCTCACTGTGGTTTTGATTTGCATTGTTCCTGATGATTAGCCGTGTTGAGCATCTTTTTGTATACCTATTGCCTATCTGTTTGCCTTCTTTGCAGAAATGTCTGTTCGGTTCTTTTGCCCATTTTCAAATCAGGTTATGTGTTTTTTGCTATTGAGTTGTAAGAGTCCCTTACATTTTTTTGGTTATTAACCCTTTATCAAATACATTGCTTGCAAATATTTTCTCCCATTCCACAGGCTGCCTTTTTATTTTGTTGATTGTTTCCTTTGCTATGCAGAAACTTTTTAGTTTGATATAGTCCCACTTGTCTATTTTTGCTTTGGTTTCCTGAGCTTTGGTGTCACACCCAAGAAATCACTGAAGAAACATTTAATGTTAACTTACCTTTGAATCCCTGGAATAAATTCAATTTAGTTTTGATGTACTGCCTTTTGTACAGATTGCCAAATTTTATTTTGCTATTATTTTGATTAATATCTTTGCATTTATACTTATGAATGACATCACTTCTTGTTTCCACTTTGGCTCATAGAATGGAATTGTGGAGTAGTCTCTCCTTTTCTATTCTGTGAAAGAATCTGCATGAAATTGGAATGATTTGTTCTTTGAGAGTGTTGTAGAATTTTCCTAGAAAGCCATCTGGGTCTGGTGCTTTCTTTGTGCGAATGAATTTATAAATTTATAAAAGATTTGAGGGATACAATTCATAAGGCTGACTCTATAGAAAATACACACTAAACCTTGTGCCTAACAACTAAATGGGACACAGTCTTCTTAAGTGAACATGGAACTTTTATAATATATTACCATGTTTTATGCCAAAAAGTAAGACTCAGTCATTTTCAAAGAGCTAACAATATTGAACAGATTAATAAAATAAATAATATCTAATAAGATGGACACATGCCAGCTGTTTCATAAATGAGAATGCTATAGAAATATCCTAATGTGATGTTAGAGTGTCTCTCTCTGTGAGTCTAACAATTTTTGCTTTACATTTTGTGAGGCTATTTTGTGAAGTGGTTACATGTTTAGAATTATTGTGTCTTCCTAGTGAGTTGAGACTTTCACTTTTATTTAATGACTTTTTTTTTATTTAATGACTTTTTATGCCTAATAATCTTTGAATTTATTTTTTCTGTATACATTTACATGCATGAACCACACATGTTTATTTTCTAGCACAGTTCTAATGTCAAAGAGCTGGCCACACTGGATACAAAAATAGACTTTCATTTGTCAAATATCCGATTATTTTTGACAACTTTTAAAAGTTGGTTGCTCATTTTTTATTCCACCTTTTATTTCTTTAAATAGTTCATATAGTGATTTATATTCTGTATCTGATATTCCTACATCAAGTAATTAGGTGCTTAAATTTGATTGCTAGCTTGCTTTTGCTGACTCTCCCTCGTGGTGATTATGAGCTCCTATTGGTTGACCTTGATGAATTGGGAACCTGGGGGTGGGAGTGGTGCACTACAGTGAGGATACCTTGCAGTATGCAGACTTTGCTTTTGCTTCTGCTGAAAGTCAGGGGATACTACTAGCCTGGGAGGATTGTAGATCCCTCGGGGGCCACCGGCTTAATCTAAGAATCTCGGGCTTGGCTTGTCTAATTACCCTTGACAGTCATGTTCCAATAAATCTAGAGATAAACAGTACACAAGTATATACAGACATAGTATATCTGATAGTGTATAAGGTAACTATTCTACAGCACTTTATATCCTCCTCGTCCCATCATTCACTCCAGCTACTGATGTCATCATGGATTTCTTCCAAGTTTTTGATCAAGTTTCTTCCAAGTTTGCTGTCACAACCTCACGGTGATTCACTCGTTTTGAAGGTTGGGTCAGTTTCCAATATTTTACTCTTTGCACTTTCAGTGTCATGAAATAGCTCCAATACTTCTTTCATTGTGAAGTTTTTGCCAGTCTTCACGTATCTCTTGCTTCTTTCCCCAAAAGTTATCTAAGAAGTCATGGCGTGTGGTACCTACAAGAAGCTGCTTAATTCCTGGGCCTGTGAGGTAGTTGATGTCCAAGGGGCTACTTCTGACCTTGGGGGCTGGGAGCAGATGGATAAATGTGCCCTTGTCCTTAAGGTGGATAGCTTAGGTGGGGCCCTAGTCTATCAAGATTATTAAGATTAATGGCCTTATAAGAAGAGAAAGCAAAAGATCTCTATCTCTCTCCTTGTGTGCAAGCACACACACAAGCATGGGAGCGTGAGGGAGATTACTGCCACCTACGAAGCAAGAAGAGATGCATCAGAATGAAATCTACCTAGCTGGCAACTTGTTCTTGGACTTCTCAGCCTCCAGAACTGCGAAAAATAAATTTCCATTTTTTTAAAATCACCCAGTCTGTGGTATTTTGTTATGGCATTCCAAGCTAAGACAAGGTGTTTTATTTCTTTGTTAAAAAAAATCCTGTCAAGAGTAGTTTAAACTCCGCTTGCCTTCTTTGCATCATATAACTTAATGATACTGAGCCAGCATCTCTTCTATAGAAAATTGTCATAACCTTTTCTAAGTATGAATCAGCTTCCAACATTTTATCCTTGAGTTTCAATGTCATGAAATATCTCCAAGAGCTCCTTTAATGTGAATTTTTTTGCTGATGTCACTTCCTCTAGGACACCTTCCTATTTTCATCACAATCCCTTTCCTCATTTATGCTGATAAGTTTGCCTTCACTAAGTCCCTCTAACTGTACATCTATGTAGGTTAAAAGATGACATGTCTATCGTTTAATCATTTGAATCCTACATCTGAAAACTATTAGCTGTGTGATTTGACAAATTACTTATTCTAATTTTTTTGAGTCTTAACATCTTCATTTGTAAAATGAAGCTAATAACAGCACTTAGCATTGTTTTTGTTTTGTTTTTTCTTATTATTCATTAGGCACTTTTACACCAGGTAGGATGCTAAAAATATTAATATGGTAATGCCTAGGAAATATTACATTTAATATTTCTTTTCTGTATAGATGTTAGTGTTTTCCATATTATTTGGTAAATGTGTATTTTTTAAATTGATGTATATTTTACTTACAATATTGTGTTAATTTCAGGTGTACAGCAAAGTGATTCAGTTATATATATATTTTTTCAGATTATTTTCCATTATAGGTTATTATAAGATATTGAATGTATTGATAGTTCCCTGTGCTATACAGTAAATCCTTACTGCTTATCTGTTTTAAATATAGTGGCTTGTATCTGTTAATCCCAACTTCCTAATTTATTCCTCGTTTTCTATGACTGTGAGCCTGTTTCTGTTTTGTACAGAGATTTTTTAGTTTCCACATATAAGTGATATTATGTAATTGTCATTCTCTGTCTGACTTACTTCACTAAATATAATATTCTCTAGGTCCATCCATGTTGCTGCAAATGGCAATATCTCATTCATTTTTATGGCTGAGTAATATATTCTTTGGATTTTTTTTGGTCTTCCCCCAAAGATGGCTTACATGTTTAAAACACACTCTGCTCATCTCAGTTGCTGTTTACCCATAAGATTAGAACACCATTCAGAAAAGTCATGACCTGCAAATGAATATGAACGGTCTCTTTTCATATGGCTTATTTTTAAAGAATAATTAAAATAATTAGTGGTTAAGTATACTTAGCTCAATGCTTCTTGTGACCTTTCCACTAAGGTTACTAGAAATGAACCAATGCATACAAGCAAGTCAAAATAATATCACCTAAAAATGACTATATCCTTGATTTATAAAGCCTCTTGCAACACAATACTTAAACTAAGAAACACCAACTTTTAAAGTCCTGCCGCCAGTTTCTGTAGAGTAATGCTGTCTTACTATAATTTCTATTATTTTAACTTTTTCTTATCTATTTATAACTTATTGAGCAATCCACAAAAATGCTTTTTTTTTAAAATTTATTTTTAACATTTTTATTGGAGTATAATAGCTTTACAATGGTGTGTTAGTTTCTGCTTTATAACAAAGTGAACCAACTATATGTATACATATAAACCCATATCCCCTCCCTCTTGAGCTTCCCTCCCGCCCTCCCTATCCCACCGCTCTAGGTGGTCACAAAGCACTGAGCTGATCTCCCTGTGCTATGCGACTGCTTCACACTAGCTATCTGTTTTACATTTGGTAGTGTGTATATGTCCATGCCACTCTCTCACTTCGTCCCAGCTTACCCTTCCCACTCCCTGTGGCCTCAAGTCCATTCTCTACGTCTGCATCTTTATTCCTGTCCTACCCCTAGGTTCTTCAGAACCATTTTTTTCTTTTTAGATTTCATATTTATGCGTTAGCATATGGTATTTGTCTTTCTCTTTCTGACTTACTTCACAGACTCTAGGTCCATCCACCTCACTACAAATAACACAATTTCGTTTCTTTTTATGGCTGAGTAATATTCCATTGTATATATGTGCCGCATCTTCTTTATACATTCATCTGTTGATGGACACTTAGGTTGCTTCCATGCCCTGGCTATTGTAAATAGAGCTGCAATAAACATTGTGGTACATGACTCTTTTTGAATTATGGTTTCTGCAGGGTATATGCCCAGTAGTGGGATCGCTGGGTCGTATGGTAGTTCTATTTTTAGTTTTTTAAGGAACCTCCATACTGTTCTCCATAGCGGCTGTATCAATTTACATTCCCACCAACAGTGCAAGAGGGTTCCCTTTTCTCCACACCCTCTCTAGCATTTATTGTTTGTAGATTTTTTGATGATGGCCATTCTGACCAGTGTGAGGTGATATCTCATTGTAGTTTTGATTTGAATTTCTCTAATGATTAATGATGTTGAGCATCCTTTCATGTGTTTGTTGGCAATCTGTATATCTTCTTTGGAGAAATACCTGTTGAGGCCTTCTGCCCATTTTTGGATTGGGTTGTTTGTTTTTTTTGATATGGAGCTGCAGGAGCTGCTTGTAAATTTTGGAGATTAATCCTTTGTCAGTTGCTTCGTTTGAAAATATTTTCTCCCATTCTGAGGGTTGTCTTTTGGTCTTGTTTATGGTTTCCCTTTGCTGTGCAAAAGCTTTGAAGTTTCATTAGGTCCCATGTGTTTATTTTTGTTTTTATTTCCATTTCTCTAGGAAGTGGGTCAAAAAGAATCTTGCTGTGATTTATGTCATAGCGTGTTTTGCCTGTATTTTCCTCTAAGAGTTTTATAGTGTCTGGCCTTACATTTAGGTCTCTAATCCAGTTAGAGTTTATTTTTGTGTATGGTGTTAGGGAGTGTTCTAATTTCATTCTTTTACCTGTAGCTGTCCAGTTTTCCCAGCACCACTTATTGAAGCGGCTTTCTTTTCTCCATTGTATATTCTTGCCTCCTTTATCAAAAATAACGTGACCATATGTATGTGGGTTTATCTCTGGGCTTTCTATCCTGTTCCTTTGATCTATATTTCTGTTTTTATTATTGACTTTATAATATATAATTCCCTAATCAAATACTAATGAAAACTTTAATTCTCCAAAAATCACATGTTCTCTAGATATTTATTATTTTGATAAACAGTTTATTGTTTGAGCTGCAAAAGGGGAACTGGCATGTATACATGGGCTTCTTCTTTAACTTAAGCATCTGCTAAGAAAAGGAAGCCACATAGGTGTGTCTTCTACATAGAATTGGTTTTAGGATTGTAATGCAAAAGACCACTTTGAAAAGATTGTTTTCTAACTTTAATCAGACCTTGATCATATTTAGGAAATATGAAAAAAAAAGACTGTTGCATTAAAAAGTTTGTTTTTTAAATGAATATAAAGCATGGGTTAGTCATTCCTGACAGTTTGATGAGATAAGGGAGGTAAAAAAACACACACACACAAACTAGCTACTATCACTCTTGACTTAAATCTATAATTTTTCTGTGTTCTGTTTCCATGAAGGTGAGTTTCAGGTGAAGAATAATAACTCTGAATAGAGTTATAACTCTGTGAAGAATAATATCTTCCATCTAATCAGAGGTTTCTTTGAATAATTACCTTCTTGGCTAACCTGGAACACTGAGATTATATATTTATAAAATATATTACATATATTATATACATATATAATAGATTATATTAATAGATTATATATATATATATAATCTCAGTGTTCCAGGTTAGCAATTATAAAAATATATTTTTAATATAAATATATTATATATATGTATATAGCGATATATATAAAATATAGGAAACTTCAATCATTACAATATTTTAGGTAAGGTAGCCATACTGGCTAAAATAAAAGCAATGGAAAATAACATGAGTTAGGAGCCCTCATATATTTCTGATGTGAGTGTTAACTGGCAACCACTTTTGGAAACTGACATTTTCTACCAAAGATGAAAATATGTATAGTCCATGACCCAAAATTTCCACTCCTAGGTACATTCACAACAGAAATGTGTACATGTTCATAAAAGATATGTATTTGAATATTCATAGCAGCATTATTTTTAGTAGCCCTGAACTGGAAACTAGCCAAATGCTCATGCCACTGGAATGGATTCATAGCAGTATATTCACTCATCAGCAATAAGGATGAACCATCTGAACGTCATGCAGTCTCATGGATCAGCTTACAAACTCAATGCTGAATAAAAGTCAGACACACAAAAAGTACATACCATATGATTCCATTATATAAAGTACAATGTAGGCAAAATTAGTCTATCTTGTGAAAAGTCAGAATAGTTGTTATTCTGTGGGTTAGGGGAGTCATATCTGAACAAAAGCATGAGGGGGCTTCTAATGTGCTTGTTTGTGAGTGCTGCTCACACAGGTGTATACAGTTTGTGAAGCTATATTTAACTGTACACTTCCATGTGTACATTTCTCCCTGTAAATTACAGCTAAATAAAAATGTAGGCCTATAAAATAAAAATAAAATGCTTGTGACAAGATAATTTCATTTGCTCACTTCAATTTATACAGTCTTTATGTTAATTTGAGAATAAACAGCTGTGTACTTAATAACAAGACTATCTTCTTCCTTCCAGAATATTCTTTACAAATTAACTAGTGATACATTCACAAAACACGATGCAAAATCTAGTTCTTCTACAAAATGATGGAGTAGTGTTTTCATAGCACTGCAGTAGCATTGTTGTAGTTCTGCCACTTATTTTCCTGATAGGCCTTAACCTGGTTAAAACACCTGAAGATTGCAAAATAAATATTTTGTACCCCACTTCAAAAAGGCATTTTATTACACAAAATCTGTTCCTCTAGAAAATATAGCATAGTTAACTGGATTTGCATACTATTGAGGTTTAGGGTCAGAACTTTGCTCTTAAAATAAAAAGTATGTAGAGTCGAAATTACCCCTGAAAATTCTCCGATAATGTGACAGACCAGAGATTGAATTACAACTCACAACCCTACAAGATAGATGATTTTTCCTCTAACACTACTTTGACCATTTTTTACTCTGATTTACTATGAGATAAAGGAGCTGGCTTGAATTTAGAGCCATATTACTAAAAAGAAACAAAAATATCAAAATCACATCCATCTCAGAGGCACCTGGAGCTGTAATTACCTGAGCTAACAGTAGATTTATAGTCCCCAAATCAGAGTTCCTGTAGGACACATATTCGTTGTGTAAAATGGCTGGCTAGTTATCCATAATACTTAAATTATTTTCTCTTTCATTCTCTCCCAATCCCCAGATCTGGCCCCTCTGTGGTGCACCCATAGTTGAATTCACAAAAATTAATCCCAGATATGGAACTCCACTGTACTAAGAAAAGGCCTGAACTTTATAGCCACACATATCTGGATTAATGGTCTGGTCTCTCACTCACTGTCAACTGATGAAACAGTTTACTGATCCGAAAAATGGGAATGATATCTTACATTGTAGTGGTAAACCTGAGAGATAAATGTATATAAACACCTCATCAGTTGTATAGTATCTCACACATTTGGAGTTCTCAGTAAATTACAACTTTTATTATTGTGGTAGAAGGATATGAAAACAAATAAAAGATATGGAATTAGTATGACATATTCCCAAAACAGAGTTAAAATTAATCACTCTTTTTTAAAACTTTTTGGAAAACAATTTAAAAATTTTTAAATACATACATTTCACCCAACTCAGGGTCCTTGACATAAAGCTCAAGACCATGTGACAAAAGGGGTTTCCTTTCAAGGGCCCATTCTTTTGGAAGACTGACTTTGAAGGCCTTCCAGCATGAGGTGGAGTCTACTTCCCAGCCCCTTGGAGCTGGATTGGCTTGTGGTGTGCCTGGCAAGAGAAGGCAGTAAAAGGGGCAGAATGCCCCTTCCAAATTTGGGCCTCAAGAGATCACTTGAGCCACCACTTTGTTTCTGGGTACTCTGCCTTGGTCATGGAACAACCTCTGGCTAGCATGCAGGAGTTGGGAAGACAATGTGAGTCACAGGCCAGTCAGCCTAATTGTGATCCCAGACATGCGTGAGAGCCCAAACTAATAAGCAGAGCCAACCTGCAGCTCTATCCTGGTCACTCCCAAATGGCCGCGTACACGTGAGGGAGACCAGCCCACACTAGGACAGCCCAGCAGAGTCATGAACCAAATAAATGCTTGTTATTTTAAGTCATCACATTTTGGGTGGTTCTTTACTCAACTGTACTTAACTGACACAGACCATACCCTTTTTTTCATCAGTTCTTCAAAATTTTCTTTTAACCCTAAATCATTAGTTGCATTGAGGCTCAGCTACAACTTAGTATCACTATATATTATGTATTGTTACATAACATAATATATTATGTATTGTAACGATACATAATATATAGGAATACTGTATATTATATTACAATAGTATGTTCAGAGAGCCCACAAGATTCCATTGAGACATTCGTACACACAAACCTGGAGTTGGTTTTATAAAAATGCCCCAACTTGCATCAGAACTTTCTACATTTATTTCTCAATGGAACTCCTATAGACCTACAGTGATAAAGCCAATGCTTAGACAGTAATTAACAGTTTGATCTGGTCATTTTCCATCTGTCACATTATAAAAAAAATTATTTAATCAACATATGCACAAGAGATTTTTGTCAAGGTACTGGGGTAGGCACCTTATTATTGATATATAATTAGGAGACACCTAATTGAGGAGATCAGCTTTAAAATCAGCTTAGTACTGTGAATAATTACGTAGGAGAAGTTACTTTTAATCTTATTTTCAAATTTAAATAGGCACATAGAGTGAAACTTAAATTTGTCTTCTTCCCTCTGCTCATTCTAAAGGCAATCTCATTGCCAACTCCTATGCATCCTTTCAGAGATACATAATGTATACATAATGTATATGTATACACAAAAGTATATGTATGTATATTTATGTGTATAGATGTAT
This sequence comes from Mesoplodon bidens, assembly GCF_964165515.1. Taxonomy (NCBI): domain Eukaryota; kingdom Metazoa; phylum Chordata; class Mammalia; order Artiodactyla; family Ziphiidae; genus Mesoplodon; species Mesoplodon bidens. Next base: position 22,648,627 of record NC_138172.1, read on the forward strand.
ACTTGCTCCCCTTCTTGCTCCTTTGCATTTTACAATTTATCTTGGGAATCACATCATAACAGTATAGACAGATTTTAAGGTGGAACCTTCAACAAGACAAGCCAAGTCAAGGGATACGAAGGTCAATGCTATTGGGTGACTGTGATGACAAGTATTCCAGTGTCTGGAAGGGTGTTAAAAACTTCAGATTTTCGATTCAACTTTCAATTCTTTTTTATTCCTTTCATTGAAGAAAGAGACAAGGTATGATTTCCAGAAAGTTGGGGGTCATTAGAGATCACTTCTCCCCCTCCGTATAAACCAACATTTAATGAACTTATACTATGTGTTGAGCCCTGCAGGAGTCACTGATTTTAATAAAATTAGCCCCAGAATATGAGAGAGCAGAAAGGATTGAGCTTCAACTTGAATCAAGTTCCTTTAAGTATATAATTCTTAAAAAAAAAACATTTTATTGCCTTAATGATATTAGCAAGTCTTATGTTTTCTAAGAACGCCTATGTGAGGAATCAATCTACATCCTTAGATTCTAAGGAAGGCAGCTGTGCTGTTGAATGTCAAAATGTCTGATTTATAGACCAAAGCCCAAAAGTAATTAGATCATTCAGGAAGTGACGGTGCAGATACAAACCCTCAGTTCAAAGATCAAAGGCCACGACTACTCAGAAGCAGAGTTATACAACTCAGGACTCTACATCTTTCAGAGTTTTGTTTGTGGCTTGATGATTGCTCTTCTTGAAATTAGCCTTAAAAATAGTTTAATGCACCACACCCACACATCTAAATTCCTTTATGCACCCAGGACAGAAAAGAATCAGAGATACAGTTCCTAAATTTTTGAAACAGTTTTCAGTCTATATTACATATTGAAGAAATACAAGTTGTTTGGGTTTTTTATTTGTTGGTTTTTTTTCATTTTACCACCCACTTCAGATGACGCTAGCTAAGTCCTAAAGACATAAAGTCAATAAGACAGTAGCAAGTTATTACAAGAAATTGAGTCTGCAGGTCTTTTCTAAATAATCAGATTAAATTCCGGGTGCATTTTCTATCATAAAATTTCAAAGCACTTAAAATCTGGGACAGATTTTTTCAGCAATGTTACAGGAGCTAAGGTGGGAGGAAGAAAGGGAGGGGAAGGTAGAAAACAGGGAGGGGAAAGAAAGGAGAAGGGTGGGGAGGAAGAAGGGGACAGGATGAAGGCAGAAGGGGAGGGGAGGGGAGAGAGGAAGGAAGGAAGAGAAAGAACCAATGAAACTTACTCCCAAAACTTCCTTCCATGAAGAAGCAATTCTGTTAGAGAGAGACTCTTAGATTGCTCTGAGGGCTAGAAAATACTTATCTGGACTTTAAATTGGAAGATTACTGTGTATGCTGGTTTTATCACAGATGAAGCAGCAAATTTTCTTAGAACACCAGCAAATGGGCTTCAGAGAATTGTACACTGAAGACACAGTGACGGCTACAAAAATAACGCTTTGGGTTTATTTCTGATTAGATGAGAACCTATAAAACACTGACTGTTTCAAAAGAGAAATCTGAATCAAAAATTCTGTCTGAGGAAACACTGACATGAACATTTGGGAAGGTAGGGGTGGGAAGCAGTTCACACTATTTTTTTCCCTCTATTATATTTTCTCTTCCTGATAATTTTGGGAATAACATCATGTCCTATATTCATTCCTCCACTTACTTGTTAATGCTCTGAACTTTCTGTTTCTGCCTGGCAGGGATCCATCAATCCACAATCTTTCCACTATTAAATCTATTTCTCAGTATAGGTCACTTGAGTCAAAATTACTCAGTTATGGATAAAATATAACCCTCCACTAGAGGGACATATTTTTATCTCAACATTCAAAGAGTTGCCTTCTTAACAATCCCCAGTGTTACTGGAGGTTACACTCGTAACTCTTCTGGAAGAGATAATAATTCAGAAATACACTCTCCCCTTGATAATGAGGCATAACTCGTATTAATGTAAAATGAGAATTATGTGACTTAGAGGAGGCAAGATCAGACCCCTTAGTGTAGCCTAAGGGTGAAAGTTGTGACTCCTCCATATTGTGACAGTCTCCTCTGAAAGCACACCAGCATCTATGAAAACGCCACCATTACCTCCATAGCTGTTGCCTAGAGCCCGAACAGGGAGAACAGTTAAAAGAAGCTCTATATCAAGTCTGTATGTTGTCAGGGTCACTGAACATCCCTCATCCTTTATTTTAAATAATGGCATATTGTATTTCCTAGTAAGGGAGACTCACCTTGCTATTATATAGTCAACCACAAGTGACAGATTCATTTTCTTAATCATAATCTCTTATTGTTATTTACAGAAGGGCCATGTGAAGCTTTTACCCCAAATCCTAATGTAAGTTTAAATCACTATAACTATGAACTATTTTACACATTTAACAAGATAAAAATGCAAATTTGGGCATCAATCAGATGCTTAACGAAGACCGTAACACTTAGACAATTCCAATTAAAAACTAAGTTTTTATAACATTGAAAAATCCACTGCATGTCCAAGTGGTATATTGTAGATATTATTTAGGAATTTTTACCTTTAAATCCTCAGGTTTTCCTGTTCATGTGTTACATAATCAAACACAAGGTATATTATCCACACCACCTGTTTTAAAAACTAACTTAAATACAAGCCCCACCAACTGAGCTCATGGGTTTACCAGACACCTTACAAGAACAGTTCATTCAGAGAGAGAAGATTTTAAGTAAACTCACATATGGAATTCACCTGCAGGTGGACGATTGGGCTAAATAAGACACCGAACAGAACCCAGAGGCACTACCATGTATAAAATAAATCAGCTAGTGTATTTTACTCCTAGGAAAGTGTACTCACTAATGACTTATTTACTCTTATTTTAGACATACTTTGAACAACTTTAGCTATTTCATTTCCCTGTACAAAGGCTATTGTAAAAGACAAATGATAAAGGGAAGGGGAGCTGGTAAGACACACTTTGAGCAAGAAGTGGTGTCTAACACTGAGGAAAAGGAGAGAATAATATAGCATCTGACACAGGTATTCAAAAGTATAGCTCTGTGGGACCCGGAAGTGCATCTCATGACACCACTGTTGTCCACAGAGTTCAGTAACAGCAAAAAGATAATCCTAAGGTATCTTACACAAAACACAAAATTCTGTTCAAAATACTGTTTAAGTTAGCAGAGAAAGCTAATTCATTGTATTAATAGAAAGGCTTTCATTTTATGGCTAAGTTTTTGTTGCCACTGTTAAGGTTTTACTCATAGAAGAGATAACTATAATTAGCAAGCAAGTTGCCTATGAGGACTCAGACTTTCCAATATCATAGGGTCAACAAGGTTATTGCGTGTGCTTGGATCATGAACTACCAGGAATCTATTTTATTCAACCCATAGTGAGCTCCTATCCCAGGCAAGACACCTGCTAAGGAAGATGCATTGGGAAAGAATGACCTTATTAAAAATACTAGTTAAACTTTCTCATCCATTCAACTTAATTAATTCATTAATCCAGTCACTAGTTACAATGGCTGTTAGAAATGTTTTAAACCTATGCCTACATCCTCTTCCTCATCCTATCAAAACACAGCTTTAACAAGGAAAATGGATTACAATGATGACAGCAAACACTTTACTAGCACTAGGTAAGTTTCAGGCACTGTTTTAAGCCCTCTATATATTGCTGCATTTAGTCCTTACACCTTCCTGAGAAATAGGAAAAATTATCACTCTTATTTCAGAGATGAGGAAACAAACAGAGAGATTAGGAAATTTTCTCAGGATCTCACAGCTAATAAGTAGCGGAACCAGGTTTCAAATGTCAAAGTTGCTCACAGAGAGGAGATAATCAGCATAACCATGAATAAGGATTTTTAAAGAAATTCTTATATTAATGATATATTTTATATAATATAAGGATACAAATGATATATTTTATATAATATAAGGATATAAATCCTTATATTAACGATATATTTTAAGTATCATGAGTGCCAATTATCCTAGATCTGGAACTATCAATGTGGTATACCTAAGTTTAAATAAATGTATAAAACTCTCCAAAATTTGTCATAGTTTGTTCCAAGGTATTGGCTTTGCCTAGAACCAGTTCAAATGCAAACTGCCTCAGTGGGCCTGAATGTCAGAAGTATCAGATAGCCTTATATGCAATGGCCTAATAATATTTTCTGTTAAATCTCGTTTATTATGCAATATTCAACTTTTACCATCAATAATGGACCATGAGAATTAAAATTTCAAATAAATAAAAAAATAAAAACCATACAAATGAAAACAAATAAGAAATGCTGGAGAGGGTGTGGAGAAAAAGGAACTCTCCTACAATGTAGTTGGGAATGTAAACTGGTATAGCCACTATGGAGAACAGTATGGAGGTTCCTTAAAAAACAAAAAATAGAGCTACCACATATGATCCTGCAGTCCCACTTCTAGGCATATATCCAGATACAACCATAATTTGAAAAGATATATGCACACCAATGTTCATAGCGGCACTATTTACAACAGCCAAGACATGGAAGCAACCTAAGTGTCCATCGACAGGTGAATGGGTAAAGAGGATATGGTATATATATACAATGGGGTATTACTCAGCCATAAAAAAGAATGAAATAATGCCATTTGCAGCCACATGGATGGATCTAGAGATTATCATACTAAGTGAGGTAAGGCAGACAAAGACAAATATCATACGATATCGCTTATATGTGTAATCAAAAAAGGGTGATACAAATGAACTTATTTACAAAACAGAAACAGACTCACAGACGTAGAAAACAAACTTATGGTTGCCAAAGGGGAAAGGTGTTGGGGAGGGACAAATTAGGAGGTTGGGATTAACATACACACACTACTGTATAAAAAATAGATAACAAACAAGGACCTACTATATAGCACTGGGAATTATATTCAATACTTTATAATAACCCATAAGGGAAAAGAACCTGAAAAAGACTATGTACATACACACACCTATACATATAATTGAATCGCTGTGCTGTACACCTGAAACTAACATAATACTGTAAATCAACTATACTTCAATAAAAAAGTAAAGAAATGAAAACAACTGTATGCATGAGAAAAGGGTCTTTCTCAAAATAATGTTAGAAACACTGGATTCTTTTGGTTGCACATGGCAGAAACCTGTATCAAACTGGTTTTAGGCAAAAGGAGGTGTGCAGGACATGTTTCATTCACTCATGACACTGCAAAGTCACAGGTTCAGCTGACTGCAGCAGCACGAACATTGTCGCTAGGGCTCTGTTGTACTTAGCTTTTAATTCTTCTACCTTGATCAGGGCTGCATTCTCAGGCTTTTCCAACAAGGTGTAAAAAGCTGCAAGTCACTCCAACACTAACTTACATCATTGAGTTGCTAAATCTCAGGTAAGTTTCTAACTGGCCTGGCTTGTATCAAGAGCCTCTCTTGATAGGGATCAAACATCCCAATGGGCCTGCCTGAGTACCTTCAGGGTATTCACTGCCTTACTAGGACCCCCGTTGACTGGGAAAAGGGCAGTTGCTCAAAGGAAAAATAGGATGTTTTGATACCTGAAGAAAGGGGAAGATATTCTGGACAAGCAGAAACAACATCTGACTGCTACTGTCTGGATGCACACCTCTCCACGGAAAAAGCTCACATTGCATGAAGTAACAACTGCTTTGTACAGAGGATGAATCAGGTGTCATGCACTGTGCTAAGCATTTCACATGACTCACTTCATTTAATCCTTATAATAATCTTGAGGGAGACACTACTATCATTATTTCCAGGAATGATAAACAATGATGCACCATTTTATCTACACCAGATATTCATACCAGGACTCTTTAATTGCCCTATGCCCCTTTCAATTAATTGGTTCCCATGCACACCAGTTGATCTATTTTGAATGACCAATCTTGGTTATTTCCAATACTTCTATAAGGCAACTGAGGCTCACAGAGTCTCATAATTCAAGAAGTACAAACCCACTAGTAGGAACTCAGTAAATATTATTTATTATTAGTGTTAATTAAATCAGAGCATAAACATGACAAACACAAGGTCATTATATTTTAATTGTTTAAGAGCTTCACTGAGATATGCTTTACATTTCATAAAATGCACCCATTTTAACTTGTCACAGTCTGACAAGTTTTGCCCAAATACACAGCCTTGTAACTACCATCTACCTAAGACAGAGAACATTTCTCCCATTTAAGTAAGCTTCCTCTTACCCCTTTGAAATCACTTCTCTCCCCTCACGCCTGGCAACTGCCAATGTGCACTGTCACTGTAATTTTGCCTTTTCTAGAATAGCATATGAATGGAATCATAAAGTATATAATCTTTTGTACCTAAGTTGTATTATTCAACATAATGATTTTGAGAATCAACTATATCATTGCATGCATCAAGAGTTTGCTCCTTTTTACTGTGGAATAGTATTCCATTGTTTGGATACATCACATTTTGTTTATCCATTCACCAGGTGATGGAAATTTTGCTTTACTCTAGTTTTCTGATATTATACATAATGCTGCTATGAAATCCTAGGATAGACCTATGTTTCATTTTTCATGGGTAAATACCTAGGAAAAGAGTTGATGGATCATTAAAACAAGTGAATATTTAACTTTATAGGAAACTGCCAACCTATTTTCAGAATGGCTGTGACATGTTTGTATTTCCATAAGCAATGAATTAGAGTTCCATTGGCTTCAGTCTTGCCAAGATTTAGTCATCATTAGTCTTCTAAATCTTAGCCATTCTAGTGGGTATCAAGTGATTGTTCTTTGAGAATTTAATTTTCATTTCCCTGATGACCAGTGATATGGAGCATGTACAATGTCTTTATTGGTCATATCATGTATCTTCCTCAGTGAAGTGTCTGTTCAAATTTTTGCCCATTTATTATTGGGTTGCATGTTTTCTAACTTCTTTATATATTCTGAACACAAGTCCTTAGTCAGATATATGGTTTTGCAAATATTTTCTACTAATCAATTACCTTTCTATTTTTTAACAGAAGCTTTCAAAGAGAAATTGTTTCAAACTTTGATGAAGTCCAATTGATCAATTTTTTCTTCTGTGGTTCATGCTTATAGTGTCATACTTAAGAAATCTTGGGTTAAACCAAGAATGCAAAGATTTTTTTCCTGTTTTTGTCCCAAATTTTTATGGTTTTAGGTCTTACATTTAGATTTATGATTCATTTCCATTCAATTTGAGAATGGTATAAAATAAGAGTTGAGATTTTCCCCCATACAGATATCCAACTGTATTACTTTTCTATGGTTATAGGGAATTGACACAAGATTACTGGTTTAAAACAACACCAATTTATTACCTTACAATTCTTTATGTTAGAAGTACAATGTAGATCTCACTAAGTCAAAATCAAGTTGTCAGCAGGGCTGTGTTCCTTTCTGGGTGCTCTAGGGGAGAATTCACATCCTTGTCCTTTCTAGCTTACAAAGGTTGCACACATTCTTTGGCTCATGGCCGTCTTCCTTCATGGTTTCTTTAGAACCAGCAGCATTGGACCAAGTGTTTCTCACCTTGCCATCTCTCTGGTTCTCTTTTGCCTCTTTCGCCTCTTTCTTCCTCTTTTAAGGACCCTTATGATTATACTGGGCTCAGCTTGATAATTCAGTATAATCTTCCTATGTTATGGTTAACAAAGTTAATTCCATTGCAACCTTACTTTCTCTTTGCCATGTAGCCAAACATATTCACAGGTTTGGGGGATTAGGATGCAGGCATTCTGGGGGGCACCATTTGCCCACCACATCAACTATACCAGGACCATTTGCTGAAAAGACTCTCCTTTCCCCCACTGAATGAACTTGGCAACTTTGTTGAAAATCAGTTGACCATGGGTGTGCTGATCTATTCCTTTTCTCTACTCTGTTCCTCTGATCGATTTGTCTATCTCTTAAACACGACCATGATATGTCTTGTTCATGGTAGATTTCTACTAAGATTGATACTAAGTTTTGAAATCAGGTAGTACAACTCCTTCAACATTACCCTTTTTCAAAGTTACTTTTGCAATTTCAGGCCCTTTGTATTTCCATATAAATTTAGAAACAGCTCGTCACTTTCTACAAAAATCCAGAATTTTGGTGGGAATTGCAATGAATCTATATATCAACTGGAGAACGGACATCTTAATAATATTTCGTCTTCAATCTGTGAACATATTATCTTTCTCCATTTATTTAGTTCTTCTTTAATTTATCTCAGTACTGTTTTGTAGTATTTAGTATACAGGTCCTACATATCAATCTTTGTTCAACTTATTCCTAAGTACTCTGCTTATTTCAGGTGTCATTGTAAATTCAATTGTACTTTTAATTTCAATTTCTAACAATTCATTACTGCTGTTAGAAATACAGTTCACTTTGTATATTGACCTCATGCGCCATGAAGTTACTAAACTTACTTGTTCTAACAGCTTTTAAAATATATTTCTTAGAATTTTACATACATGATAATGTCATCTGCAAATAAAGATAGTTTTCTTTTCTCCTTTCCATGGATGCCTTCTGTTTCTTTTTCTTACCTTGTTGCACTGACTTGGACCTCCAGTAAAATACTGAGTAGAAGTGGTGAAAGCAGACATTCTTGACTCATAGCAGACTTTAGGCAAAGCATGCTTAATATTTTTCTAAGTATGATGTACTGTGAACTTATTGTAACTGCTCTTTACCAAGTTAAGAAAGTATTTATTTTTCTAATGCTGGTTTTATGAGAATTTCTATCATGAATGGGTGTTAAATTTTTTTCAAATATTTTTTCTATAATTATTGAGATGATCAAACAGTTTTTCTACTTTATTCCATTAATATAAGTTACATTGATTGATACTGAATGTTAAACAAATCTTGGAATCCTGGGATTAAACTTTCTTGTTTGGAATGAACTATTCTTTTTATATAGCGCTGAACTTGATTTGCTAATATAACATTAAGGATTTTTGCATCTATATTCATGATAGATGGTCTGTAGTTTTCTTGAGATATCTTAATCTGGTATTGGTGTCAATGCAATACTGGCTCCATAAAATGTATTGGGAAGTGGACTCTTCTATTTTCTGAAAGAATTTATGAAAGATTGGTATACTTTATCAAATGTTTGATAAATTTCACTAGTGAAGCCAGATGGTCCTACTTTTTTCTTTCCTGGAGCTTTCTAAAATTATGAATTTAATGTCTTTAATGTACATAGGGCTATTTCTTCTTGAGGCTGATTTAGCAAATTGTGCTTTTCAAGGTATTTGTCCATTTCATCTAAAATGTCAAAATTAATGGCATAAAATTGTTCATAATATTCTCTTTCTTGATTTCTCCTTTTATTTTTATTATTTCATCATTGGGACTTGTTTTATAGCCCTGTATTAATGTTTCTTTGTGAGTGTTCCAAGTGTTCATAAAAAGAATGTATATTCTGCTGTTCAGGTACGTCTATTTTATAAATGTCAGTTTGGTCAAGTTGATTCCTTACTGTTGTATATCCTTACTGTTGTTCTCTTTATTCTATCAATTACTGAGGGGAATATTGAAACTTTTAACTATACTTGCTACTAACTGTTAAATTGTCTATTTCTTCAGTTCTGTCATTTCTTGCTTCATTAGGTATACAGAATCTATAATTGTTTTATCTTCCTGTTGTATTGATCTTTTTAGGATCAAATATCTCTCCTTGTCTCTAATACTCCTGGTCTTAAAGTCTAATTTATATGATATTAGTATATCCATCCCCTTCTTCTTATGCTTACTATTTGAATACTGTATCATTTACCATCATTTTACTTCCAATTTATTTATGTACCATACACATCTCTTGTAGACAGAATATGGCTGGATCTTTTTTCTTTAATCTAATCCAACAAGCTATGCCTTTTAATTAGAATAGGTAATCTATTTATATCAATGTGATTGTTGTATAGCAGTATTTTAATCTGCCATTGTACTATGTACTTCCTATTTGTCTCATCTCCTTTTTGTTCCTCCCTTCTTTCTTTCCTATCTTCTTTGGTTTTCTGAAAATATTTTTGTAAGTCATTTTAATCCCTGTTAACTTTTGACTATATTTCTTTGCATTATTTTTTATTAGTTGCTTAGGAATAACAACATGCATTGTTAACTCATGATAATCTACTTATATTTAATATTGAACTATGACTTTTTAAAAATATCAGAATCTTAAAACAGTATAATTCCACTTACCCACCCTCCTCTGTGCCATTGTTGTCATATATCTTAATACATCTTATACATCCTACACTGCAGTTTTTAAGAAATTAAGAGAAGAAAAAAATTACTTGTATAACCTCTTATATTTCACCACATATGTATATTTTCCAGTGCATCTCATTTTTTTCTGAATATCCATGTTACCATCTGGTGTCAGTTCCTTTGAACCTAAAGATATTCCTTTAGTATTTATTAAAGTGCTAGTCTGCTAGCAATACGTTTTCTAAATTTTTGTCAAAAACTTCTATCTTATTTTCATGTTTATAGAACATTTGCACTAACTATAGATTTCTTGACAGCCATGAGGTTTTTTTTTTTTTTTTGGTTGGTTGGTTTTGTTTGTTTTAATTATTCTACACTTTGAATATGTAAGTCCAATGTCTTTTGGCCTGCATCATTTCTGGTGATACATCAGCTGTTGATCATATCGTTGGTTCTCTGCATGTGACGTGTTTTTATTCTCCCACTGCTTTCAACATTTTCTATCTTTGGTTTTCAGGTATTCTACTATGGCGTACTGATACTGAGATTGAACGTGTGTGTGTGTGTGTGTGTGTGTGTGTGTGTGTGTGTGTGTGTGTGTGTGTGTGTGTGTGTGTGTGTGTGTGTGTGTGTGTGTGTGTGTGTGTGTGTGTGTGTGTGTGTGTGTGTGTGTGTGTGTGTGTGTGTGTATTTGAGCTTCATTGAGCTTCTAAGTTAATGGGTTTTCTTTTGAAAATTTAAGAAGATTTGACCAATCTTTTTTCAGTTTTTTTTTTCCTTTTCTCTCACTTTGCCTTGTGTGACTCCATTTGCACATATATTAGACTGTTAAATATTGCTCCACAGTTCTCTGGGGTTTTGTTTATTTTTGCTAAATATTTTTCTCCATGCTGTTCAGATTGGGTAATTTCTACTGATACTTTAATTTCACTGATTTTTTTTCTTTTGCTATTTCAAATTTTCTGATGATTTTGTATAGTGAGGTGTTTATATCCAGTATCATACTTTATAGGTCTAAAATTTTCATTTGGTTTTTTTCTTCCAGCTTGTATCTCTCTATTGAAATTTCCTATCTGTTTACTCATTAATTATATTTTCCTTTAATTATCTGAATGTATTTTAAATTGCCTTTTTGAAATCTTTGCTCAATACATTGTCAGGGCCCACTTAGTTTCAGTTTCTATAGACTGTCACTCACAGTTAGGCAAAGATGCACTTTCCTGCTTCTTTGCATATCTAGTAATTTTTGCTTTGAGACTGTATGTTATAGATTATATTTTGTAGTGACTCTGGGATATTCTGAGGATGACTGGTTTGTTTGTTTTATTTTTTTGTTCTAGCAGGCAATTTACTTGCCCAGAATCAAACTGTGAAACAGTCTTCCCTACAATGTGCAGCAGCTGGTGTTTGATCAATTTTCTTTGGCTTCCAGCTGCTGCTTGTTTGGCATGCCCTGGGAGTCTCCCTGTGCCTGCAGAGTTTAGCTGTCAGCCAAAAATTTGGGTATACTTTACATTTAGATTTTAGGGCTCACTCTGCAGTTATTTGGTTTCTGGGGGCTTTCCTCTAAATTTCCAGATATTTTTCCAGCCTCAACTTCATACGTCCGACACTTAAGATAAGGAAGCGTCCTGCTTTCTGCCACTTGAGTTTTGTGTGTTTTGGAGAACACACTCAGCCAAAAATGCAGCAAAGTCACAAACCTCACCAGCAGTGGTTCTGAATTTTAGTGGCAGCTGATTCTCTAGTTTCTATTTCACTTTTTTCTAGGCTGTCTTAATTCCAAGCATATGTAGTTTTGTGGTGAGTTAGGAATTTGAGGAGAGTTTATACTAAAATTTTGGACATTAGCACCTTTGGAGCTCTTCCACTTTCAAAAGTTCCTCTTTGAAGTTCAGATGTTTCTGTGCTCTGAACTCTATCACCTGCTCCTTCATACTGGTAAGGGAGGTTAGGGTAGTTTTTATTGAGATAATTGTAAATTACATGAAGTTGTAAGAAATAATAAAGAGAGATTCCATGTATACTTTACTCAATTTCCCTCAATAAGAACATTTTGGAAAGCTACAATACAATATCCCAAACAGGGTATTGACACTGATACAATACACTTACCTTCTCCACATTGGCCAATTTCACTTATGTTTGTGTGTGTGTGTGTGTGTGTATTTCCTTCTATTAAATTTTATCACTTTTGTTGGAGGTTTGTGTATCTACCACCACAGTCAAGATACTCAACAGTTTTATCACCATAAGGATAAGGATCCCTTGTGCTGCCTTTTATGACCATATCCACCTCCCTCCCATCCCAACTCTTCTTAACCCCTGGAAACAACTTATCTGTATTCCATTTCTAGAATATTGTCATTTCAAAATATTATATGAATGGAATCATATATTATGTAATCCTCTGGGATTGACTTTTTTTACTTAGCATAATTCCCCAGAGACTCATCCAAGTTGTGGGCTATATCAATAGCTATTTTCTTCTTATTGCTGAGTAATATGCCATGGAATAAATACATACACATTTTGTTTACTCTTTACCTGTTGAAGGACATCTGGCATATTTCCAGTTTTTAGCTATTATGAATCAAGCTGCTTTAAACATTTGTGTATAGTTTGTTATTTTTGTGTATATGAACACAGGTTTTCATTTCTCTGGGACAAATGCCCAAGAGAATAATTGCTGTATCATATAGCAATTGAATGTTTAGTTTTAAAAAAAACTGTAAGCTGTTTTCCAGAGTGACTGTACCATCTCTCATTCCCATTAGCCTGAGTGATCAAATTTCTCCATCTCCTCATCAACACTTGGTGTTGTTACTCTTATTTTAGCCATTCTAATAAGTATATAGTGATATCTCATTGTGGTTTTAATGTGTATTTTCCGGGTACACTCATACCTAGTGTATACAGATAACCTTAACAAATAGTCAATAAGAAAAGAAGCAAAAGACATGAAAATATAAGTCACAGAAGAGGATATATAGATGGCAAATTCTAGAGATGAATCTTTTAAAACTATTTTCTGCAAGAGGAATTACCTGACACTTTCATGTCACCATTACTGCATTGAAATTACATAGAAAAACATGTATAGCATAGATATAATGTAGAATTTCACTATATATTTGAACATAGCACTATTTGAAACAAAAACAGGCTCTGTATAGATAAAAGACTAAAAATAAATATACCAAAAGATACAACGTTTATCTTTGATGATACTAACATGAGTACCTTTTGTCTACATTCCATTTCTTTGTACTAGTGGGTGGATAGAAAGGTATCCTCTATAATGACTAAATTATTTCAGCATTTTTATTAGCTTACAACTTAATTATTGCTCAAAATATGTTTCTCAAAAAGGTTAATGAAAATTCCAACTTGAATATTATGTATGGTCACAGAAATTTCTACCTATTCCTGAATTCAACTTTGAAAAGGTAATACATTTCTCTAAATCTCTTGAAATTATAAGTAACTTCAGATAGGAGAACATATAGATTTTCTATTATTAAGCACGTGTTTGGGTAATGCTTCCTAATACATTTAGTGGTATCATCCATACAAATAACATGCACATAGCATATTATTAACTATAGTAGCACCTCATGAGTAATTTGTGCACGTTTTTATCATCTTTTAAAATAAGGACTTTAAGGCTAGCTTTCTAAAATATTGCAATTAGTATGCAATCAATTAAAGTGAAATACATCTAAGGAATATTATCCAAAAATAAGATATTTTTTGAGTCGAACATTTTTTAAAGTAGCTTCATAAATGATAAATAAAAAGTAAGTAATGAACTAAAATTTTATGAACATTTGGGCAAAGTCTCTTAGAATAAGCTGGGCCCTGGACAAGTCTTTCTAATTTGCTAAAGATGATACATTCAAGTTACAGTGAGTCAATTAGAATTTCCTATAAATGCAGCGAACACTCTGGATTTGCTTAAACAAATCTGCATAATCCATTTAAAGTTTATTTTGGTTCATTTCCCACCCCCCCCAGGACTAACAAAAAAAACTTGCTCTCCCCCCAAATCAGTAAATCCAGCATCTTAAATTCAGTCTTGTAGGCTCAATTATTATACATAACATACCAGAAAGTTTTGCTTTTAAATTTATAAAAGTCCATAAACACCTATAATTAAAAGAGAAGTAAAAGTGACTTATTAGATAATCAAGCCATTCCCATGCCAAGATTGCAAAATTCTGAAATCCCTAGGTGGAACGCATAAACCTTTCATCTTCACCATAAGGCCATTAACATTTAAAAATTGGCAAGGTTGGCATTTCATGTAGTAAATAACTTCTTATAATACTACCATCCACACATCAATGCCAGTGGCTCATGTTCCAACCTGACCTGCTTGTTTATTGAAGTCATTGAATATTACTTTTAAGAATGCTCTTTTTGTCTGGAATAGGAGTTGGAGGGAAAATCCTTAGAGTACAATATAGTGTGCTGATGATTAGTGTAGCTTTAAGGGCTCGTAAATTAGAAGTTCAAGTTATGAATACGGCAAACACTTCTCTAACACACAAGCTACTAAAAACACAGTGGGCCATAATGAGAGAGTTGAGAAGGGGTAGTTTTTAAAATGTATATATTATTCATTTCCCATTGGTTTTTACAACACAAAACTATTGAAAGGAAATAAGCTGTCAAAGAAAAGTTACAGTAAAGTAATCTTGGAGCTGGGACTAAATCAGGAACAAGAAAAATATTTATTAGTACTGAAAAGTTTGACCCCAACAGATAGATCAGTGGCCAGAATGTGGGAGCTCTGGTTTGCTTCCTTGGTCCCCAGAGGATGAGAGTTAGGCATTTAACTTGCTGCTTCTGAAAGACATTTTAAGTTATTCATTGACAAGAGTGAAAATTGGCAATATGTTTATACTGATATTAGATACCTCAGACAGTCCTTCAAAGATTTCTCAGCAGCCAATAGCCTCAATTTACTTTACTTAGTGAAATGTTAGTTTCTGGTTTAGGGGCCTTATTTTAATTTGAAAACATCCCCTTCAGTATTAAGTTTGTATTATGATTTTATGCCTGAGAACTTTTCCCTCTTGGTGCCATTTCCATTTAGGAAAATATGGTTGAACAGGTACACGTCATACCTTGGTAGAAATACTAGCTGGCTGCTTGAAAGGTAGTAGGTCAGTAGGATGAATTGGTCTTTTCATGTTTTTCAGTGACACATTTTGCAGGGACAGAGTTGAAGGATTGGGAATTTGTGCAAGCTCACTTCCAGTGTACTGAGCTCTCTGACTATAAACATTTATGTTTATCCCCAACAGGGATACCCACTGACCTAATGCTAGCACCCTAAAACACACTTCTCTAAGACACTCCAAACACAGATGGATGGTCTTTAATTCCAGCCTTGTACTTTCACCCCACAGGCACAGTGACCTTGTAGGCAAATTGCTGCCACTGACTGACTGCCCGGTTAGTTACAGTGTCACCACTAGTTTGAGGTGAAATCTGTCATTTTTGCAATAATGTTCAGGGAGATGGTCTCTAAACTCCTCATTTACGTTTTTGAAATTAATTAAAATTCAAAATTAAGAATTATCTGTAACTATCTAATCTTGGTTAGCAGGACATACGTTTTAAAAATGTGTTCCCACTTTACGGAGGGGTGTTTAATCCTAGGGAAGCAAGACTGAGAGAAAGGGTGAAGTGAGGCAGAAAGGAAGGGAAACCAAGACGAGGTGGTGGATCACCAAGCTGGCCTCAGCTTCTCAAAAGAACACAGTGCAGTCAGCCAGTCCCTCAGATACCATATGGGATGGCTATGAATAAGAACAGTCCATCAAGGGCAATAGTACCAACACTTTATCTGCTGGCTCATTCCCCTCTCCTGTCACTTACTGGCCAAAGTTCTCTGGATGGGCTATTACCTTCCTGCTCCTTTGGGTTATGGTACAAAGCCCTTCCAGGCAGCTACTGGGAAAGCCAGAGCTCTGTGGGTCTAGACCCAGGGCTGGAACTGCTGTGGCTTTGCCCACAGCAATCGCAATGCAGTTCACAGTAAGTAGTCTGGCTTTTGTCCCAAGAGGACAGAAGTCCACAAAAACTCTAGAACCATAAGAACAGATAGAAGACTTTGGTCAAAAGTACTTTTCAAGGTGTCTTTGAGCAACAAAATGTCATTGTGATTATATGGCAGCCAGAGATAACTGCCTTATTTTTTAGCCAATTTAAACCCTAGATATGGAGAACCACAGTAAGATACCAATAGTCTTCTTGACTTTCAGGATTTTTGACCTTCAGAACTCCTTTTACACGTCTAGTGAATCCAAGTCAAGCCTGCCTATTTGTAATGGCTGAGGGGCATGGCTGATTGGAAGCAGGGGATGGATGCAAATTACTTCTGATACAATCCTATTTTTAAGAAATGTTGCAGACATTGAACTCTAAAGCAACAGGTAACATTCCACATAAAATATGTTCCACCAACTGATGCTACAGGTCCATCCATTTCTCTTACAACTTTTTTGCTTCAAAGCCTCTCCAAGGTCTCGCTGGGCAAACGACGCATTGTGTTGTGTGCCCCTGATCACCTTTCCAGTTCTCCTCCCAATTAGGTACTGACCCCTGCCTTCATCCGCAAAAATGCCCTTGTCCTTAACCTCCAATTGATGTCAACAGCTCACTGTTGTGTCTGATTGGCATGTCTTCCCGAGATCTCTGGCTTCCTGCCTAAATTAGTCCTTTGTGCAATCAGGAACTTGATACCTAATTTTAAATAATGGCAGAAAAAAAACAGCTTCAGTGGCAGTGACAGCAATGAAAATGGCATTGAAATTGTTTCTTCATGTGTCTCAGCTTGAACAGCTCTTCAGTGGCAGGAACGATTTCTTGCTTAGCTGTGTATCCTCACTCAGTGCCTAAGCCAGAACCTGCCATATTGGAACTACTCAATAAGTATCTGTTGAATAAATGAATGGCACAGACGAGATGGCAAAGATTGGCCGTAAAAATCACAGACTTAGAATACTGGGAAGAAAATTTACATTTTCATTGTAATGTTATGTGGAATATTACATAAAATACAGTTATGTGAATAAGCACCATGAAAACCATACACTAACATGGAAATTTGGTTTAAGAGCATATGATCACAAATATAATATATGCACGCACACATAAGGGATGACATTTTTTTGAAAATGCACCCAAACATAAACAATAGATATCTGTGGCCAGATGGATTATAGGTAATTTTTATTGTATTCTTTATATTTTTCAGATTCTCTAAAATGAACATGTATTATTATAATTTATAATTTGAAAAGTGATACTATAAAAAGTCTACCCAAAATTCAATAGAGAATGGAGGAGAGAGAAATAGAATAAGAAATAGCTATTTTATTTATTATTATTTTTTTTTTTTGCGGTACGCGGGCCTCTCACTGCTGTGGCCTCTCCCGTTGCGGGGCACAGGCTCCGGATGCGCAGGCTCAGCGGCCATGGCTCACGGGCCCAGCCGCTCCGCGGCATGTGGGATCTTCCCAGACCGGGGCACGAACCCGTGTCCCCTGCATCAGCAGGCGGACTCTCAACCACTGCGCCACCAGGGAAGCCCAAGAAATAGCTATTTTATAATTTATCAGAATATAAGAACTGTACCCCTTAGGGTACTACAAATAATAATCAGAAGAAACAAAATAATGCGCTCGACATCAGGGTGAGGCAGAGTCAATTCTCTGCCTAGAACATGCCTCTGCCATATGGTTTTCTAAAATCCCAAGACCTGCACCAGGAGATTGGTGAGGATGGAAGAGACTCCTCAAAGACTCCTAGAATGAGGATTAGGGAGAATAGTATAGTATGCTCAGCCACTGCTCATGTCACACACCCAGGTAGAAAGTAATTCAGCCTCCCTACACAGAGCCCTGCTGTTCCAGTGATAGAAAGCCATGCTGTGATCCTTGTTCCAAAATTCTTTCTCTGTAAATATTTGAAAACTTCTTCCTTTTTTCAAATCTTAACACAGCACAAAACCAAACAAGAGGATCACTAGGACTGTAGAATAGGCTGTATGACTTTAGATGAGTAGTGCTCCACAGGAGTTGGGAGTTGATTTTAACTGTCAGGGGACATGTGGCAATATCTGGAAACCTTTTTGGTTGTAAAAGCTGGGGAGAGGGACAGGTGCAATGAGCATCTCAATGATAGAGGCTCAACATCCTACAATGTACAGTACAGCTCCCGGGACAGAATTACTTGACTCAAAATGTAACACTACCTTAGAATATGAAAGAACAGGTCCAAAGTGAGAGTTACTGCCTCTACCAGTGTCATGAAAATGGGGTGCTGAAAAGCCACCTTGGAATGGTCAACTCCAGTCAGGGACAGACACAGATATCAGAAAACCACTGCCATCACAACTACCGGTTTCAGAGCCACGTCCTACTTCCTAGATCCATAATGTCAAGAAGACAAATGGGATGTCCTTCAACCTCACATGAAACCACAAGCTCCTGATCACTCACTGCAGCATCTCGACTGAAAACTCAAGACTTCCCTGTGGGGGCCTGAAGGCAGAGAGAACAGAATTCAGGAACATTACCACAACCTAAACCAACGGATGCTGAAGGAAGGCTCTACTTTCACAACTTTGCACCATGAAAGGAGGGTAGAATGGAGACTGACTGAGTTACTCTCATGTATCTACAAGATTTTATATTTATATTTAAATGCAATCAGTGTTCCCTATAGGACCTTTTATCATTCCCAGCTTTGTCATTTCTGAATTCTGATTGGTCTCCCAATTGGCTGGCTTTAGTTTTCAAGATATTTTTCTTCCAGCAAGGGCTCCTAGAATTACATTCCCTGATTTCCTTTAAGTTTGATAATGTCTCTCTGTAACCATTAGAAATTAAAGCAACTTTGCCAAGTAATATTTCCCTGGGTGGTACCCTCTCTGTGTCAAAACACTGTAGACATTGCTTTCTATCTTCTGGCATTGGATGTTACTGTGTTACCATGGAAAGGTCTGAGGCCAGCCAGATTTCTTACCCTAGTACATGATTTTCTTTTTATGCATAGAAACCTAGAGGATTAAATGTGTCCCTGGATCAGCGTGTCAATGTGTGCTCATTGATCTGATCTGCAGGTGTGTTTCTTCATTTGAGGTTTTTTTTTTTTTTCTTTTAGAGGAATATCCATGTCTGCTTTTTTTTTTTTTTTTTTTCCTTTCTTTTAGAGGAGTGCCACCTCAGAGAGAGATCAGCTCTTCTTATGCTGGTTGTTTTAGTCTTATTTACCTGCTAGCATTCTTATTGTTTTACTCTCATCAGAATTCATTATGATTATGTGTAGTCTTCCCTCTCTGTCAATAATTTAATTTTCAGTGTTGACTCTCTTCCTTAGTATTTGTAATTACTGTGTCTGTTCTGTAATGACATTGTTTTAGATTTGTTTCCTTGGGTCTACAAATTACTTTGTTGTTTGTGTAAACAACAATATATGAAAAATGCTGAACTCAATCAAATACAATCATGAAAAAAGTTGGTCTAGTTCCCCCCACTGTCTCTCCCAACCTGGACTGCGTGCTGATCCTTTCTGGTTCTTACCTGAAAAGTTGGACAAGTCCCATAGCTTCTCCCAGCCCTTTCAAGTTACAAGAGCTGTCTCATTTCAGTAACTAAAAGTCCAGTCTAAGGTACATTATAACCACCATAGTATGTTTTAAATTGCTCTCCTTCCCCAGTCCAGATCCACTTTGAGCAGAGAGTCAATAGGGAACACAGAGGGTGTGGTTGGCTTCTCTTTTCCCCCTGCCCATCCTCTGCAGCTTCCTCCCCAGACTGGTCTCTGAGGCCTGGAGAATCTAACCCAGGAAGATGCTGTAGTTTAGGAGCTGAGCCTAGGGCATTCTCCTGTTGGGAGCTTCTGACTACAGTTCCCATGACACTAGCTGTGCCTATTGTCCAGTTGGCCACTTTCAACTTTCCTCCTAGCCCAGGACTTCCTACCATTCATCCCTGTCCTGGGTCATCTGGCCCTTGCTGGAAGTTCTCCTGGGTGGAGTCTCTTTCACGATGCCTCTGTAAAACCATACACTGTGCTTTACTCTTCCCTCTACGACCACAGGGCTCATCAAAAAGGGATGGATACCCACCCCCCCTTGGCGTTCCCTTTGCCTCATATCTCATTTGAGTTTACATGTAAGGACACACAGCCTTCCCGTCCCTGGTGGGGAGACAGGTGTGAAAACAAAAGGGTCCGTCACTCCCACAGTTTTCTTCATTCTTCCCTCCAATGTTAACTGCCTAGAAAATCCAGAGGTGGTAATTCTTAAAATTCTTAAAATTAGGTTTGCCGTTATTCTAAAGTTGTACCCAGGATTTAATTTAGAGTGGTCTGACTGAGTGACAACACGGAGAGGCCAATGCCAGGGAAGGAAGAATTTAGCACTCACATTTCCCATGAGAGGGGGACATACCACACCACAAAAGGCCAAAAGAGGAGCATCAGGGTAGTCAGGAGGCAGAAGACAGACAGGAACGAGGGGAAAGTCTTGGCCAGAGCCTGTATTGGGGTTTCCATGGGAAAGACAAGGCAGGACAGAGTCAACAGCTTAGGACTGGCTAGTTTGAATCGCTCCAGTGGGCTGTGGGGCATAGGGATGGCCCCGAGGTGTCTGGTACTTGGCCCTGGGATGATTTAGGGCAGGAGAAATCTTGGCATGGTTGTGAGAGCTAGATAAAGGAGGTGGCTGGGGCTGTAGACTTGGGATTGGTGGGTTTGCACATGAGAGATGTCTTCCTGGTTGAGCCCTTCACTGTCTTTAAGAAGTGGTCAGCCCTGGGAGGGGCATCTCTCCGTGGGTCTCTAAGGCTCCCAGGTACCAGGGCATCAAGAAGACAGTAAATAAGAAAATATAGTTAATTCAATAGGCCCTGTAACAAATGGATTCCAAAACACATAATCTAAGAAAACACAGAACAACCAAGTCTCAGCAAGTCTGGCTTTAGTGATCTAGCTTCAGGTTATGGGCTAAAATCAAGATTTTAGTTAACAGGACTACAAACATTTCTGGAGGCTGGTGGGGATCTCCAATATGAGGAACATCTTCTCATTGCGAACCCTGTTAATCAAGGTGCCTTGCCCTCCTCTGGCCCGTGAAGGACAATCAGACAGTTTTCCCGAAGTATATGAATTTTAAGTGAAGTAATTCAAGATTGGAATCCAATGCACCTATCTCATCACATCTGAGGGGACCTGAAATGATTGGTCATTTGTCCGTGCCTCCTAAATCCCTGGCATTGATTTTTGTCCTTTTCCGAGGCCTGGATATGACCTGTTCTCTTGAGTCTTTGAGCTATACCTTATTTTTCCAAAAAAAGTTTTTTTCTCTTAACCCAAGTTAGTCAGAGTCCATTTCCATTGATTTCTATCAAATAAATGTGATATCAAGTGTTAATATTAAACAGAAGCAAAGGGGAAAAAAAGCTCTGAATGGTAATTCAGCTGTGTCGATTTCACAGTCAAGTTGTGTTTCTGTGTTTCTGTGACGTACTGGATGCTAAGAATCACAGGTCGATAATATTTTAGTAAAGTACAATCCTTCATTTTTCAGCACTCAGGGAAGAATTCATTTTGTTTGGGAGAAGTCAATGAAAGAAGGTAACTAATAAAAATTCAGTGTTTCCTTATAGTGATTTAGGTTTTTGCTGAATTCGAAATTTTTATGCCAATACTCTTTGGGTCACTGATTTAGACAAATTAAAGGCATAAATCATATGAAAGCTGTAATTACCAGGGTGGTTTGGCTTTCACTTTATATTTATAAAATCTATTTGTTTTGCTCTATTTTATTGTCTCTGCTTTACTTGATGTTGTTGTTATGCTAAAACAGTTTCTTCCTTGGGATATCTATTTATCCAGGCGCTGCTTAGACACTGTGTTAAATCATAGTTGCGGCATACTGGGCTTTTCCTGTTTGCCAAATAGCACTAACATCTTTAAAAGGAAGCCAGTTTTTCGTTTTTCTGCGGTAACATTGATGATATTATCAATCCACGGAGAAGTCCTTTGGGAGATATCTGGGTTAATAAGTACCTAGCCAGCATATTACAATGTAGAATTTTCCTTTTAAGAGATTTGTTTCTTAATTAAGTAATTATAAATAATAGTTACTTTATTAATTTGGGAGCATTTATTATATGCTAGGTAATGATAAAAATTAAATTTATTTTTCATAGTAATCGTATGATTTAGGAATTCATCATGCTCAGTTTATAGATAAGGAACGTGAAACTTAGGGACTGTAAGCAATGCTTCAGTGTCACACAGAGATAGAGCTAGGATTTGAAACCAGGTCTGGATGACTCAAAACTCATTGCTTCCAACAACTCTAGCATTTTGGCTCTTCCTCAACTTTCCGTTTACCTCCTAAATGATTCAAAATGTGTGCATATGCATATTTTACACTTTCAACAAAATGAAAGCACACGTCTTTCTATGATTTATCACAGAGAACCCAAAAATCTCAGCTGGGGGTTGACTCTCTTAGTACTCTAGGCCATCTAGCCCATTTCAGAGTGGTTGTTTGAATATTTACTGGGGACATCCTAGAGTCCTTGCTAAATCAGTAAATGAAGGAGGAGTGTTGAATAATCCCGTTGAGAACAACTCTCACGAAGGTACACTTTCCAAGAATCTGTGAATTTGAAACATTGGTCCACCTGGACTCTCCTGTAGGGCAACAGGTGGGAGATTCCAATAAATAAGACTGATCCTTTTCCTGGCTGAATCATACTCACCTTATAGAAGAAAAGAAAAGAAGGTTAAATGATAGAACTTGAGATCCGAGAAGACTCTCAACACAGTCCATCCTTTCATTTTCCATATGATGAAACTAAATCATATTTAATCAATGATATTCATTGTTCTTAGCATTTTGTAGGTGTTTTGTTTCTACTTATGTCTACGTATCTGTGCATTTATAAATGTGACACAATGGAGTATACTGATTAAACACAGACTCTGAACTCAGAACACCTGGACAGAAATTCTTGGGCTGAATGTCACTTAGGAGTTGTATGTCCTCAGAGCATGTAATCTAACTGCTCTGCACCTTAGTTTCCTCATCTGTGAAAAGGATATCATAGTTTCTACTTGGTTTCACAAGGCTTTTGAGGATTAAAAGGGTTAATACTTGCAAAGCATTTATAAAACTTATTAAATTACTATACATAATTGATAAATATTAGCTATTATTTTTATTTTGTATATACATTCATGTAAGTGTCTCAAACTGTTAACAGAGCATTTGATACTAGAAAAAGTACCCTCATAAAATGACTTCCAAAAAGATTCACTATACACACACAATAACTTATTGGCACTGACATTCGACTTAGGTATCAGTTAGCATAAGCTAATTTTTACTATCGTGCAAAACAATGCCAAAATCTCATTGGCTTGCAACAGCAAAGTTTAATTTCTGGATCGCATTTCACATTGATGTCAATAGAAGTAAGGCTGGGCTGCACAGCATCACATGTATGCTTCATTTTTGAAGGAGTAGCCCATGTCTGGGACTTGAGCTCCAACTTCATGGAGGAAAAAAGGGAGCATTGAGGGATCAGTGACTTTTAAAGTTTCAACTTGAAAACAATACGTATCACTTCCACTTGCATTTCACTTGCCAAAGTAAGTCACAAGGCCTAACCTAACCTCAAAGGGTCAGGGTTGTATAATCATCCCACAGAAAAGGGGAGAAAACATTTTGAAGAATAATACTGTTGCTACCATACCTAATAATAAGTAGTATTTATTGAGCAACTACTACAATATATGCCAAGCATTGCTCTATATGCTATCAGATACATCATATCTCATCTCCACAAAATCCCAATAAGATCACTGTTTTTCTTCTTTCTCTATAGATGAGGAAACACACACGGTAAAGTCTGATTTATTCAACCACAATTCTTGCATTAACCTTGGCGATGAGCTTTGCATTACACCTCACCGTGGAGGTACAATGATGACCAGGAGAGTCACGACCTTTAGCTGCAGGGAACCTAACATCAGCAGCAGAGATGAGTTAACAAATAATTATTTGATTGCAGTTGTGACAAGTGCTCAAAAAAGAGATACAGGAGGATATAAGAATAAATGCAGAAAAGAGTCAAGGAAAGTTTCTCTGAGAAAATGATGTTTAAGCTGATGAATACAAGGTACCAGGATGAATGTATGGGTGGACTTCATGTGCACAAGGCCTGAGGAGGGAAATGACACAGATGTGATGTCCTAGCAGCTCACTCACATGATTGATTGACTGATGAGAATATGTCAGAAGTCACAGGCAGAAGGTACAAGTGCTTTCAAGAGAAGCAAAGGAGAAGTCATGTACTCTGGAGGTCAGGAGTACAGGCTCTGAACTCACATTGCTTGGATCCGAATCCTGGTTTCCCCACTTATTATCTGTACAGGATTTAGGCAATTTAACCATTTGTTGTCTAGGTTATCTCAATTACAAAATGGGAACAAAAATGATACCTACTTCTGCAGTTTGTTAAATGAGTTCATTTTTGTAAAGCACTTAAAACAGTGCCAAGCACACAATTAGTATTCAGTAAATCTTAGCTTTCCTTCTTGTTGCTATTAAAACACTTAGAACAGGAAACACAGTGGCATATCTGTTGAGCAATCAGGTGTCGAGGTGGTCAGATAGGACAATGAGCCAAAACAACAGCAACCATCAAGGCTTCACTCACTCACTGTGACAATGCAACTAAGATGCAAAAGAGAGGTGCCGGGTCCCCATAGTTCTACTGTCCCCCTATGAAACTGAACTGGGCAAGGGTCAGGTGGAGGCAATGCACATGGGGGTTGTGGGGGGTGGGAAATCATCTCATCCTGGAGTCCCGAACAAAAGCCTCCTGAATCTTTATGGACCCATGGGCCAAGGGAGGGGAAGAGAAGGAGAGAGTGTTAGGAGTGGAAAGGAACCAAGCCCCAGGGGAGAAGTGTCTCCACCATGGCCCTTGATTAGGAGGTGTCAGCGGAGGTGTCTGGGATAGGAGTGCAGACATGTATGGGAGCATGGCTGACCCAGGGGGCCCGACCCTTGACTGCAGCTCCCTCCAGAAGACTGCAGTGCATGCCTGTGTGCCAAGTCTGATGTGCAGAGAGCAACAACCTGCTGGAAAAAGCCTTATAATTTCCTATGATTCGGTCTGAGAGATATACAGGGAATTTGGCCTGGAATCGGACTCCTTAATATTCAGTCAGAGCTATAAATTTTTTTGGCTTAAATTTTCCCCATGAATTTTCCCAGCTGCTGATCATACTGCAATTGGATTAAGAATTGCAGCAGGTCAGCTGGAAGGGTCTCTGTTTGCCAGTCTCATTTTTTTGTTAGTTTCAATAAGCGTCTGCCTCATCTCAGTGGTTTTGGAGACTGACTTTCAAGCAGGAGTAGGTGGAAGTCGTTGCTAAGAGCCCTGCACCTAGCTCAGTGTCATGCAGGATGAATTCCCCAGGTATATCAGTCCCCTAGGAGTCTGTGGCTTCAGGTCCCCTAGAGACAAATCCTGCAACTTGTTTCAGTAAAGCAAAAAGGCCAGTGTGACTGAAATGAAATTAAATGGCAGCTCGAGATGAGGCTGGAGGATAGAAAGGGACCAGATCAAAGTGTTAGGCCAATGTCGTAAGGCTAAATCAAGAGGGAGTCAAAACTCAAAGCCACATGTGCCTGGTTCCAAAGCCTTGTTCAGTGTACTGAGCCGGATCAGAAAAAAAAAAAAAAATCATTTGAAGATGATGATGGGTGAGCAAACTGCCTTGGTATTTCTGTAAAGTTGCACCTGGAGCAAAGGGAGAACATGGTGCTATTAAACATAGTTCACTGCCAAGAGCAGAAAAAAATTTTGCTTAAGATCCTAGAATCAACTTTTGATCTTTTGGTCCTAACAATGAAGAATGAAGCTCAGGGCTGGCGAGCTGGTGGGTACTGACAGATCAGATGAGCAACCTGAATCCAATAGTCTATCATTGCAGATGTGGCTAGTACCCTCTGCAGCACTTAGCTTGTCCACACAACTCAATGAGGGAAAAAGTGAATCTGAGTCAATGATACATCTGCTCACAAACTTCCATTTGTTAAATATGAAACAAAATACTAACAGCCATAAAACAGGGTGAACAGTTGTGTGTTTGGATTAAAATATCATTCAGATAAGCAATAACCAGCTACCCGAGCAAAAGAACATCTGCGATATTATTGTGCTATTTCTGGCTGAGTCATCTCACACTAGGAGAAAACACAGGGAAAGGGAGATATCACTGTGGTGTTCTTTTTTTGTTTGTTTGTTTTTTGGGGGTTTTTTTTGCAGTACGCGGGCCTTTCACTGCTGTGGCCTCTCCCGTTGCAGAGCACAGGCTCCGGACACGCAGGCTCAGCATCCATGGCTCACGGGCCCAGCCGCTCCGCAGCATGTGGGATCTTCCCAGACCGGGGCACGAACCCGCATCCCCTGCATCGGCAGGCGGACTCTCAACCACTGCACCACCAGGGAAGCCCCCACTGTGGTGTTCTTAACTGAGTTAAGAAAGGGCTCTTTTTTTAATCTTCCCAGGGTAGGCCCTAGAGATGCAACAAGTACCATTTAAAAATAAATTTTTAGCTGATTGCTTTAGTTCCCTGCAAGACAGGCATTGCGACCTACTTAAAAAAAAAAATCTGCCCTGATGATTCCTAGAATAAAATGTGAGCACTTAAAATCTTATAACTAATGAATCTGGCTCTAAGTTTTTCGTCTTTGGAAGGACTTCTTTGTCTGACCTCTGGAGAGGAGAATCGTACATTATACATATTTGATAATGCTGTTTCTCGGGTTCTTAGCTTATTAACTAACAGGTGAAACCCCCCTCCATAACAAGTCCTAATAAGGTGCTTAGTAATTTATTCACTAACCCCCTTGAATACGGATGGGACCAAGAAAGATACTCATTACACTGAATTATATTCCTTAGAAAAGTAATAAAATAATGGAATCAAGATTTTGTACTGTTGCAAGAAGCCTTAGAAGTAACTTACTGTGGACCTTTCATTATAAAGGTTGTAAAACTGTATCTACAGAAATGAAATCACCTGCCAGGTCTACACAAATGGCAGATAGGAAGTTATTGAAAGTTACAGAAAAACTGAGTTCTAACATGCCTAGATTTACCCACTGGATTTGTGGCCTTGAACAAATTATGTAATCATTCCGATCTTCAGTTTATTCATCTATAAAAGGGGGAAAACATTACAGTCTTCTCTTGTAGGATTCTTGCATAGAATAAATCAGATACTATATTTAAATTGCTAAGGCACAGCACTCTTCTTAGAGTCAACACTCAATAAATAGTTCTTCCTATCACCTTGGGTAGAGCTGGAAAAAAAGTAGAACCCACAAAGCCAGGAACAAGTTATTTCTGCATATAAAGAGAGACAGACAGACAAAGTCACAGAAATCTAGATCTTGAAACACTTTGCCAGTTTTTCCAGATATATTTACCAAGCCCATGAGAAGCACGTTCTTCTAAGGGCTACAATACATCTAAGACAGTGTACAGTTGAAATCACAAGTTATTTAGCGAGACTTTTTTCAACCCAAGTAATGAAAAGAACAAAGCAAACTTAACCTGAGGACTCACTGAGTGCAAAGAACTAACTATATAGATTGATCAGGAAGAGGAACACATATTTTTATCTTTATTCCTGACAAGGTAAATCTTACCCGCTGGTTTTGCTATAGCCATGCCTTATATTCACGAGGTCTGATTCACAGAAGTCCTCAGCCTCCCTCAATCTCTACTGAAAGCAAAGAGCCCAGAGCCCAAGAGTCCTTCATTTAGGCAAATTCAGACATGCAGGTAGAATGTGGACCAAAGTTTAAAGACAATGATCTCTGTGTTCCTCCATTAGATATGTGAATCCCTTTGAAAATTACCTTCAAACAGGGAAATACAAAATAAACAGCTGGTGACTTGAAACAGAAATTTGCTTTTAGGTAGTACAAGCTCAAGTCATCTACTTAAATTTGTGTTCTTTAATAATATAAGCTGTAACTTTGTTCAGTACCTTTTATCTATACTTTATTGATCAGACAGCACATTAGAAGTATAAAACATTCAATAACTCATTAGAAATACTGAAGGCTTAGAAGCGTTGCTATACTTCTAGTACATCACTCATATTTAAATATAAACTACTTGACATAAAGATGTAATAAATTTATTCCTTTCTTCCAAATGGTCAGCCCCTTTACCAGTAAATTGATTATCATCATCTCTCTATAAAGTCTGAATGCACTGGTGTTCTACCTTCATTTTCTGTATTGTATACCACGGGAATAAGTACTTCCCAGTGTGAATGATGTTCTTTGGAGCACAATGGAACTGGCATCCCCTAGAGGTGTGCAATATGGCAGCCCTGTTGGTTTGCCAAATGGTGCCTTCCTTTTAGACATGTTATCCAAAATTATTCCAAGCTTTTATTGCCTGTGTTTTTTCCTATAAGCCCTTGCTTTGAAATGGACAGCATCTTTGTTCTTGCTTTGTGTGAGTTCTTATAAGTGCTGATCTCAGCTAACACATGAAAGATGTCCAGCCCTTCAAGTTCTAAGAGCCCCATATACATCAGAGATCTCCCTCTCTTCCCACAAAAAAATATCAGAATTATGCAACCCTATCAGTACAGCAACTGAATATCAAGAGTTGGCTAAAAATGAGTCATCCCTACATGAAAACCTAAACTACCTTTAAAATGTCACAGGACTCATACTTCTAGCATCTGCAGTCCCATAAGGCATTTATAGTCAGTTGCTGGTATCCATAAAAATGTGTACAGAAATTGGCAGTAATGTCGCCAGCATGCATCCTCTAGACATTGATGGTTTGATTTTTAAGTATTACTTTGCACTTTTATAAATACATTATTTAACATCATCACACAAGAACCTATTTTTCATCCTTAATTACAGTTTACATTAACGTTTATATTGATCGGTTTTTGATTGACTCTGAACTCTCTGTCCAGGGACAAAAAAGTAATTTCCATGAGAAATTGCCATTAGTTACTTTCTGTGCTGTTTAAAATATGTTTTTTAAAAATGCATGCTTTTATGATAACTGGGGCAATAATCATTTTTAACTATATCTAACCTCTAGTTATTAGGTTATGGAAGTAAAATAATATAAATTTTGCATGCAGTTTCTAAAATAATTTAGAACCTATACTTGTCAATTGCTGTTCATGTTTAAAAAGTCTGATTTTCCCAATAATGGAAATTTAGTTTACATTACCTCAGAATGTTTGAATTTATATCTACACCCAGTGAAAAAGAAACATGAACTAACACACCATTTCTCCACATATGACTTGGAATTTCATGGAGGTGTTTGTTATAAATCATGGACCCCTTTTCAGGTCTAAGGAACCAGACCCTGTAAAGGTTACTGTGATGGATTAGCATTTGGTTTTAAAGATAAATATGATGATGATGATGATGATGAAGATCATGCCACCAATTTTAAAAGTAAGGAAACAGGGTTTGGGAGGTTAAGAAACATATCCTAACTCACTTAGGTACTTGGTAGCAAAACCAGGACTTAAACCTATGTGTGTCCAACACCAAAGCCTGTACCTTTCACCACAGATCTTCAAGATATACCAAATTTGTATGAAATTCATAAATGTATACAAATTTATCTGAAAGATTCATAGAGAACATAGGTAAGACAAACAAAGAAGACAATAACTACATTAAAAGCCTCGGAAAACAGAACGGGAAGTTTTTTCAGAACACTATAAAGAATTCCTATGGACCCCAATTGCAGGTTCCTGTTGGGTTTTAAGGATTAACTCAGGGAGTAAGCTCCATATTGGGAAACACCTTGAATGTCAGGTTAAGGAAAAGATCAATAAGCAATATAGTGGTTTCTGACTTAGGATGCTAGTCTATCTAGCTCTGTGGACACCCTCACTTCAGACCACCATCACTTCTCAACTGGACCACAGCAGCATTCTAAGCAGCCTCACTGCCCTCAGTCTTGCTTTCCCAATGTACTTGTCATGCTGTATTCACAGTGTAATCTTTCGAAAATGAAAACTTCATGTCCTTACTCTGCTTAAAACTCATCTTGAACTCCCAAGACCCTCAGAATAATGGAACCCAGGGTGTTTACCATGCGTTCCCCAGCCTTTTAAAATCAGGCCCATCCACACCACTTCGGCTCTCCAGTCTTCACCTCTAATGATGCCTTTGCTCTGACTCTGTCTTCACCCAGGCTCCCACTCACCCATCACACTCGGACACGAGACATGCAGACCTTCTTTCATTTCTTCTCAAAGCCATGATCTTTTCTCCCACTTGGTCTTTACATATTCTCGTCCCTCTGCATGGAACATTTTTATATCATTCCTATGCATTTCACTGCCAACTCTTATTTAGCCTTCAGATCTCTGTTTATATACCATCCTCCCCCACCCCAAACCTACCTGTCCAGGAACATTTACATATTATCCCCCTTACTTATTCTAATATTTATCTCACTGTGTCGTAATAAGCTTTGTGATTTTCCAAAAACCCCATTAGAGGTAGTATTCCCTTAAGGTGGGTTCAAGCTCTTTCTTATTTACTAGGGAATCCCTAGCACTGACTACACTGACTGCCAGTAATTGCTCAACAAATATTATTTGTCAAATAAACGAAGAGATGGATGGATAAATGAATTATATGGAGGAATATGACAGTAGAGATGAGAAAGGTGAGATGTGACAAACATAACAAAGCAATTTAGTCACCTTGGATACTGGAATCAAAGAATAAGATATTTAAAACCACAATGTATGAAAGCACACTCTTAAGGAGAATAAAACGATCTGTATCTTCATGTTTCTCTAATGGTGTGTCCATAAAGTCTGGAAACCCAGATAATATTTTACTTCCTTAAATTTGAAGATTTCTTTAATGATATTATATAATAATAGTGATGTATTTGCCAGTGTTTCTAGATATATTTGGACATCCATAGACATAAGTATTTTGTAAATGACTTTCACAATCCCTACTGCCCCAGTTTCTGCCTGATGTGGGGACACTTTTAGTCAGAGAAAGGCGAGAATTAGTTGATAGGCAGAGGTTGATCCACAATGTTTTCTTTATCTGGAGCACACTACCTGTGGGATGGCCTTTTCTATCCATGAGTTTGTCCCACCTCTGTCTCTAGGGAGTTCCTGTGAGAGGCTGGGGGAGCACACTGTTCAAGAGGATGTCTTTGGTGCCATACAGGTCTAGGTTCAAAAGCCCAGCAGGGTTAGCATGGCTTGAGAACATTCCAGTTGTCAGTTTCTCACACACAACCCTCCACACCCAAATATTTTTGCAGCACCCATGCTCTGGGAAGTGGACCCATTCCCTGATGTAGCCACTATAAAAAGGACCATCAACAAGAGACAATTTTCCCAAAAGTCTCCTCCTGCTTTTCCAAAATCATACTTAAACTCTAAGTTACTCTAGGGTAAAGGGATAATATGGAAGAAAACAAATTGAATAAAAGGCTTGCCTACTTAGAAATCAGAGCAGTTGCTGACCACAGAACTAGAGGCAAAAAGGGAATAAATATCTAGAAATTTTCAATAGTGAAAGAGAAAATCTTACGCATGAAGTAAAGCATGCCTATATAAATGCTACAAACTCAATATAACCACCTAAAAGTATATACAAATCACTGTTAACTACAGTTATCACAGTGAGGGGAACAATTTTCACATTAGCTTCATGTACCATTTACATTTGTCACTTTGACAATGTATTACCATTATTTAAAACAAATGGAAAAGTGCTATGGTGAATTGCTCTGCAAAAGTAGGGACCTCACTCTATTCTATTCTTAGCTTTTTGCTCCAGGCCCGGAAATCTTTCCAGAGTTTTTTAACTTCTGTATTTTTGTGACAGGATAATCACTTTGAGACATTATGCTGTGTATTAGTTTTTTTTAATAACATTTCTCTATCAAATATTAAATTCTCCAGCTTTTTGTTAATTTTTAAAATATTTCAGGATTGTGGGTTATACTACCCCTTTACAAAGGAAAATCACTCTTTGCACATTTTGCAGTTAGAGCAAGAAACACGCTCCTCTTCAAAGTGCTTTTTGTACTTTTTATTGTTGTGTTACAGCACAACCTTCTGCGTAGAGCATACAAATGATAGGTGGTGAAGATACTGTGGGTTTGCATGCATAATAAATATGGTTTCATTTCAGTAGTTGCTGAACGTTTCATAAAACAAGAGTAGAAAAGGGAACAATTTGAATATTTGGGGAGGCTTCAATATATATTCACTGTGCATGCATATACATATTTACATACAATTTCCAGCACTCTTATTTATAAGCAAATAGCCAAAGAGGCAATTATTTGTATGTGGGCAAATAAGACACAGTCAATGGTTTGGAAAATATAGGCTAGTTAACCGACTCATTACTGTAAGTAGAAAATGCAAGTAAGGTACATCAGCTATTTGAAACATAAGCCACTGAAGACAGAGTAGTTTCCTTAGAATCAAATTTAGGAGCTATGTTTAGATATAAGTCCTCTCATTTTTGTAATATTTAAGAGAACAGGGAATTACAAAATATTTTGAAAAAGACATTTTAGAGTAAAATGTGGCCCAGTACCTTTCTATAAAAGAAGCCAGCAAATCAAAACCAACATATTCCTTGTGATTTTATATTTTAATTCCTAGGAATACGATGTTAGTTGGGCTATGGCTTCTAATGCAGTTAGTCACTTGAATCACATATGGTCATACCTGTAGAGAGTGGTAAAATCAACCTAATGAGCCCTTATATGAGTGTCAAGAGTGTCTGGTGAAGTCAAGTATTTGAAATCACTCAGGAGATATATCAAGAGGAGACATACTACAGGACGGGTTGTTTTGGTGAGTTAAGGTGTCATATGTGCATGATGGATGCAGCCAGCGCTCCATCAGTGCCCATCCTGCTAAAACAGTGAATGAAAATGACTGATCTACAATTTTCATCCTCTTTTCAGTCCATCAACAGAACATTATTAAAACCAGTCAGCCAAAACCCATTAGAACAGCACTCACGTATGAAACAATGCCCAGGTCCTCTTGTTCTCCATTTTTATGCACTGCTACAGGACTATAAATATTCATCGTAATGTAACTGAAAATTATTGAAGTGAGAAAAAAGAGAAACAGGGAAGCCATTTGCTTCAATTCATAAACAGCATCTGTTGGGAAGTTATTCATAGATTGCTTCAGGGCCTGCCGAGCAGCAAGCCCACGAAAAAGGATGCCATTGCAAGCAAATTGGCAGAAACTGCATAGAGATGCTATTAGACATGATTCACTGACAGCCAGGGAGACTGATCAGGCACTGGGTTGTTTTATGTGTTCTTTTATCACTGGGACATAGGACTCCCCTCCAGCCAAAGTCACACACAGTTCAAATTAGAAGAGCAACCTTCTAAGTATATTAAGGCCTAACTAGTGGCTAGAGAAAGTTAGAAGCAGCAGCTAAACTCCAGGTGATAGAACTTGTTCATCTGCCCACACCTTAGGCATCCTTCAAATTCTGCCTGTACAAGCTGGCAGATTTGAATGTCCCTGGCAATGCTTTGTCCATTAAAAATTAAACATTAAAGAAAAAAACTTTCTCTAACGTTGAAGCTGAATTTGGCGTGTTACTCTGAACAGAATGAAACTGAATGCTTACTACTTACCAAACCAGTGTTAAGAAGAAAAATTAGCAAGGAATGTTTTCCAAGCTGGCATTAGTAGCTAAGTCGTATTTCATCAAAAAATGGATTTACGGCTTCCAAGTCAAAGCCCCAAATTCAGTTCAAAGAAAATAAACACAGCAAGACCTTTCAAATGTGAAGTGATCATGAATAAAATAGATGGGTTGATTTAGTAACTGTTTATACTCATATATTGATTTATATGTTTGTGGTAAAAAGGCATCTTCAAGACTCAGAAAGAAAATATTTATCTCAGATTTTGGGTGTTTTTTTCGCAACGCTGAATGTCATCCATTTCAGGCTGAACTCACTGATCAATCTTAATATCAGTAAAAGACAGAGAACCAGACATATTATGTCCCCTCATAAAAGACCCATGTGTATGCACATACACACACACCTGCACACACATAGAACCTAAATCAGATGAAGGATTTGGATCTAATTACCTCTCTACAGAAAAAAAACTGGGGACAGGAGAACACATTAGTAACACCATGGAAGTACAATCAGCAAAATCCAAACTGTGGAAGAGTACAAGACAAGTTGACCTGGTTTCCCCAGCAAATGAATTGCAAAGAAAATACAGGGGGTGGGGAAAGAAAGAGGGAACTTATAGATTAAGAGAGCCTTAAGAGATATATCCAATAAATGCAATGCATAGCTCTTGTTGGATCCTGATTTGAATAAACCACCTGTACACCCCTCCTCCCCCCAAAATGTATATAGGCAGTCAGGTAAATTGGAACACAGACTGGATAGTTGATGATGTTAAGTAATTGCTGTTAGTGTTTTTTGTATTGTGGTTATATTTTTAAAGAGCCCTTACCTGTTACAGACATACTGTAGTACAGGCTTCAAAATAATCCATTTGGGGATGGAAGGAGCAGGTGGGGTACAGATGAAAAAAGAATTTGCCTGGTTTGATCATTACTGAAACTAGGTAATGGGAACATGAAGAGTCTGTTAGCCAATTCTCGCTACTCTTTGAAACCTTCCATAATAAGTTTTCATGACTCCGTAGTTAATTTATATAGTGTTTTGCCAGAGATGGCTCACATTGTCTCCTAAGAGCTGCTTATTAAATTTTCAGAAATTTTACAAGCCTATTGTTAAACCAGTGGTGGCTTGACATCAGCCACAGTGGATGTATTTACACCATGGAAATCAGCTAAAGCTACAATCAAGCCTTTTTGTCTCTGAAGAACTGATTGTTCAATATTAACCAGCACATCACTGCTTATGACCCCAGTGCCTAAAGCACAAAACTCTTCATGTACGTTGGAAACTTTCTCAACAGTAGTACAAAGAAGCTGGCTTTTCAGCTTAGGTTTTTCTCTGCTCTTCTTCCTTATTGCCACCAGGTTTTCGTTGCCTCAGATCCCAAGGTGTGGCAATCCATGGGCCCACTCTGGAACATTCCACCTGGGCTCCAATCACTTCTTCCTTCCATAAGCCCTTACCTTTTCTCCTTCTATCAAACTTACCCAATCTATGGCCCTTCCTCTTCAGGACTTACTTACTCTGACATAGCATGGTGCTCAAATGATGAGATTAACTGATCCTGGCTAAGTAGGAA
Source organism: Mesoplodon bidens (assembly GCF_964165515.1). Classification (NCBI taxonomy): domain Eukaryota; kingdom Metazoa; phylum Chordata; class Mammalia; order Artiodactyla; family Ziphiidae; genus Mesoplodon; species Mesoplodon bidens. The sequence continues at coordinate 22,684,265 of NC_138172.1, forward strand.
GAAGCCTGAGTCCTTCTGAAATAATTTTCTTTGGAAATTTCTAATCTTCATATTTTTGAGTAGTTCTATATCTCTAGAGCCCTTTCATAAACATCAGTTCATTTACTTATTTATTTATTCTTGATATTTTTTAACTGACTGCTTATTATACACAAGATAAACCCTCATTAGCACATTGTCTTATTAAATCCTCAGAATAAACATATGAGCTAACAAAAGGGCTGGAATTTTCCTCCTCAGACAAGTAAGGACATAAAAGCATAAAATAAGTCAAAAGTCTTATCTAAGGCCACCTCACTAGTTAGAGACAAACTCAAGACCAAGCCTAAGAATATTTTCTATTGTGATCTAAGAATTTTTCTACAAACCACCAGCTCATTGATTGGGTGAACAGAGCAGATTTTTCTCGCCTCTCCAAAGGCAGACTTGTGCAAATGTGTGGACCACAAAGAAATTTTTTCTCCAAAGCATTTTTTTCTTCCCATACACGAGTGTGAAGGCTACTAGCTACTTAAATCCAGTCCATAAGCATTTATTAAATGCCTGTACAATAAAGTACATGCCACATGATAAAAAGTGAAAATATCCTAGACTTTAAGAGAAAGGGATGCTGGTTCCTTTTATTTGTAGTTAGCCTGGATTGCCAAAAGGGTGTGTTTTATTTCAAATACTATGATTTGCAAAATTACATGTTTGTCATTACCGGTTTCTTCATGCATTTCAACAGAAGCCATGCCAAGCCTGCCCAGAACTATTTAGGAGGCTAGGGCTCCTAAATAGGGCTAGGGCTCACATTAATATCTAAATTTACTGGATTCATGTCCTTCTCAAACTAGATGAGTAGGACAAACAATCCAATCAACTCTTGTGGTTTCCTTCTGCTTTTCTTCGACAATTCTAACTCGAATCTTGCAACTGAGAAAATGGCTGAGTGTGGGGGGCAAAATGTGATCTCCATGCCAACAGTTAATAAAGAAGACATTCTGTCCCCGTGTGTTCTTGGCAGAAATTTGAGTAGAAATTAAGTGTTCTTAATTGCTCATTAATTCCATGATCCTTTTTATTGGTGCATTTGTCTATTTTATTATTGACCACCTGTATATGCCAAGGACCGTGATAAAAACTTGGGATATGACAGTGAAAGGCCTCAGTACCAAGGAGCTCACAGAAATGCCAAAGGGAGATTTACAAGTAAATATACAAGCATATTAGAGCATTTAAAGTGCTGAATACCAAAGAGCTCAATGGGAACACAATGCAGGAGCTTCTCACCTTTAGCCTGGGGTGAAAAGAGACATTCTTAGACATCTAAGCTAACACCCAAAACACAAAAAGAATTTTTCTAGTGAACTCATTGAACTGCGGGAGAAGACATTGTAGGCACTGTGATAATATATGCTGAGTTTGGGAAGATCCCACCCTAAGATACTCTGATTCAATAAGTCTGAAGTGAAGCCCACGAAAATGAATTTTTAACATGCACCCCAAGAGATTTTAATGCAAGAGATTAAAAACTTTGAAAGGGTCAGAGGCAACATGGTAGTCTGAATCAGTTCAGAATGTGGTCACCTAGGCAAATTTGGACAATGTGTCTCAGGTATCCACACAGCTCCTTCTTTGGCACCGTTTATATCACCAACTCAAGCCACATGGATTATGTATCTGCTGTATGTAAGTGTGGGAGGCTAAGAGTGTAGCTGTAGAGGTGGCCCAGGTACCCACCAAAGTAAACGGAAGAGACAGAAGAGTGGTACAGAGGACGAATATACCACAAGATGTGAAACAGGAAAGGAAAGTTTCCTGGGCAGCAAGATGCTGAACTAGGACTTGTAGAAAGGGTGGAACAGCTAAGGGGAGGGTACAAGCATTTTAGGCAATAGAAATTTGTAGTTTCAAAGTCTGGATTGAATCTAGGTTTGGCTACTTCCAAGCTGTGATGTTCAGCAAGTTGCATGACTTTGTTCCAGTTTCTTCATGTGTAAAATGGAAATGATAATCATTTCAACTTGCACCACTACTGTGAAAAGTAAATGAAGTGATCTGTCAAGTAAAATATGTATGGGTTCTGGTACATAGTAAGCACTCACTACTTATTGAATAAAAAAAATGAAAACTAGTTATTATTACTTTTCTCTCTAGGAATCCCAATTTTGCTAAAACCTCAATAAATATCTTTACAAGCAATGACTTGATAGTTAGCAATGATCTCTAAAAAGCTTGTATGTTATCATAGACCCCCTCGGCTCTCAGCTTCAAGGGACTTCAAGAGATCATTTGGTTCCAGCAGGTCTATATTTTGTAGTAGGCAGAGAAAGGTGAAAAGGCCAGAGACTGTGGAATTAGATTATCTAAATTTGAATCCTGGCTCACTATTTACTAGTTGTGTAAACCTAGACATGTTTCTTGAACTCTCCTAGGCTTGATTTATTCAGTAATACAATAAATGTATAACTCTCAGGATTGTTAACAAGTCTTATTGATTAATTCAATCAAAAAAAAAAAGGAATTGAGTATTTGCTATATGTGAGAAACTGTTCCAGAATCTGAGGATTAGCAGTGAGAAAAATGAGGAACACTTGCCCTCATCTAGTTCACCTAGAAAAGAAAAGGTAGGTGTATTATTTCCCTAGGGCTCTATAATAAATTACTACAAACTGAGTGGCTTAAAACAAAGAACTGTATCCTCTTATTGTATGGAGGCTAGAAGACTGAAATCCAGGTGTCCATAGGGCCATGCTCCCTCCAAAGGCTGTAGGAAAAGGGTTCTTCCTTGACTCTCCTAGCTTCTGGTGGTTAACAGCAATCCTCAATGTTACTCAGTTTATAGACCCATCACTCAAATCTCTACCTCCATTGTCACATGACATTCTCACAATGTGTTTCTGTGTCCAAGTTTCTCTCATCTTATAAGAACGCCAGTCATTGGATTTAGGGCTCACCCCAATCCAGTATGACCTTATCTTGACTTGATTATATCTGAAGAGAGCCTATTTCCAAATAAGGTCACATTAACAAGTATTAGGGGTTAGGACAACATATCTCTCGGGCAAAACAATTCAATCCACGACAGTAGGTAATGGACAAACTGACCACGTAATTTCTGGTACGCCATCCCAAGATCATGGCTTCCAGGAAATCCTCAGTAAATGATGGCTAATATTGGGGTAAAATATTTTGCTCACATTTTTCAGATAAGGTCACTGAATTTGCCTTGCTCACCAAGGATGACAAAACTAATATAACAGAAACTAGAAATCTGGTCAAGTAACTCCTCATAAAAGGCAGGCTCTCTCCAAACAGCAGTGTCTCCCAAAATAGATTTTTCGTATGCCTTATAGCTCCTAAAATTTTTTTATGTGTTAAGTGTACAAACTTTATTTTTAATAATTATGTATTTATTTTAATGTGTGTTAGAAGAAATATTACCAGCACTTAAAGCCCAAGATTTCACAGATGACACTTCTTATGATGTGCTTAACATAGAGTCATTTAAAACAATTAGGCATTTAACATGAATCAATTCTTAGAAAAAAATGAGAAAACAGTAGGTAAGTGGCTATAGCAAAAAATATTGCAGTAGTACTTTGAGACTCAAGTTTCAGAAATGCCACACTCCCACGTGGTGTTTCTTTGTTCAATCTGTCATACAAACTCGCATTCTGGCTGTATGTCTTGACATGGACCCAAGTGGCAAAATGCAGTTTTGGAAATACCCCAGCTGGGGCACTGAACATAAAGATTATAATGTGTCTTTGTTTCAGCTGCCTGTTAAACTGATGATCACTTCTCTCAAGTCCACATCTTAAATGCCTCTGAAGTTCAATTTCAAAACTTAATATTAAGCTACAGTAATCAAGACTATGTGGTAGTGGCATAAAGACATACGTATAGATCAAGGGGAAAGAATTAGGAGTCCAGAAATAAACCCATAAATGTCTGATCAACTGATTTTCAACAAGGTTGCCAAGATAATTCAATTGGGAAAGAAGAGTCTTTTCGACGAATGGTACTGGGGCAACTGATATCCACATGCAAAATAATGAAGTTTGAGACTACCTCATACCATATACAAAAATTATATTACATCATATATCGAAAAAGGGTATATTATCCATTGTGTGTGTGTATGTGTGTGTGTGCATGCAAATATTTTCTTCAATTCTGGGGGTTATCTTTTTACTTTCTTTTTTTTTTAGAAATCAATCTCTTTTTTTAATTAATTAATTTATTTATGGCTGCGTTGGTTCTTCGTTGCTGCACGCGGGCTTTCTCTAGTTGCGGCGAATGGGCGCTATTCTTCATTGGGGTGCATGGGCTTCTCATTGTGGTGGCTTCTCTTGTTGTGAAGCATGGGCTCTAGGCGTGCGGGCTTTAGTAGTTGTGGCACATGGGCTCAGTAGTTGTAGCTTGCAGGCTCTAAGCGCAGGCTCAGTAGTTGTGGCGCATGGGCTTAGTTGCTCCACGGCATGTGGGATCTTCCTGGACCAGGGCTAGAACCCATGTCCCCTGCACTGGCAGGCAGATTCTTAACCACCGCACAACCAGGGAAGTCCCTCTTTTTACTTTCTTGATGGTTTCCTTTCATCTATTTTTTTTTTTTTGGCTCCTTGCACTTTAGGTGTCATTGCTAAGAAACCATTGCCTAACATAAGGTCATAAAGCTTTAGACCTGTGTTTCCTTCTAACTGTTTTATAGTTTTTGCCCTTACATTTATGTCTTTGATACACTTAATTTTTGTACACAGCATTCTTTCAATGTTTGTTTATGTCAGAGTGACTTAATTTCTCCTTTATTTTTGAAGGAGAGCTTTAATGAATTTATTGGTTGACAGTCTTATTCTCTGAACACAGTGAATATATCACCCCACTGCCTCTGGCGTCCATGGTTTCTGATGAGAAATCAGTGGTTAATCTTGTAAGTGATGAGAGTCACTTCTCTCTTGCTGCTTTCAAGACTCTCTCTTTGTTTTTGCCTTTCAACAGTTCGATTATGTTTTGTCTAGGTGTGATTCTCTTTGAGGTTATCCTACCTGGAGCTCACTCAGCTTCTCAGATGTGTGGTTAAAGGTTTTTCATCAAATTTGGACGTTTCAGCCATTATTTCTTCAGATATTCTTTCTATTCCTTTTGCTCCTTTCTCTCCTGGGATTGTGTGTGTGTTCATACACTTGAATATACCACCAGTCTCTAAGGCTCTGTTCATTTTTCTTCCTCTCTTTTTCTTTCTGTTCCTCAAATTGTTCTCAATTAACCTATCTTTAAGTTCAATGATTCTTCCTTCCACCTTATCAAATCTGCTGTTAAGCCCTTCTAGTAAGTTTTTTAATTTCAGTTATTATACTTTTTGACTCCAGAATTTCTATTTGGCTCTTTTAATATAACTTTTTATATATTTATTAGTAGTCTCTATTTGGTGAAAGATTGTTCTCATATTTTCTTTGATTTCGTAAACATGATTTTCTTTAGTTGTTTTGAATATATTTAAAATAGCTGATTTAAAATCTTTTCTACTTAGTCCACCATCTGGGCTTCCTCAGGGACAGTTTCTATCAATTGCTTATTTCCTGTATTTCGGCTATCCATTCTTGTTTCTTTTCATGTCTCATAATTTTTGCTGAAAATGGGACATATGTGGAAACTCTGAAAATTATACTTTCCCTCCTCCCTAGGCTTTGTTATTGTTGCTAACTGTTGTTTGTTTAGTGACTTTTCTGCACTAATTCTGTAAAATATGTATTCTGTTTTCTATTTGGTAAATGAAATGCCTGCTCAGTTAGCTTAGTAGTTGCTAATTATTAAACAGAAATTTCTTTAAACTCTTGAAACCAATCGGCATCTCAGTCTTTGTTAAGAAGCTCAGTGTGCATGTTGGGACATACCTTAACACTCAGCCAGCCAGCTGACAACTTTACCTTAGTCTTTACTTCATGCTTATATAGAAACTCAAGGTGAACCAGAGGTGAGAGCTTAGGACATATATCTCAGGTCTTTCCTATGCATTCACATAGCCCTAGGCATGTGCACAGCCCTACACATGTTCATGATTTTCTAAATTCCAAGAGATACGCTGGAATTTTTCAGAGCCTTTATAGACTTCTCATTCCCCAGCTTTTCCTTCTAAGCTTTTTGGTTAGCCTATTGTTTGCCCCATTGTTGACCATTGCCTCAGACAGCCAGCCATAAAGTTAAACATTTGCCTCTACATATTTTTGACAAAAGTCCCCAGGGAAAAGGCTTTCTTCACTTAGTGAGCTGTAAGTCAGGTCAAATAAAGACAGCTTTGCAAGTGGGGTTTCCTCCAGAACCGTCAAACAGGTGAAATAACAACAGTTCTCTGGGAATGTGGCTTCGAAGAAGCTCCAACCGCATTCTGTCTTCCCATGCTTTCACCATGATTGTGATCTGTTGCTTTTCAATGCTACTGTGGAGCTCCCAGGAGGCAGATGGGAACAGAGCAAGTTAAAATGCAACAAAGCTCACTCTTCTGTTGAAGATTCACCTGTTTTTCTTGAATGAACACTCCTCAGATTGCTACAAGTCTTTATTAACTTCCAAAGTTCTGAAAAAGTTGATTCCGACAATGTATCAAGTTTTCTCATTGCTTTTATGAAGGAGGCAACTTTTGTAAGGCCTTACTGCATCATTTTCAATGATGTCACATCTGCACTTCTTTCTTCATCAATAAATGCAGGGTTGACTTTTAACCTGCACTATGCTGGTTTTCCCCTCTTTTTTTCCTTTTTAAAGGGAAATACAAACTGTCAGTGTTGGGAAAGATGCCAGTGCAGATTTGGTAGTTGTTTAGAAGATGAGGATCATTGAAGACTAAGTCATTTTTTTATTCATTTTGTCCCATCCCAAATAGTGATTATATTTCTAACTATGTTGTTATTTACACTAAAATAAAACTGCCTACTAAAGCACACACATTAAATGACATTTATGTCCTGACACTGATAAAGAAATATATAATGAGACCACCGCAAATGCTTAAGTTGATAAATACAGGTTGACTACTTCTTTTTCAATCACATCAAGAAACACATGCTTCCTCTGCATGGCTTCACCCCACCAGTAACTGACTTTTCAACTTTCCTCAAATTCACCTTCAGTTGGTAGCCATTCTCCCAAAGAAAGTAAGTTGCTATTATTATCAATTTTAATCAATTGATAAATGTTACTAAATATAAGAAACATCAAAGATATCAAAGTCTCACTGAGATTTTGATGCTGGGCAGTTAGTTAGGTTCACTTACTAGCTAAGTGACACATTCTTTCACCTTATCTAAGAAAGTTGAAAATTATTACCTGTAACGAACACTGAGGTCAGTAGGGCTTATCTTAATATCTGAATTTTTAAATAACAAAGACCAGTACTTCTGTGCAAACTCCAGAGATTTTTATAAAAATAAAAATGCTTTCTAGAGTATGAAATAGCCAATGATTCATAAGAGCAAAAGTAGCATTCACCAGCTGTTACAAATGCCCTTTCCCATCAAACTTGACCTTTTCCTCAATGCTTCCCCAAATTCCAAATTCTTTTCTGCCTGAGGAAAGGAAAAGCATTTCCTCCTGCCAGATAGAGCCAAGATACTGCAGAAGCAACAGCTGGCCAGAAGCAATTCTCCCTTCCTGTGGAGCAAGCCAAGTCATAGAAGTGGATCATTATGCTTCTAGGTGAAAATCCCAGACTGGTAGTTCTTTGGTCATTTTTTAACTTCTTTTGTTTGATGAACATTTAGCACTCCATCTCTCTATACTCAAAGGTCTAGCATTTATGTAACGTAACCAGAAATACATCTGACTAAATAGGATAATGAAAATTATGTCAACTGAGGCTAGAGTGTCAACATTAAGACAAAACCTATACAATAATACCTAACTAAAATTAACCCACAAAAATATACACAAATTAAGGATGGTTATAGTACTGAGGTCTCACTAGCAGTTGGGAAATGGGAACTTGTGTTTTAGTATAAGAATTATGCACCAAGTGGAAACTTCATGTTCCAAATTTGACCATAATTTCTGGTTGCATTAGGGAATTCATTCTCACTTATTGCCTAAATATTTATGATTTAGAAACTTTGAGTATTTGTCTTTTTATCTTGGGACTAAAGTATGAACAAAATTTATTTGTTCACTTTTTAAACCATTGTGTTAAAAGAGGGTCCTAGGGCTTCCCTGGTGGCACGGTGGTTGAGAGTCCGCCTGCCGATGCAGGGGACACGGGTTCGTGCCCCGGTCCGGGAGGATCCCACATGCCGCGGAGCGGCTGGGCCCGTGAGCCATGTCCGCTGAGCCTGCACGTCCGGAGCCTGTGCTCCGCAGCGGGAGAGGTCACAGCAGTGAGAGGCCCGCGTACAGCAAAAAAAAACCAAAAAACAAACAAACAAACAAACAAACAAAAAAAAAGAGGGTCCTGATCCCCCATCTGAATCAGAGAACAGCCTAGGCATTTCCTAACTGCTCAGTGAGGCTATTTTGATGTGCCAAAGACAAGGTCACCAGTACAAGTGGTGACTATTCCACTGGACACATTTGTCTGCCTCCAAGTGTAGCCTGAAACATCTGGCTGGGACAGAAACTCACAGCCACCTTGCTCATGGTTGCAGACAGGTCCTGAATGATATGGGTCTGGGGAAGAAATAGACACCAATGTCCTGGCCACTTATTTTAATTCGAAAGGGAGAGAAGGAAGTAATAATCTTTCTCCTAATGTGAATTCCAAGGAAGGAGCTAAATAAATTTTGCCTCTACTCTATCCAGACCACCATTAATCTGTACAAATACTGGTCAGTTAAATTAGATTGCACTTATAAAGTGCTTGGCACCAGGACCTGACAAATAATAAGATTTCCAGTAAATCTTAGTGGCAATTAATAATAAATCATATTCTGAACTACTTAATGATATTTTGCATGCATTTAAAATTCTAACAGAGAAAATGACCTCAGTGCAAAGACACCTGCACAAAGGACTCTTTGTATACACATCAGGCATCATGTAATATTTCACATGTTTGGGGAGTTGGATGTTCTGCTTTTGCACATGTATGAACATTATGTGAGTGTCTGTTTGGGGAGGATAAAAAGAACACCAGCAACTAAGAAGGTAAGGCGTTGAAGGCATATGATCACTTAATGAAAGTGAAATGGGAAATGCCTACTACTTACCTCCTTTGTGGATACAGTGTAGCCAATGAACCAACCAATAACATGTCGATCTTTGAACAACTATGGATTAAACAATGACATACTACTTTGTCTCAGTATCCTTTGTGTAAGAACCCTAAGTTGGTTTCTGCTTTGAGATTCATTTCCAGAAAATCACTGCCTTTATAGATGAATATATCTGCTTTCTATTTTCAGAAATCACACTTGAGTCACTTGTTATCTTTCTTTTGTTACTTTAGCAGTTTTAGAGTTATACCTAACTTTATCACCCAGGTGGGTAAAATCTGCTCACCCAATATATGGAGTGCTAAAAACATCAACTCCTTCTGCCTTCTCCAGATGGTTTGGAAGTCTCTTACTCTACCCAATGCTTGAAATTGCATTAGTATATAAAGGTATAAAAATAGCATAAAAAAAGCATTTACAGGATAGCATTCATAAGAGAGCAGTGTGGCATAATGGTAGGGTAAGTGTTATTCATGTTCAGAAAACTGGGGTTCAAATCCTACTTCCGTCAGTTACTTCCCTCTTTAGTTTTTCAACATCCATGATCCTTTCTTTGTCTTTGCTCCTATAGCTTTCCTGGTCAGAATGTCTTCTTTTTTCTCTCTTTTTACCTAAACCAAGTGGCTAGTCAAAACCTTCAAGTTCCACATGCTTGGCAGGTCATTGTTTGTAGACAGTTCATATCAGTTACTAGATTTCTGTCCTTCCAACAACAGTGAATTGCTCAGAACATGTGACCATAGATGGATTCATCAAAGCAAATTGTTTTGGCAGCTGGTACTTTGGCTGGAATAACTGAGGAAGAGAAACTCTCTTCTCTTGAAGCATGAGGCTTCCTGGTCACCATCTTGATAAACCAAAGTAAGAAGTTGTCTGAAATTAATATAAGTACTAAGGAAAAAAGGTTCAAGATGGAGACACATATACTTTTGAGTACTTGGGCCCAATCATGCCTGAAGCCATATACCAAAAGACTTTTCAGTTATACTGAGCAACAAATTACTTTTTATGGGCAAGACTACCTGAGTTACTTTTCCCTCACTTTCTGCCAAAGGTCTCCTGACTAACACACCTATAGTATTCTCAGTGCTGGGAATTAAATAGTAACCCTGCTTCACTGAATCAACATTCTTGTGAGAGATATCAATGAGTCAATGAGTCATAACAACTGCTAACAGTGGATAAATACGGGGAGCTCTGGGGGCAATCCGCAAGAGCATTGACCCAATTTAGGGGAAGAGGACAGGGAAAGACTTCTCAGAGGAGACAACATCATATGAATTCCCTGTCACCTGTCCTTCAGGGGTTAAAGATGTTACATTTGCATCCTCAGACAGAGTGCACAGTGAGTAATAATGTTGACACCTAGCCATAGGTATTATCATTATAACTCTAAAATGACTACTTTGCCTTAAAATTCCCACCCAGTAAGATGTTATCCCCTCATTCTATTTTAATAGCTAAAGTTGCATTATTCATGATTATTGCCTCAAAAAACATAGATTATCACAGCTGTTCAGCCATCATATATATAGTTTCCAACCCCGCCACCCACTCTCCATCAGAATTTTGGCCATGGCCCCAGTTGGTACTGAGAGAGAACACATAAACGTTAAATACTATAACAATCTGTGATAGAGGGGGGAAAATCAGCAACTGACAGTGCTGTAAAACTGTAACCAGGAAAACAAAAATACCTCATCCAAGTGCCCATTTTTTAAAAGTGATACATTCTGACACAGCAATTCTTTGATAGCTTTAGTAAGCTCATCAAAAAGCTGATGGAGGGCTTCCCTGGTGGCGCAGTGGTTGAGAGTCCGCCTGCCGATGCGGGGGACACGGGTTTGTGCCCCGGTCCGGGAAGATCCCACATGCCGCGGAGTGGCTGGGCCTGTGAGCCATAGCCACTGAGCCTGCGCATCCAGAGCCTGTGCTCTGCAACGGGAGAGGCCACAACAGTGAGAGGCCCGCGTACCAAAAAAAAAAAAAAAAAAAGCTGATGGAATGGACTCAATATAATCTTCCTTTTATGACTCTCTTACTAAAAAACTAGTCGAGTTGGCCAGGATTTGAGCAGTATATTAAATATCAGTAACCAGTGTTGGACAACGTGAATTTCCATGCCTTTTATATATATTTCTAATTATATACTAGTAAGTATAAGAACTGAAAATGTTTAACCCTTAGTTAAAATTTTCAAACAAAGTTTCAACCAATAATATTAGGTTGTTCAATATCTGGTCTTACAAGTTTTTCCCAATCCATTTGCCCCTAGTAGTCAAGTATAAAAGATTTTGTGAGGAATTACAATCCAAGAGATCTAGGATGGAATGTTGTCAAGCTGTCCTTCAAAACACCTTATAAAGAATAAATGAAAAAATAAAAGTAAAAACCTCTAAAATATAGAATTATTATGAAGTTGTCCTTGACTAAGATATTTCAAACTTGGAGGAATATTTGAGACATGAATCCACAAATGTAGGGCTGATGACATATTATAGCCAGACTCTGAGACAGTCCTCAGTGTTTCTTGCCTCCTTATATTTATGCCCTGTGTAGTCTCTTACCACAATGAATAGGACTGGCCTGTGAAACCAATAAAATATTGCAAAAATGAAGTGTGACTTCCAACTTCAATAAAGGCATTGTGGCTTCTGCCTTGCTTTGTCTTGGAACATTCACTCTGGGGAAACCCAACTGTCATACTGTGAGGCCACTCAAGCAGCCCTCTGGAGAATCTCAGGTGGGAAGAAACTCAGGCTTCTCACCAATAGCTAGCACCAACTTACCAGCCATGTGAGTAAACCACAGAAGCAGATCCTCCAGACTCAGTTAAGCCTTGATGGCTACAGCCCTGGCAGACATCTCGACTATGATATCATGAGACCCTGTGAGCCAGAACTGCCTAGCTAAGCCACTCCCAGATTCCAGATCCACAGAAGCCATGAGATCATAAATGATTATTGTTGTTTCCAGCCACAAAGGTCTGGGATAATTTCTTATGCTATGACATATAACTAACTTACTAGACAAATATCCGACTAATTTCTTTATTCTCTGGACTGTAAAGCTATTGTTTAATAGTAGAGTGAAATTTTTTCTAAATATTTGTCATTGCTGACTACTGTTAAATATTAAGCACATAATATTCTTTCAGTGGTCTATGCACCTTAAGGCTGGGACTTGACAAATGCCTAAGACTGAAGAGGTCTATCTATACTTCCATTTGGTACATATCCAATTCCAGGGCACTTTGGCACAGTGGACAAATAGCCCACCTACTCCATCTGCAAGGAACTGTGTGTGAAAACATGCTCACCCTATCCATGCACCCAGAATGTCTCTCTGCACCTTGACCTTCAAGGAATCATAAAGTAGCAAAATTGGTTAAAGATCATAAATATCCTCAAATTAAACCCCTCTTCAACGTGCCAGCTATAAGTTTTTCAAGACAAACCTGAATACTTTCGGTGATGGGAATGCATTACTCATCAGAATTCATTCAAAATCTCAAGAAAACTTATTCAAGCAAAATCTCTTCTTCTGAATTCCAACACTGGCCTCAGACACTGAGTCCTATTCCACTCTGGTCAGTCCTTCAGATATCTGAAGAAAATTTTATCTTCCATTTGAGTTCTCTTTATGTAGGATAAAGTATCCAGCTCCAACTACTCCTCCTAAGACATAATTGGACCCCTGATACTCATGATGCTTTTCTCTGAACTTGCCCCAGTTTCCTTTTAATCAGAGCCCAACAACTAACAGCCTATAGGTCTGTGGTTGCTTTCTTGTTTTGTTTTGTTTTCAGAGGTTGGAATTTGGATACCTTTAGATGTAGCATACCCTCTACAGCTCCCACAAACCCCACAACCCCTTCCTGTCTTACAGAGCACTTCCTGTCACCCATTTCTTTCCTATCTGGTCATGGCTCTCATAACACAACAAATATTCTTAATGTCGAAAGGGTTACAACTGCTGCTACTCATGCGCCATATGCCACAGGTGGGGTTAATTCAGAAAGCTTCTCATGGTTATTATTGGGGGGGAAGCAGGGCTTCATCATCTTCTTGCCTGATTCTTAAGTGTATCAAGTTAACAAATGTCTATTAAGCATCTCCTGAATGCCTCAAACCAGGAGTTGTTGAATAATATGGGAGAAAACTGGTCTGTCTATTCCTCAAGAGTAGGAGGAGCTCCCCTGCATTAACCTAGCACATAACGATTACCCAACACATGTGATAACAGAGAAGAAAGCAGGAGATATGCTGCTTTAACTGGGAGATCAGGCCAACAACCAGCAAATCTCAAAGGGCAAAATACAGGCAATAAATACTTGAAAATTTTAAGCAGGGGAAAGATGTCTACCCCTTGGTATAGACAAAGGAGGGGACATAGAAGAATAAATTCCTCACAGGGCAATTGTGAGTCTGCTCAGTCCACCCCCATGAGCCTCTTAGGAAAGCTATCACTTTGGATGTGTTTAATCAGTGTCCAGCAAAGGCTAACTCTGCCTTTGCTCCCCTGTGTTGGCAACATTAAGGACTAGAAGATTCTGGGGGTTGTTTACTGTGTGATTTAGTGATGATATAAATTTGGGAGAGTTAGATCTAAGGTCTCTTTACTTTTCTATTAAGGAAAAAGAGCAGATCAAAAATGTAGGCAGTGAGTTGTTCTCAGAGAGGAATATTAAGGGGAAATAAATAATCCATGGCACCCCTCAAGAGGTCTGTCTTTATTGTTTGTTTCACGGTACACACATCCTTGCAAGCCTCAAGGAGAATAATTACTTCTCTAAATATCAGCCGAAGGGGGGACAAAACCCAGCACACAACAGCACTCAACTGTTAATTCCAGAGACAACTGAAACACCATTTAACTGTACTTCAAGTCTTTGAAGTGCTAAAAAGTTCATTCAGAAAATAGTGTATGGCCATGTATTCAATTTAATAGCTAATGCAGTTCCCTCTCTGTCTAGCTGAGAACATTCAAAGTACAAAGGAGGGGTACGGGAACATTTAAAGACCCAAAGGAAAGTAAGCTTTTCAGAACGAGTTAAAAGAGAATGTGGACATCATAACCTAGTCCCAGTTCATCATCATTATCCAATCATATTAGACGCTCTAATATGATTAGAGGCAAGAGAGATTACTGGTTAACAGTATAAGCTCTCTCCAAGTTCAGAGAGACCTTAGTTTGCCTCCTCCTCTGAAGCCTACAAACTGTGTTGTCTTGGCTCAACCATCTAACTTCAGTGACACTCAGTTTTCTCATCTAAAAATGCAGGTTAACAGTAGTACTTCCTTCAGAAGGTTCTCAGAAGGATTAAATGAAGTGATCTATAGTAATCATTATAATTCCAAGCCACTTTCATTGAGAGCTTGCCATGTGCCAGGCTCACAGCTAAGTGACACTTATCTCTTTTCATCTTAGTGGTATTCCCTTTACCACTTGATAGAGAATACTGAAGAAAAAGCAAATATGAGGAAAATTACCAGTTCCATTTACGATATGTAAAGTTTGAACTATTAACAGGCTAGAGAGAGAAAACATGGTTTACCTTGGTCTTCGTGTCTCTGAGCAACATTCCCTGGTCTTCCTTAGATAAAGCCAGCCTAGAATTTTAGAACTGTCTCACCTTCCTAACTGCCTTAAGATAGAAGCCTACATTCTAGATATAACCTGACAATACTGTATGCAGTGGCTCAAGGCTTAACCTAAGATTGCATCATCTATTAAGCAGCTGTGTTATATAAGCAGTGCTTGTTGTCAGCTAAGACCTCTACTTTTCCCCTCATAAATAGATTTTAATCCAGGTCATCCTGATGTCATTCTTGGATTTTTGAGGTCTCTGAAACTTCATTGTAATCAGAATTAATCTCAAGGGAATTATTCACCTTTAGCTTGTCACATTAGATTTTTATTTTCATTTTGGCTTTTTTCACATTAGCTCTCCCTCCCAACTTTGATACAACCACTGTAGTGCAAGGAATCCTTCATGATGGACTTTAAGTTCCCCCCATGGCTCTCCCTCCTCTGCCCCAGAGAAACTTCTTAGTTCTTTAGTAAAGAAATGGAGAAGCATTTCTAACATTACCTGGGATGTCACAGCAACTGACATACCATGTCCACATGATTTCTACATGATCCAGTGTAGAGCAACTGACAGACTCTACATGTTCATCAGCTAGCAGGATGAAACCTATGTATCTGACAAAACTTACGACTTACGGATTTTTTCCTAAAAACCATTATTTGTGACATTTTTCTAGGATCATTTTCCTAAGCATAGATCATGGGCCACATCCTGCCCACTTCCTCTAAGCTCAATGGGTAATAGCAGGGTTTTGTGTTCAGTCCTATCGAGCTATGACCCACAACTCTACATTTTCACAACTCTGTGATCAGACTCGTTACTTAAATTCTCTGAGCCCCAGTTTCCTAATCTGTAAAATGAGGGTTGAAATGGTTTTATATTCTACACAATGTTTAATAAAGTTAGCTCTTTTTCTTTTTTTCTTTATGAAATTGAAAGATCAATTCTAAGAATTTCCTGATATAGTTTCAAGCTTACGTTCATGATTTTGAAGAAAAAGCAACTTTGGAGGGATTGCTAATAACTTGCATTGTGGGTTTGATACCTTCCTGTCAACTGTTAAAGAACAAGAAACAAATGTTTACCAAAAAAAAAGTAAGAAGAAGAAGGAGGAAAGGGAAGAGGCAGCAGAGGGATCAAAGGAAAGTAGAAGAATTAGATAAAATTTTCAAAAAGCTCTGGAAGGTTAGATTCTGATCCTAGGGACTACTTCCATAAAAGATCAAAGACCATCTACTCAGGAAGATCCAGATAGGCAAACTCACAGAAGGGTCACTTGGAGTGGCACAGCTCATATAGACCAGAGGGTCATGTGAGAGATGAGTTAGCACTCTCATTGCTAATGGTCCAGCTATTGCTGAAGGAAGAACTTACCAACTGATCTTCCCTGAAAGCCAAAAGAACAGAACATTACCTCTAAACACCCAGAAAGAATGATGCTTATTTATAGAAAAAGACTTGGTAGATTTCACCTGATTGGTCCAGTGACACCCCATGAATACACCTCTCAACTCCTTGGCGAAACTGTAAGCCCCTCAAATGGTAATGAGACTCTGGACATTAATTAGGGTGATGATGGAGAAATTATTCCTATCTGCACTTGGTGGGTAGGTGAGGTGAAGTTAAACTGAATAACCCCAAGAGTCTCATGGTGGATCAGTGATTATATATTTCATATTAATTCCTATGTCATTAAGTTCTTCAGAAGATTAAGTGAAATGACATATGTGAAGCTCTTGGTATTGTGAGGATTCAAAAGGATAGCTATTTTCATCACCATTATTGCAGCTGCTGTGCCTTCTTGTGTTATGGGGCACTAGGAAACATAAGCAGAAATAAGAAAGGGGGATGAATGGCAGGGTATACTCTGGAAAATGGTAAGAGTTAGTCTTGGTCATCAGGAGCTGTCAGCAAATATAAGAGAGATCATAAGGTCATTGCAAGAAAAGCTGTCTCAGACTTTTACACTTTGACCTAGAAATAAGCTTGAGATCATCTAATTCGACCACCTCTAGCTATAGAGGTACAAACACTGATGAGAGGTTAAGTTTCTAAAGATATGTTTTCAATAACTAATTACCTAGAATATGGTGTATGACATATACACATAAACTCTTTTTTTTTTTTGCTGCACCGTGTGTCATATGGGATCTTAGTCCTCCATCAGGCATGGAACCTGCACCCCCTGCAGTGGAAGCGTGGAGTCTTAACCGCTGGGCCGTCAGGGAAGTCCCAATATACTCCTGACTTTCACCAATCTAGGTCTGAGGGCTTTGCTCTCAAGAGTCAATTCCACTGAAAAGTTTTTTTTAATCAAAATGTATTAACCAAGACCCTTTTGAATTGCAAGGGAGCTCGTACTCAAATTAAATGAAGTAGAGAGTGCACTGGCTGACCTAAGTGAAATGGCTAGGCTAGAGAAGCTTCAAGGAAGAATGGATTCAGACGCTCAAACATTATCTTCAGACCTCAGTTTCTATTAGCTTCATCTCCTTTGGGTTGGCTTCTCTTGGGTAGGTTCTCTTCTTTGGGTCAATGCAGAAGCCCTAGTTAAAGAATGACTTCTCTCTCCCAACAGTTAGACTCAAAGTTCCAAGAGTGAGTGTCTTTGCCTGTCTTGGTCTTTGTGCTCCATCTCTGAGTCAAGCAAGACCAGAAAAATTGTCTATGTTGATTGCCCTGGGTCACATGGCCATTCCAGGAGATGGAAGAGTAGTCCATCCTAACACAAATCAAATGAATGAGGCTGGGAAGTTACTCCCCAAAACAAATTGGGATGCTATTGGGAGAAAAAAATGGAAATAGATGTAGGGTAAGCAAAACCAGCAGATGCCCACTAAAAACTACTTTTATGAGAATACAGAGAATGTTATGATGGACAAAACCCAAGTATAAATTCAAAGTTCTTCAGGATACATTATTATGTTTTCAGAGCACAGGCAACTGTCCAGCTCTTAAAGCACTTCCAAAGAATGCAAAAGGTCAGAGATCTGCACCCTTGTATCTCATCTTTCTTCATAGACTTAAAAATACTAAAGCAAGAATTCACAGGTAAATTGTGGTTCCCTTACTATCTTAATGACCAGTTTTACGCAGTCAGATTCAATCGATCCCACTCAGTTAGTAAGGCAAGCTCAAACATCAAATTGACATTTTCAGTCTAGGATTTTTTTAAGTCCTAGACAATGTCTTCTTTACTCTCATTTATAGTTTTCTTACCCATTTTTTTCTTCTGCTTTTTTCTTTTTCAATCTTCTCATATACACCCTCATTCATATATGTTTTCATATCAAACCCCTGAATTCAACTTTATGTTCTCCTTTATTTTCTCTGAGTCAAATAAAGATCTTGATTAAATTTTACTGTATTCCATTTATTCAATAAATATCTGAGTTCCAGACACTATTTTAGGCACCTGGGTCACAGCCATAAACAAGGCAGACAAGATTCCTGTTTTCATAGAATTCACTTTCTAGTGTGGGAAAAATGTATCACCTACTTGTGCTTCCTCGTCTACTGTTAACCATCAAGACCTATGGTCATCATAAACTCTGGGTAGCTTTTCAAAGCACATCTGATTTAATCTTCCCAACTCACTGTGGGAGCTACAGCAAGTTCCAGTGACCCCATTTTACAGATATCATTGAACAGAGATGTAAATAAAGCAAGATCATTAATTTAATCATTCAGTAAGTACCTATAATATGCCAGATGCTATTTCAGACTTTTGGAACAGTATTATTGACCTGCATTATCCTCACGAGTCTAGTAAGGGACATCAAAAACTAAAATGGAAACTTAAAAACATATGAAGTCAAAACAGCAAATTAGTGGTGGACCTAAAATAGTTTTCAGCATTTCTGACTATCCTGATGTATCATATCACCACTCCGAGCAAATGATCACTTGACCAAAGCCCCTACGAGGATGAGGCATCAGAAACAAAAGCCATCCTCAATGCCTGCTACAGGGAAAACTAAAAAAGAATTTCTTAATTCCCAATCAAGACAATGCTGCCACTTCACAAGGATCTCCACTGACCCACCTCCTTCATCCACCTCTACTGTTCAACACTGTACTGAAGGTCTTCATAAATGCAATGTGATAAGATAAGGTGGACAGGACAGGATAGGATGGCAAAGTGGCAACCCAGCTTCCATCTCAGGCAGTCTGGCTCCAGAGACAAAGATTCTAACCATTCTGCTATGCTGCACCAAAGAAACCATTAATAAAGAAAAAGTACAATTCACCAAAAAAAAAAAAAAAAAAAAATTTCACCCAAATGAAAAGCATAAATTCAGGGATAACATAAGGTAATATAAACAAGTGACAGAATACAAATAGTTATTTGTAATGCATACACAGGTAGGAAACAGTATTCAGAACAGATAAAAATGTCCACAAATGGGAATTTCCTGGTAGTCCAGTGGTTAGGACTCAGCACTTTCACTGCCGTGGCCCAGGTTCAATCCCTTGTCGGGGACTTAGATCCTGAAAGCCATGCAGCACGGCCAAAAATAGCTGGTCACAAATGAGTTAGAAAATATGAGCCAAACATATAAACAAAAAAGTAGAAACCCAATAGGAAAAAAAAGAGTTCAACTTCAAGTAGCAACCCAAAGCATCACCTACTAAAGTAACTACAGAATACAATTGCATACTCCTCGAATCAGTGGATAAAAAGGTCTGACCTCACACAGTGATGATAACAGTGTACACTTCTGGAAGCAACTGAGTTGCTGCAACCACTTTTAAGAACAACTTGGCAACAGATAAGTAATTTTTAAAAGGGACATAATTTACTACTCAACAACACCATTTCTAAGTATATAACCGATAGAAACTATTGTACTTGTGTCCCAGAAGGCTGTTTTGAGAATGCTTACACCAGCATTCATGAAATTGTATTATAAACAACCCAAACATCCATCAGTAGTGGAACAGATAATTAAGATGGAATGCAGTAGAATTTTAAATGAAAAAGCCATACGTATGTGGTGCAACATGGACAGAGATCCAAAACATAATGCTGAGTGAAAAACATACATTGTAGATTGTTACACATAGCATAGTATAATTTCTGAATATTTTAAATACTCAATACTATACATATGTATATAAAAATTTTCTAGACAATAGAAAAGTATTTTCCAGAAATAGAAAAACGTGACCTGAAGTTCACCTCCCTAACTCAGGAGAGGGTGGGAGAGCAAATGGGAACAGGGAGGGGTAAAGGGAATGAACATTATCTATTATGTTTTGTTTCTTTTACATCAAAAAACATGAAACAAAACTGACAAAAAACAAAAACAAAACCCTTTATCAACATGAAAATCCCAGAACTTGTTACACAATTCTTAATATTTTTATATTTTCTGCATTCCTCAAAAATTTAAAAAGAAAACCCCATGTGCTTGCTACTTCGCATCTCTCCCTCTTCATCATCCTCTGCTTCGTGGTTCCAGGTTGGCAGAAGAGCAGAAGAGTAGGGGTTCTGGTTCCCACCAGGATTGAAAGCACTTATTCTCTTGCCTGGACCATCTTCCATTGTTACCCCACTGTAGTCCTACTTTACAAAGTGGCAAGAAGGAGATTTAAAAAGAGCAACTCTGATGTTATCACACAGCAACCCTGAAGAGTTACCCATTGCCTTTCAGATGCAGGTGAAAATCCTGCCTATGAACATTGGACTTTTGTTATCTTAGCTGCCCAGTCTTGTACTGTACAGTTTTCCCTCTCATTCTCTCTCTCTGGCCCCAGGAGCCTTTCAGTCCTTTTGACACACCAGGACCCATCTGGCCCAGACATGTATTACACAGTCAACTCTCTGCTAGGACTGCCCACCCCTGGCCTCGACTCCCCCAGTCCAACTCATCCCTCAGAGCCCCCTCCATGCATGTTGTCTTCAGGGAAGCTTCCATGGCAGATGCCTGGCCCACCTTAGACCAGATGATTTAGCTCAGTGCTCTAAGAGTGCAATCTCGATTCTTTCAGAACATCACTTTAGTGATGGGCTTAAATTCTACTGCCCAGTCTGCTGATTCACAGTCATGAGGAACTGTTTCCTTTATGTGCTACCGGTGAGAACTGTCCCCGCTTGCTCCACAAAGCAACCAGAACTTTAACACACTCGCCCCTCTCTTGTTTTCTGTTTGTTTGTTTTCTGGCCTCTGAGAATTCCATTGACTTTTGGAGGGGTTCAGCCCCACCTGTGAAATGTTTCTCATCATATTTCATCCAACACTTGGGATATTTTGAAACTGGAGGATTGTTATCCTAGTAAACACTATTACAAAAAATGTAATTTCTCCACCTCAGAATGTAAATGTGCACTTATGTTACCAAACGTGGGGTCAGGCTGCTCGCCGCTTGAAAGCCAATAAAGAGGCAAGGTTGGTGGGAAAGAAAGTTTGCTTTACATCCGAGGCGGGCAGCCTGGGGTGGGGGGCAGGGCAGTGGACTCGTGTCCAAAGGCCGTCTCCCCGCACTGACAATCAGTGGGCAGGAGCTTTTAAACGGGAGTTTCAAGGGTGTATAGATGGAGGGAGGGGGCTGCAGGTAGAAACGGCACAGTCAGCTCTGACAGTCTTCCTGAAAATGGTCTGATCAGCGTCATCTTGATTTTTTTAAGTACAGTTAGTCTTCAGTTCCAGGGTGTTTGTTCCCTTTTCTTTGAGGCCTGTTCTCAGAATTGTGGCAGCTTCTGTCATGGCTACAGTCTAGTCATCATGTAGTTAACTTCTTCCACCTGGTGCGGGTTTCTGTATCTACAAACCAGCTCAAAGGATATGGCTTAGAATATTATCTGTGGCCACTGAGGAGGAGCTAAAGGTCCTTGACTTTGCTTAATGACTAAACTATTATTATTTGGTCTTGTTTGACCCTTTTCCTTTGTTTTTTCTTCTCACTTCTCTGATTAAACTTATTCCTTGACTAAAGTTTTTCTACAGACAAAAGGCTGGCTGAGGGCATGGGGGGCAGGGGAGGGAAGGACCACAGGGCTCTGCTCTGTTTTACTTACCCTATTATTTAAGAAAACTCATCCGTTGCACTATGTTACAATCTCCTTGAGAGAAGGCAATATATGTGTTTTGACTCATCACCATTTTCAGGTTTCTTTCAACAGTGCTGGCACAGAGTAGGTACTCAAAACACATTTTGCTGAATGAATGAACAGATCAGAGCTGGAGGGTAGGGGTTTTCCTTGGAGCACCTTGCTGAAGAGCAGGCTGATAAAACTTAACTACCAGCGGTGCGACAAATTCCAAGATGTTCAACATTCTCCCAGGCACTGGCAGATGAAAGCCTCAGAATCTCTGATCACCAGAAAATGTGGCTCTCCCACTAGTCTAATGTCATTAATCTTTAATGCATGTTTCACTCCATCCATCCCACACTTAAGTTTCCATATTCTTCATTAATTCTGACATCAGCAGGCTGAATTCCTCTGAGGCCCAAGGCACTAAAGCACTCCCTTCAAATACCAATGGCACATTTTTTAAAAGCCCGGCATAATTTTTGCCCACAAGATTTTGTGTAACAAAATTACCAATTAGCCTCTTGTACCATCCAAATAAATTGCCTACTAGTCATCACTTTAAGGGAGTAATTGACCATGCAAATACTGAGAGGCATAAAATTCTGCTGCCAAACAGAGACCTAGTTAAGGCCTCTTTGTTTCTCCTTGGGAGCAAACTCTTTTATATTTTAATCATATTGTATCATTTGAATGAAACTTACAAAGTCCACTTAAGTTTTCTGTCCCTAGGATGATGCTCAATTTATTTGTTCTTCATCATCTGGGATTAGCCTTTCTTCAGAGAGTTCACACAAAGCAGGCAGGATGTTAGAAGGTAAATATTAGAACTCCAGCTGGTTTTCCATATCTCTCCTTGAACCTGGGGGAGACCAACCATGGCAGAGAATTCCCCGACTTACCTGAGCTGTGGATAAAGTCAGAGTGTTGGTAATGGGAAGTTCCTTAAATATCCTCCAAGTCCAAAGAAAGGTTAAGCAAGTGGATAAGGCAGCATCCATTAGGTAGGGTCCCAGCAGGAAATAAATGGCACAAATAGGATAATGAGGAGAGTTAATAAAGGGACTGTTTACAAAGGGTATAAGAAAACCATTAAAGGCTATAATAGTGCCCTGATGTTAGTGCCAACACAGCTGTTCCCTTCCATTAGCTGGAAGAGGCCAGGAAGGGGAGCAGTTATGAGAACTTGGAAAGAAAGAGACATATGGAGAGGACCACCTCCCAGAGAGCTGTGATCTTTGGTCAAAGGGACAGCCAGTCCAAAGTGATCCCTTAAGGAGGGAGCCAAGGGAATACAATGTCCCAGCCTCCCTCTTCTTCTTCCCTCTTCCCATATCCTGCCAGGACTCTCCATTTGCTGTTCCCAACAGGACACCAGAAAATAAGGGAGTTCACCAAGACTATCCACAGACCTTGGCCTCCTGAGAATAGAGCATGGTAAAAAAAGGAAAAAGTTGAGTGTACATCTGGAGGGTAAAACAGAAGATATCCAATACAGCAGGGATCAGAGGCCTCTAAGGAAGACTCACAAAAACACAGATTCCAGAAACACACTCCTCTCTTACTGAATCGAATCATAGCAAAATTCACAGGCACATGAATTTTGGAAAAACTGCATAGGCAATGATGATGTACACTTATGATTAAGATTATGTGGCATTTTAAGTCTAAAACCCTGATAGTAACCTTTATTTTACAGTTTGTTTGGGGTTTTTTTGCTTGTTTTTTTTTTTTTTATACTTTATTGGAGTAAAATTGCTTTACAATGTTGGGTTAGTTTCTGCTGTACAACAAAGTGAACCAGCTATATGTATACATGTATCCCCATATCCCCTCCCTCTTGCGTCTCCCTCCCACCCTCCCTATCCCACCCCTCTAGATCGTCACAGAGCACCGAGCTGATCTCCCTGTGCTATGCGGCTGCTTCCCACTAGCCATCCATTTCACATTTGGTAGTGTACAGTTCTTACTATCCCAGAAAAATTTTAAATCTTGGTGCTGCCAATTTGACTTTGTATCACTAACAACAATGTTTAACTATTATCCAAAGTGATGGGGATATTAAGGAACCTAGGCTTTTAACCTGGGTTCCTATCCACCCTGTTCACACTGGTATTGCTGTGCCAGTGGTTAAACTAAAAACTTCTTGGTTGCTAAAGAGCCACTACCCTAAGCTCCCAAGTATCCAACCTCTAGCCCAGCTGCCCAGAACTTCTTCAGCCCAGCAACCAAAGCATTAACAGTTAGACAGCTTCATACCCCAGCAACCAGCCTGACTAGATATTGTGAATACCACATCTCAGTTTTCAGCAGGAGATTTGCTCTACTCTTGAACCATACTTTACCTTTTAACTAGGAATTCTAAATTGACAACTTGGTAAATCTCTAGCAGAATTGTTTTTTCAGAATTTTAAAAATTTTAATACAGTTCAAATCAGAGTGCATGGTTCATTTTTTTTAATTCAAGTGTAGTTCATTTACAATGTTGTGTTAGTTTCTGGTGTAGCGCAAAGTGATTCAGTTACATACATATATTCTTTTTAATATTCTTTTCCATTATGGTTTATTACAGAATATTGAATATAGTTCCCTGTGATATACAATAGGACCTTGTTGTTAATCTATTCTACACATAATAATTTGCATCTGTCTAGCAGAATTATTAATGAACCCAATAGCCAAAGACTCTTATCAAAGAGACAAAGGGCTCTTCTAATCAATCAGCTGGATGGTTTGCCCCCAAGTTAACAGCAGTGAATTATACATCTGTTCCCTGTATCATTTTTCAACACCAAAATCCAATAACTGTTAACCTTGAGTCCAAGAATAATCTGAGGAGCATAAACTCAAGAAAATGGCATTTGCGGTCAGAATCCTGTGTTCAAATTCTGCTCTGTCACAACCAGCTTGTTGACCTTGATCAAGTTATTTAAACTCTAGGTCTCAGTTTCCTTATCACTTAAAGATCAAAAAAAGCAAAACAAACAAAAAGCCTACTCACAATGTTTCTGGTCAAAGTACCCTTATTCAAACGAGACCTCGTTTTGATTGTTCAGTGAGGAAGGACAAAGAAAAGAAGAAAACAAGAAGAAAACAAAAAAAGTTAAAATGAGGAGAAAAAAATAGTGACGACACATTCCAATGTATAATCATATAAATAATAAGACACCTGCCATGTATGAAGCTATTACGTATCACCAAGCACAAAGTGGTGGTTTTGCATACATATAATTCTCACCAAAGTCCTGGTAGGTAGTACTCATAAACCCACTGCACCAAAGGGGAGATTAAGCTCTGAAAACAACATGTTTAAGAGTACCCAACAGCAGAAACCATTTCCCATCTCTGGTTTCTTGGACTCCCAAGAGATGCTCTGAACTGCTACTTATGACAGTCAAACCATCAGTGTTCGGTCCCATGATTATAAACAAGACATTTAAAATTGCTTGCCAACTAATCACTTACATCTTACTTCAGAAACAAAGAGAAAATGACTGAGTATTGTTTTTTTATGAGAGACCCTTTTGAAACTGTAATGTAGAGAAAGGTACATTTTCTGAAGACCTCTGTATTTACCTGGATTGGCTAAATTCTAGATTTTTAATATGCCAGAAAGGATCAGTCTTGTAAGTACTTCAGAGAACTATTTAAAAAAAACCAAAATTCCTGACTCTTTCTGCAAGATTTTGTTTACATGTTTATTAATAGGATTGACATCAAAGTAACTCATGTCTCAGGAATTCTAGTTGTAACAAGAAAGCAGCTTCTCGGGAGACTGAAGGTTTAATCACATGATTTTAGGTCGTTCCAACTCTTTTCCATCCCAACAGTAGGTAGATTTGATCTTCAATCCCCCATCACATCTGGGAAAATGGCCTTATGGTATCTAATAATGTACTACTTAGCAAAGACCTCTGTGGTGACAATAATAAAATACAGTTCATTGACTCTCAAGAATAGAATAAAAGGAAAGTTTTAAAAAATCAATGTTTTTGTTTATGAAAATACACTGGCTTTGTTTCCTATGTTTTAGAATTTGTAGAAAATGTATCACAAAAACCCACTTTCAACTAATATAGGGCTCTAGAGGCCCAAGAACTTCCTCCTAATGTCAGAAAATCCACATAACAGCCACAGAAGGGGCATGTTACTACCATCCCGCTCTTCAGGGAGGTTTAGGGATTTGTCTAAGGTGGTAATTCTAATGACGGCTGCTTGTTAGAAAAGCAGGATCTGGAGATTCACTTCAACCTCCTGAATTAGAAACTTGGGGTTTTAAAAATGCTCTTCGTGTGATTCTGATTCAGGCTCAAGTTTAAGCGTCGTTGCTCTACACCAGATGTCTTAAATTTGCCTGATAAGCTGGAGAAACTGATCAGGCCCTGAAAACCCCCCCAAAACAAATTCTGTCTCAGTGGGTCTCAGATCGTGTGGCCAACTGAATTGTTTCCCCCCCAGTATTCATACGTTGAATCCCTAACCTCCAAGCCCCTCAGAATGTGACTTTATTTAAAGATAAGGACTTTAAAGAAGTAATTAAGTAAAAATGAGGCTGTTAGGGTGTGCCCTAGTTCAATTTGATTGGTGAATAGAACGCACAGAGAGACACCAGGGATATATGAGCACAGAGAAAAGACCATGTATAAAGGCAACATGAAGGCAGCCATCTGCAAGACAAAGAGACCTCAGAAGAAACTAAACCCTGCCAGTACCTTGATCTTGGACTTCAGGCCTCCAAAACAGTGAGAAATAAATTTCTGTTGTTTAAACCACCCTGTCTGTGGTGTTTTGTTACAGCAAAGTATCTATATTTTCAATCAGTACTGCAGATAATTCTTCTAATCCAGCAAATTTGAGGAACTCTACCCTTCATCCTTTCCACTTAGATGTGACCCTCAAAACAGCAGCCTCAGCATCATCACAACCACTGAATCAGAATCTGCATTTTAACAAAACTTCCAGGAGATTTACATCCCTAGTAAAGTTTGAGAAGCACTGCCCTGTACCACAGCCTAGGGTTACCATACTTAGCAAATAAATACTTGCAATAGTTGGGCCATACACACACACATTTTATATATATATTTATACTAAATAAATTCATTGTTCACCTGAAATTCATATTTACCTGGGCATCTTGTATTTTATCTTGTAATCCCACCATAGCAGCCTCTCCCAGGGTGCAGAAGGAAAAAGGATAGGTTCACCAGAATGTCAGGACAAGGAAGCCGTAGACTCAACTTTGGTTTCTAAAAGCATCCTTTAGAATTGTGTGTTTCTTATCCCAAAATTGAATAATGTAACAACACTCAAAAGGACGGACATTTCTACTAGTTGAAAAAAGAACAAATCTCAATGATCTTGTCTAATCTTCAGGTACTGAAATTTCTCACTGGAAACTTCTATATCAGTCTTCACTCTTAAAGCCGACAGCTTGTTTTCTGGAAGGCAGCCCTGAGTTCAGAGCTCCTCATGACCCAAGCAGCCTCCAAAACATCACATGGTTATTTCTTGCGGGGGTACCATATCTCTCAAGGTTAAAATGGCAGGTCATTTATTTTGAATGTCAGCACTGGAAATATTCTTGTAAATTTCTGAGCTGAACCTCATGGTATAGTGATAGTAGTCCTAACAATTATGATTTATAGAGCAGTTACAAAATGTTAGAGTAATTTACAAACATTCTTTCAAACTCCGAAAGAGTAGGTATGATGACATTTTCATAGAAATAACACGGCTAACGTTAGTGATTAGTTACTATACGCTGGGCACTGTGCTAAAGTGCTTTACTATGTCACACATTCCTCAAACTAATCCTCTAAAGTAGATATTATTTGCCTCATTGTGCAGATAAGACAAGTTATTTTCTCAACGTTAGGAGACCTGATAGACAATTGAGCTGAGGTTCAAACACAGGCAAAATATCTCCAAAGCTCTCACTGCTAAATAGTGATATCATATCACCTGATAGAGCAAGTGTCTCACATTCAAAGAACACTTCCCTGATGTCAGAACTGAAAATTGAACCAAAGTCTGTGCTTTTAAACATCATTTTTATGTGAGCAAATTGGAAGCCTTAAGTGGCTAGGGGAGCAGACTGTGGGATGTTCTAATGACCAGTGACTCAGTCAGTGCTAGCAGTCTGCCCTGAAAAGCTTCAGTTCAAAGATTTCCCTACCATATCAACATGGCAGATGGAAAGGAGATAGCAAACGCAGCAAGGTCACTTGGCAATCCACAGTTGACGTAATTGATCAACTGGCTCTCCAGTTGGTGGTGTTGTGTGGAAAAAGCAGAACTGGACAAAGAGGAAAAATCAAGAAAGGCACATAGAAGTATGTCATCAGTGCCTGGGGTCAAGGACTAACCTTTGCAGAGTATTGGAATATATGTATTAGAATATATTTTTTGTTGTTGTTGTTTGTTTGTTTGTTTTTGCGGTACGCGGGCCTCTCACCGTTGTGGCCTCTCCCGTTGCGGAGCGCAGGCTCAGCGGCCATGGCTCACGGACCCAGCCGCTCCGCGGCACGTGGGATCTTCCCAGACCGGGGCACGAACCCGCGTCCCCTGCATCGGCAGGCGGACTCTCAACCACTGCGCCACCAGGGAAGCCCTAGAATATATTTAATCATTCATTCAATAAGCACATACTGAGTGCTCTCTATATGCCAAGCATTCATCTACCTTCTGTTAGTCGACCTCAGTTTCAGTAAAAAGGGACTTCACACATATCTTTTTGACCATAATGGGAAATATTCCTTGCAAATCACCAAATAGTAGTAACAATCTCTTTCGCTCTAAGAACTTCTGAATTTACAATTCAGTAAGAGGTACTTTTTAATTTAAGTTTTACACCACCATGTATTATACCTTGGCTCTACTACCTACGAGCAGTGTGAATCTTCGGAATTAACTTCTCTGAGCTCAACTTCCTCATCTATAAAACATGGGTACAAATACCTAGCTCATAGGTGGCTGGCAGGAATGAGTTGGTCAATGTGTATAAAGTAGTAGGAAGGGTGTCTGGCACATAGTAATGGCTATAAAGTGTTACTTATTTCAGACAAGCAAACTGAGGTTCCCAGATAAGATTTTTTCAAGCATGGTCCTGGACAACCTGAGTCAAAATCTCTTAGGGTTCCTGTTAAGGAAAGTAGATTCCTGGGCTTATCTACTTAATCAAAATTTCAGCTGGTTATCATGAGCCCTCTCTGCCCTCCAGGTGATTCTTATGTATGTAAATGTTTGAGAAGCTCTATCTTGGAGGATAAGGAGGCCCTATCTTTGTCACCCAGAAGTGTGTAAGGCAGACAGGTCCAACAGAAAGGGCTCAGTCCCTTGCACATATCAGAGTACAAAATAGAATGGAATTTTAAGTGGTTTTTCCAAGGTAACAAGTTACCCTAGTAACAAGCAGAACCAGGATTCTGATGCACATTTGCGACTGTTTAGGTCTGCTTCCAGCCACCCCACCAGCAGGGACAGAAATGTACCCAGGAGAGACTCACCTGCCTCTGAAGTTGGAATCAAATGAAATCTCTCAACATCTTGTTTTCTTGTGTCAGACTTCAGGCCACCTTGTCCATTAAACCAGAGTGTTACTTCTGGCACTAATTTACAGTGGTCCCTTTTATTCTGAGGAAACTTTAGTGAACAGCAAACCCCTGAATCCCTGCTGGAAGGGCAAGACCTCCCCGGCAGCCTGCCAAAGTCAACCTTTACAATACAGGCACCTGTCTACCAAATAGAGCCTCACTTTGGAGCAGCCTGTATTCACACCAGGAGGGCTGCCTACAACCAGGATGGCCTTTCGGCCCAACAATTTCACTTCTGAGAACTTTCTTTAAAATGGGTTTTTTTTTTAATGGTCAGAAGGCAAAAAGGTCAACCAGCTCTGGCTCTTCAACAAATCAGTTGTTAAAGGTGGGAAACAAAGGTGGTAGGGGCTGTTTTGGATTTAAAAACACCTAAGAGACAATAACAACCAAAGGTAATTGGGGTTCTTGATTGGGTTTTAATTTGAAAAAAATACTGTAAAAGATGTAAAAGGCAATTTGGACAATTCAGAAATTTTAAAATAAATGTGTTAGATGATATTAGGGTATTACACTTAATTTTATTATATACGATAATGGTATAACAGTCTTGCAGGAAAATGTCCTCATTTTTATGAGACACACTATAGTATTAGAGTAAAATGTCATGATGGATGTGTTTTATTTTTAAATACTCAAGAAAAACAGATCAACCAAACAAGGTAAATGTTAACAGGCTAAATACAGATGCTAGCCATATATCTGTGTTCATTATACAATCTTTCCTAATTTTCTTTGGTTTGAAATTTTTCATTGTATAAAGTAAATTAAAAAATAAACTTGAATGGCACAGTTTGGGGCCAGCAAATCTACTTCTAGAAATTTATAACTATTCATCTGCTTATTGAACAAATGTGCCAGACAGTAAGAAAATAATTAGGCAAGTATTCAGGTTGATTATTGTAGTGTTACATATAATAGGTAAAAATTAATTTTTAAAAAAGCTAAGTATCCAACAATTAGAATCTCTTAAACAAGCTCTAGTTCATGTATATAATGGGGAGGTGTGTATCTCATAAAGACAGTGATACAGGTGTCTCTTTCCAGAGTCATATGGAAATATGTTCAAGATAAAATTGTGTGAAAAAAAGCAGATAAAAACAGCATGAGTGCTGTTTTTGTAAATGAGACCATTTTTATAAAAAGAATGATGTATTTATTTAATAATGATTTTACAAGCTAATGTGCATTGAGAACCTACTATTTTCCAGCCCCTGGGACACATTATAGAATTATTTCATAATTGTCAGCATTTTCCAGATTGGGATGTTGAAGTACAGAAAAGTTAAGTAACTTGCCCAAGATCATCCAGCTAAAAGAAAATTCAAACCCTGGTGTGTGGGATCTCCAAGCCCAAAGTTTTTATGCTCTGCACTGGGGCTCACCCAGACAGACAACAGGACTCAACACCAGCATATTTATTTACATGGACTCTGGACCTATGGTGGGATGATGGGTAATGGTTTTCCTGTTACATTTCCCTATAGCTTTTTTTTTCCTTTTTTCTATAACATTATTACCTGGGCTCCTTTTATAAGTTCAGAAACAAATCATAAAAATGATAGGAAAAAATGCAACAATGTTCTGGGCCTAGACATCCATCATCATCGGGCTATAGGATGCTGTCTGCTTGCTCTGCTGCAACCCTGGGAAGCTGTTTCTAGTTGCTTGCTCTAAATTTCTCCCCCTGTTTACTTGTGCCTAGCTTAAACCCAGAACCCAATCTGTCTAATTTTATCAAGCCTTCTTGCCTTGATGAACTTCCCTTGTAATAATATCTTCCACTTGGCTGTGGATCATATTTTCCAAAGATGGCTATAATAACATTTCTCATCCCACGTGTTTTTTTTAATATGTGACGTGTATGTGACTTTGCTACTCCCCCAGCAAGAGGTGGTGTCTATATCCCTTCTCTTGAACCTGGTAGAATTCTGTGACTGCCTTGATCAAAAGTATGACAGAAGTGATTCTATGTGACTTCCCAGACTCAAACAATGAAAGACAATACAGATTCTACCTGATTCTTTCTCTTAAGGATGCTTGCATTTGGAACACAGCCACCATGCTATGAGGAAACCCAGGTCACATGAGGAGGTCATGTGTTGATGTTCTAGCTGACAATTCCAGCTGAAGTCTTAACCAAGAGCCAGCATCACCCACCAGGCATATGAGTGAGGAAGTCTTTGAGGGGACTCCGGCCACAGCACTATGTCACTGCAACTATGTGAGAGATCCAAGCATCCTTCAGAGGAAGTATCCTTGACTCCTTACATTCAACCATCAGCATATTCTAGTAGTGCCAGCCTCAGAACACATGCAGCAGCACCCCATCGCTTCTCTCAGTCTCCTCTGGTCCGAGTTCCAGTCATCCCTCTCTGGCATTGGGGCAATAGTCCCAATGGCCTCCCTGCTCTGCCCTCACATCCACATGAGTCTGTACACTGCAGAAGAGATCCTGCAATCCTGCAACCACATCATGTCACGCCTTTTCTCAAAATGCCCAATGGCTCCTCATTCCACTCGGAGCCAGTGCCGAAGTCCTTACAGTGGACAGCCGGGTGTATGTGCATGACCTGGCCTCTGTTACCTCTGCCACCTCATCTACTTCAACTCTCCCCTCTTGTTCACTCCTCTCCTGCCTGGCTGGCCCATTTACTCATCTTCTATCCTCCAGCCTTGGAGCCTTTACACTTGCTGTTCCCTCTACCTGCAAGACTCTTTCTCCAGTCATCTACCAGGCTCATGCCTGCCCCTCCTTAAAGCCTTTGCTCAAATAGTAGCCTTAACTGAGGCTTTTCTGGACCATCCTATTTAAAATTGCTCCATTCTTGCACCCCAGCATTTCCTATCCACCTCCCATAATCCACTCTCTCTATGGTGCTCATCCCCATCAGACATACTATATACTTCAATCTATTCTTTATTTGTCTATCTCCACCCGCCCCCGCTAGAGTGTAGCCTTCATGAGGACAGAGATTTCTGCCAGCTTTGTTTATTCCTAAAGTCACAGAATCGAGAATAGTACCTGGCATATAGTGAATGCTCACTAAATATTTATTGATCAGGAATGAACACCTGACAAATGGTAAAAACTTAAAGTGTGGCTATTATCATACTATTAATTGGGGTTAAAAACGCAAGTTTTCTGACTATGTCTACTGTAGTAGGTTGAATAGTGGCTCCAAAAACAAATATGGGGGACTTCCCTGGTGGTCCAGTGGTTAAGACTCTGCACTTCCGCTGCAGGGGTCACGGGTTTGATCCCTGGTTGGGGAGTTAAGATCGCATGTGGTGCAAGACATGGGCAAATAAATAAACAAACAAACAAACAAACAAAAACAAATATGACCAAGTCCTAAACCCCAGACATGAAAAGGTGACCTTATTTGGTAAAAGGATGTTTGTAGATGTATAATAGTTAAGAATCTCAGGATGAGATCAGCCTGAGTTTAGGGTAGACCCTAAACAATGACAGATGTCCTTGTCAGAAGAGGAGAAGATAATGAGAAGAGGGTGGCAGAGACTGGAGCACTGCATCCACAAGCCAAGGAACCCGAAGGATTGCCATGCGGCCACCAGAAGCTAGGAGAGAGGAACGGAATGGATTGTTTCTCAGAGCCTCCAGTAGGAACCAACCCTTTTAACACCTTGATCTTAGACTTCTAGCCTCCAGAACTGTGAAAGATTAAATATCTATTGTAAGCCAACAAGTTTGTGGGGATCTGTTACGGCTGCGCTAGGAAACTAATACATCCACTATAACCTGTCTCTCTGGACTCGAAACTGGTATGCAGTCTGGCTCAGCAATCTGGACTTGACCTTATTTGGCCAGCAGGCCCCCTCATAACTACACACCCTTTCCATATGGACAAGTACACTGACACAGCCTCTGCTCTAACCTGGGCACTGTTTTGGCTCCTTCCCTCACCAGCCCAGTCTAGCCTCTGGTCTTGACCCTTGCTAGCTTGTCCTCACCATGACTCTGATAAGGCCATCAGCCAACTCACCTGCCTGTATTTCCAATTCCTGTCTCAATACCTAAACAGACTGGGTACAATACAACATCCGAAGCCAGAATAATTGCCCTCCCAAGCCCCAGTCTGTCTTTGGGGCTGGCTAGGAATCTCCCAGGGCTCCATACCTGCTGGTGACCTCACTGCCCCTCAGAACCCATTGGCCAGACTGCATTAATCAAGTGCTGGAAGTACCTTAGGTTCCTGTAACTTCTTCCAGCCTGATGTCTGCTGTGATGTTTAATTTATGTCATAAGAAATAAAAGAAGTGCACTCCTTCCTGCTTAAAGTGTTTACATCAGCTGAGATCTGGCACTGTTGTTCCTGTGCCATGGAGACAGAGCATCAGGAGGAAGATTTTCTGTCTGAAACCAGAGAGGTTTAAACACATCCTCCTCCCAACAGACTGGAATAGCATCATTTCAAATTTCCCAAAACCTCTGGACAGATGAGTACTCCCCTACACAGACAGGTAGCTAAATTTCAAAATCCCTTTCTTCTAAACCTGCAAACAGGGATTGGCAGCTACACAGATGGATTTCAAAATGTCTTTTGCTCCCCGTTAATCAAGCTGCTATTCCCTCCCTCCCAACCCACCCTGATTTATCAAGTTTTCTCTCAATCCAGGCAAGATGAAGTAGGGACACCGACCTCCTTCCCACAATTCTTTACACATCACTGATAGGTAAGCCGTTCCTTCATAAAAATAAATAAATAAGCAAAACACTCATCAAAGGGAAATCTTTATCTCCTTGAAGGCTAAGAAAAATATTTTCCTGTTTGTGTTGAAGATTTTTCAGTCCAAAAAAGGAATTCCATTCAAGGGAACTAAGACTGGAGTATTGAGTACTTCTACACCCCCAGAAGAGTTCAGGAAAGGCCAGCTCCCCCTTGCATGTAAGCCCCTGGAGGACAAGGATTTTTATCTGTGCTCAGTGTAGCCCTAGTGGTTTGAATGGTCCTGGCCCATAGTAAGTGCCCTGTTAATACATGATGAATGTTGACTCCTAGGAAAGAAAGCAACTGGAGACTCTGAGAGAAACTTCAAAAGGCATCCTAAAATTCCAAAGCAGCGAGGCCTCTCTGGGATTATCTAGTCTACACGTGAATTTTTATTACTGATCACAATAGCCAGCACTTCTTGTTGAGTGCCAGGCACTGAGCTGAGCATTTTAAACGTATTGCCTCACTTAATTCTATCACTATTCTCATTATACATATGAGGAGATGAACGATCAGAGAGGGTAAATAACTAACCTAAGGCCACACAGCTGGTGAATGGCCAAGGCAGGATTCACACCTAGTTCTTCGAAGCCAGGGCATGTACTCTATAATTCTGTGCTATGTTGTCACCTTTTACAGTTTGGTAAACTGAAGCCAAGAAAGAGGAAGAGGCCACCTTAGTGTATAAAACTAAAAAGTGAAATAGCCTAAACTTGGCATTACTGGATCTCTAACCTAGGGTTCCTGGTGTATCACCACATTGCCTCTTACCACTAGTGAAATCAGGAATTTTAAAACTTCAGCTTTTCTCAGAAACAGTGCTTTCTCATCTTGATACTCTTCCCTGGTGTTGAGAAAGATATCTGTCTGGTGCCTTTAAAGAAGAAATTTTTTAAAAATCAAAAAATTCTTTGGGGAAAAAACAACATGTTTGATCACCAAAAGAAAAAAGACTGTTATTCACATAGAAAAAGTTAACTTGTTTAAAATATTAATATAGTGTTTACATACTGCCTTTCTTCCAGGAACTGAAAGAGTTTAATATAGCTCATTAATTCTTAGACTATTTCTGTGAGGGAAGAAAGCAAACATCATTATCTATATTTTAATACGAGGAAACTGAACACTCAAGTGGAGAGTCGGGAAATAGAGCAAATTCAGATTCTAAGCCAAATGTGAAAGACAAGATCTTTTAGTCAAGCCATATCTGGAATGTTCACTGGATGTGGATCACTTCTCCGAAGTATGCTGATCTTTGTTGAGTAGTAGATTCCTTGAGAGGCCCTTGGAGTGATAGAGTTAATCAGTAAAACCTGTGATTTATAGCATTTTTCTTGAAGTGAATGTCAAAATAAGTGATTCTCAAGCTTGAACATGTACTGGAATCACCAGGAGGCAGAAAACTCATATCGGTGGGCCCCTGCCCCCAGAGCTTCTGATTCAGTGGATCCGAAGTAGGATCAAGATTCTGCCCTTCCACACTTGGACCTCACTTGAGAACCACCACTCTAGAAAGGTGTGCCTTTGCAGAGGGTCCCACAATAGTTCACCATTTAGATCTAGAAGGAAAGCTGTGAAGATTTGAATCCTGGCCCTGCTAATTTACATAATTAGTTCTTCTGTATTTCAGTTTTTCTTTTGAAAAGAAAAGTGATATGGAGATGGTGATAATAATAATTTAACACAGTGTGTGGCAGAGAGAGAGCATGCTCAATAATTGCTGGCTATCCTCATTTTCTCATGACTCAGGCTACAAGTGCTTAGCTATCTTCCTTGATGCTACAGAGCCCTCACTAACAAGGTATATAAATTAGGAAATATCCCTTCTAAGAAGCTGGGCAGTCCTTAGGGAAATTAACACCAGGCAGAAATCTTCATTATGAAAATGATCATGAAACTTGTAGGTGCAGAAACTTTGATCAATGGGTACATGGCTTTAGGTTATAAACTTCCAAGATGTGTTTTTAAAAGTCCCATTAGCAAGGGTAGAGACCCTAACTTTGATACATTTCCAGAAAGTTAAGTAACAAATTATCAAATTTTAATGATGCTGGGGAGGATAACTATGTTTGATGGGGGTATATTCAGTAACACTTAAGTCTGAATTTTAATAGATTTTCCTCCACTCCTAGGTCACAGTTGTTCCCCACCTAGAAGAAAGGATGCTGTGTACCTGCTATATCATGGTATGCTGAAATTTTTACCCAAGTTTCCACAATTCTTCCAGAGAAATGGAGTATTTAGTACTATGTATTTAAATCAAATCACTTAAAATCTCCATTGCTTGAAAGCATAATGGGGGAATTATTCAAATAATTTATGCTAAATATTTATTTCAAGTATTATAGTTGATAGGTTTCATATTGTTCCTGGCATTTTATGCCTGTGAACAGGTAATACTGTGGATTTTTAAAAAGCTTGTCAGACAGTGCTAGTTCAACATCTCATAAATGTCCAATTCCACACCTCTCCCCAACTCACATCCTTCCCTAGCCTACAAGGATGGCTGCACACTCCAACCCACGTCATTATGGCAGGGCATCGATTTCACATCTTTGCACACAAATTGAATTCCCAAAGGAAAGTACATAAATTGGTCCTAAATTATAATACACAGAGCTAATGTATCAATAGTAGACTTTAATGGCCCTTAATGAACAATACTCCAGGTATTCACGTACATTTGTAGTCCTCTCCCCTTGAACCTGGACCCACTTTGTGACCAACAGAGTGTAGCAGAAATGATGATGTGTTTGCTTTGTGCTTGTCTTAAGAAAGCCTGTGGCTTTGGCTTCTGCACTCTGGGGGAAGCCTGCTATCAGGTAAGATCTGACTATCCTAAAACTGCCTTGCTGGGAGAAGTCCAACCTAATCACATGGACAGATGCATGTCGAAGAAAACTGAGGCCCCAGCCAGGATCCCCATTCAAGCTCCCGGCCAACACCCAGTACCGACTTGCCAGGGGTGTGACTGAGGCCATCTCGGAAGTAGAGTCTCCAGCCCCAGTGGAGCAGCCCAGCTGTGATTTGGGAGCAAATAAATGAAATGGGTTTTGTTTAAGCCACTGAGTTTGGAGTATTTCATTAAGCAGTAACAGATAACTGAAAACGCTAACTCGAAGAATGGCCCTGTACTGCTCAGCATACGTGTGCTGTGTAAAATTCATCTTGATACAGCCTTCTCCAGCCCACAGCATCACCTTCTGGTGCTTTGTATAATGTATTGATTTCAAATGAGCAATTATGCATACATTATTTGATACCAGTTTCTAATAACAGTTTTCTTTTACTATTCTGTTCTCACCCCTTTTGGTTTGATATATTTGTATCGGGAAGAAACCCAAGAGGAGTTCTCTTGTTATCTGATTCTGACAGTCCAATAATCTAGGCCTGGAATTTAATTATTTCTCACATTCATTTTTATCATGGGAGCATCAGAAAAAAACCCAAATGGTCAAATATACAAAGGTCATGACTTAATTAACCCAAGGGTTTCAGTGCGTTGAAAACTGCACACACCTCAGTGCATTTGGGGGCTGGTGACAAAAAGAACTGACTCTAAAGTGGCCCATCCCATCCTTCAGCCTTACATCACCTGCCATGGCAGAGCTGCACATTTTGGTAGGTTATGGGGACAACTGTGTACAGCCAAAATTTCTAACATTTCATATGGAATGCCATTCACTTCCACCCTTAGTCTTTCCAAAATGAGAGAAAGCACACAAAATCCAAATGTCTAGATCAGCAAACCGTCGCTAGGAAAATATTTTGTAAAATCTAATTTTGTTGTCTTTTAAATCCTGAGGAAATACTCATACATATCCAGCTGTAACAACCAGAGACTTCCTTTACAAGGGTCTTAATTCTCTATGGAACCATTTCTCCAGATTTCACATCCCCTCTAAATCTTTCTCCTCTCCAGAGAATGGCAGGTGGTTACATCAACTGTTTGCTAACTCCATCCTACAACTAGGGAGACTGAAATATGTATTAAGGTTTTGTGTTTACCTTTGCAACAGTGGGGTTTTTCAAAACTTCTGCAAACAGATACTTTGACCTCATGAAAGGTTGCATGGGAATTGAATACGGAGAGGCATACACCTACAAGGGAAATGAGCCGCACTGTTTGCATAGCACATTTGTCTTCTGCTGCCTATAGGGAGGTGGGCAGGGGGCAAGTATGCTGGGTAGAGACTCAGACAACTTGCACTTGGACTGAAATTGATTCCATAGCTTCCTGGGCAAATTATTGCTATAGGATCCTCAGTTTCCCCATCTGTAAAAAGAGACTAGGACTACCTCCCCATGAAGGAAGCAAAGTCAACAAGATGTTTAAGAAAGCACACTGACATGTGCTCTACAAAGAGCTGAGATGATCATTACCAGTACTATTTTAACATTCTTAATTTCCTCTAAATTTTAAGAGAAGCCACCATTTGTTGACTATTGATTATGCACTTTTTGAATGGGAACATCTTTTCTTGCAATAGCAACTGTATGATTGTGGACAAGCTATGGTTTCCTCCCTAAGGCTTTGTTTCCTCCTCACCTGATGTGAAGGAGTTGTCATGAGGATTGAATGAAATGACCTCAGAGTAGATCACTGACTACTTTAGCACTCTACCCTGGGTGCCAACGCTGACCCAAGATTCTGAGTGCTTCAGCCAGGGCTTCATCACCATAGAAGACTCCCCTACTGTTTTGTTCTTTTGGCATCTAGGTCCCAACAAGGAGCAGCTGCTGTTGATGCCCTACCCTGCCCCATATCCCCTCCACCCAGCTCTGAGTTGATCTGACACTACAGCAGACAATTCGTGGCTCGTTGGTCATCTCCCATCTCTCTCATGTCTTTTTACTTTGCCTCCTGGGACTTTCTTTGGAGCCCAGGAGCTCACTTAGCCCATGCACAGGGAAAAGCTTCAACCAATGATGTATAGAAGTTGGTGGATAAATAGCCCAGCTTCTCACTGAGGTTCTTCTAACCTGCTTTCTAGAAGATTCTTCCAACAGTGGTCAGGAGGATTGAGACTCAGCTGTTTATAGCTGTAATCTGCTCACTAACACTCCTTTTAATGGGCTTTCCTCCATCCCCTCTCTCTCTTTCCTATTCCTTCCCTTGAGCTTCTAGGGATTACTCCCCAAATAAACAAACTAACCAAAAACCATGTTTCAAGGTTTCAAGGGAGATCCAAAACTAAGAAGCTACCCAAAGCCTGGAGTGGGCAGCCTGATTTACCAAGTCTGTCATTAGCCCATGCCTGAGCTGTAAGGCAGACTGGAAACTTGAGTGCCTGGCATTTTCAGCTTCTATAGTGAGAGTAATCATGTCTGTTCTACCTCCGTGGCATCCTTCTGTTCTACCTCCGTGGCATCCTTATTTTCTACATTTTCTGAGCAGCTGAAATCTTTTTAGATACTTATACTAAAAAGTTTTAAAATGTCTGCTACCAAGTATTTCTTTTATCAACAGAAGGAAGTACACCTAATTTCATACTCCTCTGGCATGTAAAGATACTGTGAAAACTTAAACATCATTTTTATCTCTACTGCTGTGGTTCTAAAAATTTGTTCATGAGCTCTCATAGTCCCTAGTCTCCCTGCTGTATCCACGTGAGATGTCCGGGGCCTTTATTATCTGATGTTGGATTCAACCAGCAGACCCCCTGTGTGCTAACACAAAGACTAGAAGAACAAAGGAGATACTGCCCTGCCATTAGCCCTCAACTTGCCTACAATCAAGTTAAGGAGACAATCGTGGGAATAAATAGCTCTGAATCAATGTAGACCCTAGCTAAGGCTCTCATGTAGCTACAAAAGGCAGGAAACTGGAAAAAAGGATTTGTTTCCAATGAAAGGAGCAGAAAAATCTTGGGCATTTAGCTGTGTACAGACTCTGTGACACCTCTCAGAGGGGAGCAACGTTGCCAGCAAAAGCATAAGCACTAATCTGAAAACATGCAAAAGGTATTTTTTAGGCCCTGTCAACCATCTGTAGCTGCAAGAGCGTTTATGTGAGTGACATACTTTGTCGTGGATTACAGGGAGTTCCTCCGGGCAATTTGCCAAGCGGTTATCCAAGTACATCTGTGAGTTAGGTCAGGGCCAGTTCAAGAAGGGAAGTGGCCCTGCCCTGGGCAGTGCTGAGGCTCTGGTAGGACAGGGAGTTTATTCAGGAGATTTGCACTGATGGTCATACCCCCATGTATTTTCTTCATGCTTGGGGTAAGGCAGTGTTTTGATTCATAAAGGTAAGATTGGTTCATCTTGGGGAAGTGATGTTTTCTCTTTCTTAATAGCCACAGCTTACAAGCACAATGTCAGGATCTGTTTTCATATAATGCTTTTGCAACCCTTGCATTTGCATTCCCAGTCCTAGTGCACCATCATGTATCCAGTCAGTTGGAAATTCATCGGGATTCTATCCCTACAATACCCATTCTCTCCCAGCCATTGCTACCTTCACCTCCCTCATTTTAGTGTTGGTGGACCATATTTGGACTTTTGCCATCTGGTCTCCCTGTGTCTAAATACCAGTTTTTTCTTTCCAATCCAGCCATCATTCCTTTGTTGAGGTTCTTTCTGAAGCCTACTTTGAGCAATGTAATGGTGTGATTAAGAGAATGGGCTCTGGTATAGACAGACAGAGGTGACTCTGTAGATTAAAAGACGGTAATGGGGGTATTGACCTACATCCAGGGTTGGCAAAGAAAGTTTTATTGGAACAAATCCACTCATTCATTTACACGTCATCTATGACTATTTTCCTCTACAAGGGCAGAGTTGAGTAGCTGTAACAGGGATTGTACCGTCAACAAAGTCTAAAATATTTACCATATGATCCTTAACAGAAAAAGTTTACAGATTCCTGATCTAATCACAGAAGCGCTGGAAGGACTATATAAATACATGAAAATACTAATGTACCGGAAACACCAAATGCTTAGTAAATGTAAGCTATTATCATGATCATTACTTTAGATGCTCTATTCACTGACCTCCATGTAATCAATTCACCCAATTAACCAGTGCCCTCCATGTCTTCTGTATTATATAATGACTGATGCTCAGGGCATATCAAAGATGCTCAGCTAGCAGATTGCTCCTTACCAAAAACTACATTCTCCTGGAGGAAAGAAACTTGAGAACTACAACATTTAATCTATATACATCCTAGTTTGTCCCGTATCTCCAGTTGTCTATGAGGTAGCTCTGCTTCCATGTCCAATCTTCAATACATAGGCCTCAAAGTATATCTTTTATCGTCTCTTCCACATGGGCTTTCCCTCCTGAATTCCAAATTTCTATCAAATGCACTACTATTAATGCAGTCTGGAATGAAGCTTAAAGAGTTAGAGAATGCTGCAACTCACAAAATGTAGAATTATAAGCCAGAAGAAAATCACATAGTTCAGTTGTTTTGTTTCTTACAAATCAGGAAGTTTTGTTCCTTCATTTAGTGCATCTAGTTGTAGCCAAGTTGGATTTATTCTTCTTTTTAAGTGTTTCTTTTTCATATCCATTTATGTACTTCCATGTGTACTGTCCTCTTTCATGCAAAGATTCATTCCTTTATCCACCTGCTTCATCATTCATTTATTCCTCTGCTATTTTCTGAGCATTATTAAGTGGCATGTATTGAGTGAGGCACTGGGGACCTCATAGTGAATAAGACCCAACACCTTCCCTGCAAAGTTATGATAACTACTATGAAAACTAAATTTTTGTTACGAATAATGAAAACAAGTAAATTCTAAAACCAGTAATCAGGCATAGTGTTCATTCACTTTTTCTCCTCTCTAGCCCTGGAATTCGGATTTTGGGGGGTTCCATAGGCTTTACATTGGTTAGGATATATTTATTTGTCTCTACTTAGACATAGCCTATGGGGAAACAGATCTTCTACTTGTACCATGAGCTTCTCACAGTTCGTCTTAAAAAGTGTCACTGGTGGTTTATCCAATGGTTTTCAAAGAATAAACTGTAGATTTCCTGGTATTCTACACTGCTTCTTTGAATAACACCTCAGGGTGGAAAGGAATGAAAGTGAGTAGATGGACTTCTCCCTTCAACCACAGCAACATTTTATTAATCACAATGTATTAACTACTTATAATAGCTTGAAGAATGGGGCTTCATAATTTTTCCAAAAATATTTTTTTAATTATTAAATCTCCTATTTATAATAAAAATTCATTTTTCATTCCAAATTTCTCTAAAGTAATCCAAATTCAATAAGAAAAGCGATAATAGGGAATTATACTCAATATTTTATAATAACCTATAAGGGAAATTAATCTGAAAAAGAAGATACATATATATATATTATGTATATTAAGAATATATATATATAAACTGAATCACTGTGCTGTATACCTGAAACTAACACAACATTGTAAACCAACTATACTTCAAGAAAATAAAAGAAAGAAAAGTGATAACACAAGGTCTTCTATGAACACTTGCAATGTGCTTTTTAATCCTCTCAACAACAATATGCAGTAGGTATTGTAATTATGCCTCTGTATTCAGGTGAATAAGTTTAGGGTCAGAGAGGTGAAGCCACTTTCCCTGAGTCCCATAGGTAGTAGGGGAGAGCCAAGAAATAAATCCCAACATGTTTGACTCAACACTATTCCCTTTAATCACCCTGCTTTCCTGCCTCCTATAGTCTATATACTATTTTTACCACTCCACATTATTGTTCACTCCTTTTATTTTTTTTCTTTTCTTTTTTTTTTCTTTTGAACTAGCAGATGCAACAGTCCCTGGTTTTCATTTACTGTTTTTAACTTGCTTATTTGTATTTGGGTTTTTTTTTTTAATTAAAGACTTCAAATATATTTGCATGCCTCTCTGGTCCCATCCTTCACCCGTCTGTCCCACACACTTGTCAGATTAATCCACCCCAAATACCACTTTTTAAAATTTCTTTGCAATATTTTATTAAAGTCCTCTAATTCTTCCTACTTCCTCCACTGGCATTATTCAAAATGTGTTCCTCAAGATGTTGGTAGATATTCTACTTAAAAGAAAAAAAAATACTTGGTAATACTTGGCATTTCAGTTTGCTTTTCTTGGAGGAGAAAGAAAAGAGAGAAGAATTTAGATATTTAAAAAAACATTGTAATTCCATAAAGAAATTTGGGGAAATGCTTTTTGGAAAAAAAATAACTTTCTTCTGAATCAACTAGACATCTTTGTTTTTATGGCTGAGGTTTTGTGAAGAACACTTCTGAAATCATCAAACTAAAATGTTACTATATTTGTTATTTTA
Organism: Mesoplodon bidens; assembly: GCF_964165515.1. Classification (NCBI taxonomy): domain Eukaryota; kingdom Metazoa; phylum Chordata; class Mammalia; order Artiodactyla; family Ziphiidae; genus Mesoplodon; species Mesoplodon bidens. The sequence continues at coordinate 22,727,681 of NC_138172.1, forward strand.
AATACTTAATTAAGAAGCTTAAAATGTTACATGTTACAGCCTAAGCATTTTCTTGGAAGCTAACAATTTAGTATCAAAGAGATATGTTTCTTCCATTATTATCCAAGTTAATGTTGTACTCATTCAGTGTGGCAGGAAAAAGAAAAGAGGAAAAAAATCCTACAAGAATAACTTTATGAGTGCAATGGTGTTAACCAATGCAGGGGACATGGGTTCGAGCCTTGGTCCAGGAAGATCCCACATGCTGCAGAACAACTAAGCCCGTGTGCCACAACTACTGAGCCTGCACTCTAGAGCATGTGAGCCACAACTACTGAGCCTGCATGCCACAGCTACTGAAGCCTACGTGCCTAGAGCCCGTGCTCTGCAACAAGAAAAGCCGCCACAATGAGAAGCCTGTGCAACACAATAAAGAGTAGTCCCTGCTCACCGCAGCTAGAGAAAGCCCGCGCGCAGCAACGAAGACCTAATGCAGCCAATAAATTAATTAATTAATAAAAATGTTAAAAATTAAAAAAAAAACTTCAAAATAGTAATTTGAGACCATGTGCTAAAGACGGTGGAGCCACAATATGGCAAAGTCAAAAGCCACCTCCCCACACACACTCGTTAGACTGAGGTGAGTGAGAAAGAAACTTTTATTGTATTAAATCACTGAACTGTTGAGGTTGTCTGCCACTGCAGCTAACTTACTTTGACAGAAACCGAGGCCCAGAAATGTGGCAATGTGTTTAAGGTTCCACAGTGAATTAAGGGCATAGCAGTTCAGTACTCTTTCTACCCAATGATACTGTTCTATTCACAGGAGACTTCATCATTTTCTCTCTCTCGTTTTTAAAAACTAACTCATAAAAGATTTGTAAGTAATCATTTGTTTCCTTTCATACCTTACATCAGGTAAATGTAAAAACTTCACTGTACCAGCATGACATTAAACCAAGTCATTATTTCATAAAATTGCAGTGGCAACTACTCCAAAACATTTAAAGCAGCTCTATAATACAGCACGTTCAGATAAATGAAGAGACATGTCTTAAATTTTCTACTTTCACCCAGTAACAGGAGAGGACAACCTGGCATGACATAGTCAAAAGGTTCCAAAGTCTTAACAGTAAGAATTTTATGTACTTTAGACAATTCTCTCTCCTCCCTCACACCATTTTTTTCTACTCCAAATTTAATTATATGGGTGTTTCTTACTTTAACAATCCCACAATGTAGGGCATAGTGTCTTTAAACACAGTCCTAAATAGAAACCCTAATAAATCATTTTTTTTTGGATCAGAGCCCTGTGTACTGCATAAATTGGAAAGGAAGATAAATGATTCTGCAAAGGGACATTCACCTAAATATTTTTATCCTCAGTAACAATGATAGTCCCCTACCTGGGTTGTAGGAATATAATGGAATCTCCAGGGAAGCTGGAAGGGCAAGATGTCAGTAAAGTGAAGTCAGGCCCTTCCTATTGAATAGCCATGCCTCGACTAATCTTGACCAAGAGTCAAGGCTCTCAGAAGCAAAAGACTGAGCAATGAAGACATTAAGAACCTTTTTCTTTCTTTCTTTTGTAGGTGAGGCTAAGACTAGAAATAAAAACTTAGAAATTCATATCTACGCAGGGAAAAGTCAGTAAACAAAAGGCAAGAGCAGGGACACAAGAGGTTAGGATGGACAAGGGGACGCATAGACTTTAGGCCCAAGAGACTGATGATATAAAGGAGAGGGAAAGATGCTCATGGGGGCAAAACTTAGGACTTTAACTTTGAAAACCTAAGTTCAAAACCTATTCTACTACAATCAGGCTTTTAAGAAATCACCTTTCAAAGACTATTTCTTCACATACATTATGGGAATACAGAATTGTGTCTGACTGGAGTTTATCTTATGCAAATTCAAATGTAAGAGCCCAGCAAAGAGAGAGAAAAACAATTTAATTAGTGCAAGAGTTTTGCTAACCATTAATGGCAATGGCTGTGTATTCTGGGGGCCTGGACCATTGTTCCTGCATCCTGTGTGCCTCTCAGGATGTATGCTAGACCGTAAGCCTCAGGAGGTCAAGAATTTACCTCTCTGGCTCATCACTGTATTTCCAGTATCTAGAATAATATCTGTCATGTAGGAGGCCATAAAATCTGTGGAAGGAATGTGGGAAGGGAGAAGGGGAGGAAAAGAAAAAGGAAGGAAGAAATAGTGATCAACTTGCTGTATTGCATGACCCCAAAGAGAAGCCATCCACTTTACCAGGTGTAAGTGGAACAGACACCAGTGAATTATAGTATCTGTGGGAAAACTAGCTGTATTGGACTTTCTGAAAGATAGAATTCTCATGGGTAACTTTGACTACACACAAGATTCTGCCTCTGTACTTTAGAACCCAACTGCCAAATAAGATGCAACTCTACTATAAAAATAATCGTAACAATGCTTGCATAACCTAACTTACCAGGCTTATATAAGAACACAGGAAGATTAAAATACAGAATGGTATTCTGCATAATAATAATGTTGTAGTAGGCAAATGCCAGGTAAAAATAATTTGTATCATTATCTGACTTTACCTACTAGTTACATGCTCTTGTATCAAACTCTGTGGTATACCACAACTACTATATACAGCTTCTGTAGTTATCCGGCAAAAGGAATCTCCGCACTTGAAATACTGGTGATGATGGTACCCAAAGGACAGGAAAATTAGCCAAGGAAGGAAATATCCGCTACTCATTCCATCAACCAACTTAGCCTTGTAGCGCTATTGACATTCCCTTCTCGACTCTGTGGGGTTTGTCAATAGAGATGCTCACAAACAATTAAAAGCTGTTGCTACCATTGTGAAGCTTGTAAGCATGTATTCATTACTATTTGTGAGGTGTTTGATAATCTAAAGACAACTTGATTGGTCTAAAATCACTGCTAAAATCATGCAGGCTCGTGGTGAATGAAGGGAGCCACCTGTGTCTTTAGACACACCTAAGTTCAAGCTCAGGTTCTCCACTTATTTATCTTATGACTTTGTGTTCTCTTTCTCAACTGCACAATAACATGCCCACTATATGCACCTCAAACTTGACAGGTCCTCAACAGAGCTCTTCAGTTCTCATTCTAATGCTTGTACTGTAGTCCTGTCCATGCGTATGGCAGCCTTCTACCCCCAAGTGATTAGGACAAAATCTGAAGTGTCATCATTGATGCCTTCCTTCCCTTTACTCACTTCTAACATCCAAACATCACCAAGTTCTGTCAGTTCTTCTTCCTTTCTAACCACTTCTCTCCTTCTCCCCTACCACACACTACTATAACATTTTTGAACTTCAATTGTTCCCTAACTTGGTTTCTTTTCCTCTCTTAGCCCTTATCATAATGCTTCTTTTAAAACCTCAAATCAGAGCATGCCACTACCTTGCTCAAAGCATTTCATTGGTTTTCCCTTCCATCTCCATCGGTATAAAATTCAACTTCCGTACCACACCCTACCAAAAGGTTTTGCATATTCTAACGATCACCTTCCTCTGTGAGCTCATCGCCTCCCCTTTCCCCATCACTCACTACTGTCCAGGTAGACCAGTCTTCTGTTACTCACAAACACCAAACACTTTCCCAGCTGAAGTCTTTGTCATGATTGTTCTTCCTTCTGTCTACAATGCTCCCCTGGGCATTTGTCAACAGTCTCATCCTTCAGGGCTCAGTCACCTCCTCAGAAAGGCTTTCCCTGACAACCTTCACTACAAGTCTCCTGCTCCTTTGTTGATCTCGATAATCCCAAACGTTCTAGAAACTACCACAGTCTATAATTATCTTGTTTATCTATTTAATAATTTTCTCGTACACTAGAAAGTAACTTTCATGAGATTAGAGAACTTGTCAGGACTCCATGCTAGCATGTGATACATAGAATGTGCTCAGTAAATATTTTTGACTGCTAGAATGAATGGTGGAAGAGAGAGAAAGGAGAAACTGACTGGGCTATACATATTGAAGGCTGGTATTCTCAAAGGTAACTTTGACTATATACAATTTTACCCCTGTATATTTAGAACCCATCTCTTAAGTAAGATATAATACTACTGCAATCTTTTCTGTGTAACCTGTTATTAGGCTTATAGAAACTCAGTGAGATTAAAACGCATAATAGGCTCTTTTTAAAACATTAAGCACTCTGCAAATGTTATATCTATTTCTATTATTACATATTTTGATTCATGTTGTATCCTTTTATATTAATACTGGTATGTAACATAACAGAGTACTCATGTAATAGAATGGTTTTAGAGACAAGGAACAGAACGTCCATTTCAAGTCTGCTTTAATGATAAATAAATTTATAAATAAATTTATGGGTTCAACATATGAAAAGTCCTACAGATAGGGCAGACTAATCAGGACACAGAATCTGTTACTTTGTGATTCTCTTGTCCCTCCCTTTTTCTCTCCGTTGACTTCATCCTTGAGCTGGTAGTGAAAAGGCTACCATAGTCTGCCATGACAATGTCCACAGCCAAGGGAAGCCATCTTTTTCCATGGCTTTCTGTTTTCCAAATACCCTCAGCAAACATCCCATCCTGTCTCCTTTGCTTACACGGAGTCATATGCCATTTCCTGAACCAATTCTTTTGTCCAGGAATGGTTGGCTGTCTTATGCCTGAGTTCCTACACCAGTTATTATCAAAGACATAGGAGACAAATCAGACTCATTCTGGAGCTGGAGACAGGTTTGCTTCCCCTGAAGTACCGGTGTTACAAGGAGTAAATGTAAATGCCTAAGAGTAAACCAGGCAGAAAGGTGCAATACATTCACTATGTTTATGAAGATTAAATGGCTTAAGGCAGGTAGAGCACTTAGATAATACCTGGGATACGGAAAAATGCTCAATAACCACTCTTTCATTGGGAGGAAAACAAACCTATCTTTCTAAATAAAATTCTAGAAGTTTGGGGAACAAAGAATTGATGTCAAACCAAGGGAAATTATGGTCTCATATAAACTATTTTGTAGATTGTTTTGCTTGACCGGAGGTTAGGTATTATTGTATATTTTCCATTTGGATTTTGGTCAGTCAATATGTTTTAGTATCTACACCATGCAAGACATGATTCAAAATGCTGCATAAGACATTAAGTCTAAAATACAGCTTTCTCTAGGGGCTTGGAAGCCTAACACGTGACATATGTTCTAAGTCAATGCACAATATTTTGAGTTAAGTGCTAAGCAAGTTGAGTTATATCAACATGCAAAAATAATAAGGTAAATACTAATATTTGTATGAATGTAAATATGCATATATAATATATATTTATTTAATAATAGAAATACTAAATGAGTGGTTGGCCACAGCAGTGTTTAAGAGCCTGGACACTAGACCCATTCAAACCCAGGGTTTGAATCCTGACACTTGGAATAGTATCTGGGATTAGTACTCCTTCCCTAGCTTTAGTCCCCTCACCTGTAAAATGTACCTATCTCACTGGGTTGTTTTAAGGGTTAAATTAAATGAGCTAATCCAATAAGTATTGTCATTGAATCTGCTCATGGTGAGTGCTCCATAAAGGTTAGTTACTCTTAGAATCACCATCCTTGTTATGATTTGGTTTTAAAGAATTCCAGAGAAAGAAATCAACTGAAATAGATGGGATTTGCTCTTAGTCTTAAAGGAAGTGTAGGATTCAAACAGGAGACGAGATAGCTGGCCATGTAATCACAAGTCACACTTGGGAACTCGGTAAGTAGCCCAAATTGTCTAGGGGTGGAAATCCATGTAATAACAGATCATATTTGCACAACAACATTTCATAATCCTTCCATTTTTAAATTTAAATAGCTATTATTTCCCCTCACTCCCACCCACAACTCAATTCACATCTGCTTTCTTTTTAACAAGCAGGGAAACTGAAACTGGTAATTAAGTACCTCAAATCCCTTTTCAGAATGAGGCATATTCCAAAAGGGAAGAGACCTATTCTGACTTGCTATTGAAATTCAAGAAAGGAGCACTGTGCCTAGCACATTTAAAGTGTCCCATGAATAGGTGATGATGGGGTAAAAATAAAGAACTTAATAAAATGACTTGCTTAGAGTTATCTGACCAGTAAACATCAGGGATGAAACCGGACACGAACTGGAGCCTCCTAATTCCTGAACTTTTTGTTTCCTGTGACACCTGACTCCCTCCATGTAAGGGAATTATGAGATAGGAGATTGGTAAGGAGCATCTCTGGAGAGTGCAATGGTCAGGAGCTCAGGTGAACACATAGGAATTGATCCATTATGTTCTAAGGGACCACACAGTGTAGTGGGGAGGTGCACAGGTCTGGTTAAAACCTCAGTTCCTCCTCTTACATGGTTCTGTGACTTTGGGTAAGTTATTTAACCTTTCTGTATCTCATTTCCCTCATCCATAAGAAGGAGATAAAATGATAGTATTTATCTCATAGAGTGGTGATGATTAAAGGAAACAATGCATGTAGACTACATAAAACAGTGCTTAGAACATAGAAAACACTCAATAAATGTTAGCAATTATTACTTAGAAAGATGGAAGGACCTATATTTTAGAGCATCTGCTGTTTTTTATTTGCCCCACCCCCTCACTCTGGCCCCTTGCCTCTAGAGAGGGCATGCAACTCAGAGTTCTATGGCTCCCTTGTCAATGCCTTTGATGTTTGCTTTTCCAGCTCTAGGAAAAGTGCCCTCAAAGAAGGAGGTGGTCCCTACTTCACTGAAATTGCTGAAATCACTCCAGGGAAGCAATCAACTACCTCATCAAACCCATGATTCAAATGAAGGAAAAATGGCCAGTATTCAGTTTTCATGAGCCTGATACTCTGGACCAGCTACACAATTTGTGGAGCCCAGTGCAAAATGAAAATGTAGGGCTTCTTGTTCAAAATGTATTAAGAATTCCAAGACAGCAACACAGAGCATTAAACTAAGTATGGGACCCTTCTGAGCCCATGTACAGGTTGCACACCCATGAAGCCAGGCTTGCAGATGCTTTAAACTTTCTACTTCACCTTTTCGTCTTCCTTTGGAGTCATCTTTTTATGACTCTTGCCCCAAACACCTGGCAGAAAGTGTTTCTCTTGCCCTTGATCTTTGCATTAAACTTGCTTTGCATTTTGGAATCCAAATACCTGGATAGATTTGGATTCCACCCCTACTGGCCTGTACACTCATAGGAATGACGCTTAACTCTCTTTAATTCTATTTTCTCATTTGAAAATTGAGGATAATGATAATAATGGCAACCTTATAGACTTACTATGAGTACTGAAAGAGCTAATAATTTAAAAGTTTTTAAATAGTATCTAACACAGTGGTTCTCCACCCTGGCTGCACATTAGAATCACCTTAGAGTTGTTAAAAAGTGCCACTGTCTGGGCCCCAGCCATGACCAATTAAACCAGAGCCTTTGGGGGTGAGGCCAGGACAACTATAGTTTTAAAAAGCCCCTCAAGAGATTTGAATGAACAGGAGGGTTGGGGACCACTGGTCTTGTGTATGATGAATGCTCAATAATAAATAATAAGAATAAATAATAAATGGTATAATAGATTTAAAAATATAAATATAAATAATATAATAATAAATAATAAATGTTGGCCAGTTATTATACAGCTTGCTAAACAAAAAAGTAAAATGTCCTATAGTTCAGTTTTTCCCCTGGATCAACTCTGCATCTGGCTTCTTTCTCCCATTCTCATGTGCTTTGATCCAGCATGTACCTGCAACCAATATAAATCAAAACAAAAGATGTCTTGTGGTGTTCCCACTGAGACAAAGGTACCTTTGAATACGGGTCTTTCCATTAACCCAGAGATGAGAGGGGAAATGTCAATTCCTCCAACAGGGCTCCTTCCTTTGATATCAGGGTGGTGTATATTCCAAAAGCTCTGTACGCTGCAGGTTTCGGGGGGCAGGGAGGACTTCAATCGAGTCACCAGAGAACCCTAAATAATGCAAAGCAAAGAAAGACAAGGAGGTGGTGAGAATGTTAATTTCTTAAGCTTGTATTTCTCTCCCATCAGAGTGGATAATCATCTTTTTGAAAATGCCCTTGTGTCATATTTATGACAGTGACACATCCATTATGAATACAGTAGCTCATTTGCAATATGACCTGACAAATATTGATGTGTTCTAGGCTACATTTAATTTCAAGGTAACTAAAATCATTTGTGTTTCTTAGTAACCGGGAAGGGTACTGATCACATGAAGCTTAAAATAGTAGGGTCCTTTATGACTCGTCCTTCATAGTGAATCTACCAATCGGGACCTGGACAGGCGTTGAGGGAGGAGCTGGAGGAGTGGTCAGATGAGTCAATTTGACCTTGAGGTCAAGAGGATCTCACTCTCATGCTGAGGTTCATAGATACATTGTTGGAGGGGAGCTGGCTGAGTTAGTCACAAACAGCTTCTTAAGTGATATCCATTGACCGTCTCCTCCAGCTAAATAATAGGGTTACAGATCCACAGCTCCTGGGACTCAGAATATAAAAGCCGATTTGTGGAGACCCACAAAGGCCCAAGTCCCAGCATCCAAGAGTCAAATATATGTTACATTTGCTGAGCCTGTGGGTCTAAGAGAAAAAAGCAGCTCCTTCCCAGAGCTATTTATGTTCTAGTTGGCTCCCTAAATTCTAAGCAACTGAGAAGGCAATTCTTAAGCGATATTACAAGATAACACAGATTTAGAGGGCAAAAGAATTATCATAGTCAGGACAGTGTTTTTAATAAGTTTTGAAACCATTGTGAGTCCTGAAGTTAATTTAGTAGGTCAAGACAAACATTTCCTTTTAGAATAGAATAGACTAGATCGAAGTAGACTAGATCAGAGTGCTTTCCTTTCAGTTAAGTAAATTGTTAGGATTGAGTATTGTTTTCTGAAAGTTTAGCTTCATTTATCTATGTTTATGTGTGTGCGTATTAGGTCGCAATGTAGAATGGAATTTCTTGCTGTGGTTCAAGGTCCAAAAGATTGAAATTCACCATATTAGTAGACAGTGTCTATTCAGGGCAGAGTTTACAAACTGGGGACTCGCAGGATACATATGGCCCATTAGGAGTGAGTGAATTGGGAGTTTTATTATTGTTGTTATTTTGTTCTGTGGTTCACAAAAAGAGGTTGTGAAAAAATATGAGTTGATGGCCAGCAGTTAAAAGTCAGGAAATTTTATCTTTTAAAAAGACAAATATTTCAGTTTCTCTTCAAATACCAGAATACCTAGAAATAATGAATCTGAATTCTCACAGGCCGGGATAGTCCAGGAAAATTGTTTTCCCCAAAATGAAAAATCTGATAGGTAAGTCAAGTGGATCCATTTCTATAATATTTTCTATCCCTGGGTCCTTTGACTTGATAATGATTTTTTATCTGCCATATGCTCCTGCCTCAACCTACATTTCTGGCCTTATCACTCACCCATCTTCTGTTCTAGCCAAATTAGAAAGTTAACTTATCCAAGGATCGTTCCCACCATCCTCTGACTGTGGCACTCTCTCCTCCCCAGCCCCTCTGTCAATTGAATGAAACATTTACCAAAGCCCAATTTAACTATATAGACCTTCCAGAAAGTCTTTCTGCCTCTTTCTTTATCTCTGGTAGTTCCTATCCCTGAATTCCACTAGTACATTGTACTTCTTTACTGGTCTTGCAGTACTCATAATTCTCTAAAATATATCATCCTTATTTATCATCATCTGTCTCTCTGAGTAGGTCATGAGCTCGCTGAATGCAGAAACCATGTCACATTTGTCTCTGCTTTCCCATCCCATTGTTCAGACCAGTGAACTGCATAAAGCAGATACTCAATAGTTGTTTGACAAATTGCATTACAAAAGACTTCAACATAAGGTTATTAGTTGCAGCATTGTTTGATATAGCAAAAAATTGAAAACAATCCAACTGTCCATCAGTTGAGTTTGAATATATCACCTATGCCACCTCTACATAATGGAATATTCTAAGGCTATGGAAAATGATTTAGATCTATTTTTGGTGACGTAGAAAGATGTTCAGGACATAATACTAAGTAAGAAGCAATTGACAGAACCATAGAGAGAACATTATCCAAATAATTTTTAAATAGACACTTCTAGGCATAGAAAAGATCTGAAAGGATATTCATTCACCTCACAGATGTTTCCTGAATGCCTACCATGAGTTAATGACTATTCTAAGAGCTGTATGTATAAGAGTAAACAAAGCAAAATGTCTATGCAGGTGGAGTTAGCATTCTACTAGGGGAGGGATAGAGAGAAAAGGCTCTATTTAAGATAACAATAATGGAACAAAGAGAAGTAAAACAGGAATACTGAATAAAGAGTGATATGGCTGGTGCAGGGAACATTTCAATATTATTTAAGGTGTTTAAGAAACACCTCTCTGATGAGAAATTATTTCCCCAGAAACCTGAAATAAGACAATAAGTCATGTAGGTTTCTGGAGGAAGAGGATTACAGGCAGAGGGAACAGCAAGTGTAAAGGTCCCAAGGTACAAGTGTACTTGGTGTGGCAGGATAGAGTAAGTAAAAGGAGAGAAGGTAGGAGACGAGATAAGCAAATTAATGGGAATCCATGTTATGTAATGCCCTCTAATGGAGTTTGACTTTTTTTTTTTTTTTTTTTAGTTTCTGCTTTATAACAAAGTGAATCAGTTATATATATACATCTGTTCCCATATCCCTTCCCTCTTGCGTCTCCCTCCCTCCCACCCTCCCGGCGGTCACAAAGCACCGAGCTGATCAGGGAGTTTGACTTTTATTCTGAGTAGAGTGAAAAGACTGTCAGGCTTTCAAAAAATTATCAAGAAATTGGTAATGGACATATTAAGTTTGAGATGCTTATAGGAGCTCCAAATGGGAGGTAGAAAGTTGGATGCATGATCTAGAGCTCAAGAGTGAATTCCAGCCTGGTTTTATAGATTTAGACTGGTATTTAAATCCATTTTCTAGTTAGGTGAAACTACCTTGAAAATAAGTGTAGAAGGCAAAGAGGTCTGAGGACTGAGCCATATATTATTTTGTCATTTAGGGAATGAAAGCTTAAGAGAATCCAGCAAAACTTAGATGAAGGGACCACTGAGCAAAGAGATAAAGGAAAGAGCTATGTGAAGGAAGCCTAGTGGCAAAAGTATGATATCCTCAAAGAGGAGGATGAGATAAATTCTATCAAATTCTGCTCAAAGGTTGAATAAGAGGAGGACTGAGAAAAGACCATTGACTTTTGTGACATGAAGATCACTGATGACCTGAGTAAAAGCAATCTTGGAAGAATGGTAGGGATGAAAGTCAGAGTAAATTAGGATTTCAAGAGAGAAGGGGAGGCAGGGCTGACAGTGAGTTTATACAACTCTTTCAAAGCCCTTTCAAACTTAAGGAATATCAGACAAATTGAGACTCATTCTAGAAATCAACTGGCCTCTTCTCCACAAAAATGTCAATGTCATAAAAGGTAAAGAAAGGCTGAGGAAATGTTCCAGATTAAAAGAAACCAAAGAGTCAGGTCCATTAAATTCTATATATGATTCTTGATTGAACCCTGGATCACGGGAAAATTGTTATACTGAACATTATTGAAAAAAATGACAAAATTTGAATACGGATTGCATTTTAAATCAGGATTTTGTATTAATGCTAAACTTCCCAAATTTCATCATAGAGTTGAAGTTATGTAATGGAATGTCCTTGCTCTTAGGAAATATATCAGAAAATGATTCAGAAAAACACAGTAAATATAGATACATTTATATATATATATAAAATAATAGATTTTTATATATGCAGGATATAGAAATATATATATATATAAAATCTAGATGAGGGGTACATAGAAGTCCTCTGTATTATTCTTACAAACTTTCTGTAAATTTGAAATTATTTTGTAATAAAACTTTTTGAAAATGTTATAGTGGTTATTTCTGAGAAATGAAATAATGGATTTTTTTTCTATCTCCTTATCTCTATTTTCTTTTTCAACAGCAGAGATCAGTTATTTTGAAACATAAGTATTTTTAATGACATTTAAAGTATTTAAGAAAACGTGTCAGTTAACTTTATCGACCACTCAAAAGGGCAGTGTTTTAATGATCTGAGCAAATACTTACTTCATGAGACATATTTATCAGATTTTTTGAAGTTATAGAACAAGATTTACAACAGATCTCTACTGATGAGATTATACACCCACATATGATACCTTGTGGGCCAATGTTCACTTCTCAAGAAAAAGGAAGTTAATACATTGAGATATTGCTTTAAGTATTTTAATGTTAATTATAATGATACTGCACTAAAATGAATTAATAATTTTGAATTTTTCTTGACTGAATTGCCAGAGGTTTCTTTAGGGCTTAAATTATTATTTCTGTTTTATGTGTTGGCTTTACCATCACAGAGGAGAAATATGAAAAAGCAATTAACTATATCCTCCAGTCTCCCTGAGAAATTGCTGTAGGGAATCTGTGAAAGAAGGGGCAGAGTTAGCAATATCACAGAAGATGTTTAATCAGATTCTCACTCGGGAAAATCTGGTTTAACACCCCATGGCTATCAGAACAAGCTTGCCATTATCACGTAACAGATTTGTGGTGGAAACTCAATAGCCATTTGTTGAGTAATTGTCAAGAAAGGGAAGAAAGTTTATATCAGAGACAACTTGACTTTGCAAGATCTAGCAAGTTTACCATCAACTCTCACCGACTTAGAGTGTAAAATATTGGCCATAGTGTTAGGAGGCTGAGTGGAATTTTTTTAAATGTCAATCCACCTAACAAGAAGGATAAGATAACTTTGTTGAACACAAGCCTAAGAGAACTTTATTGACTTAACAGCCAAGTAAGAAAAAAAAATGAGGGGGGAAAAAAGTAACCAGTTAAAGAAGGTAGAGTGACAATATTTTGCTATCAAGATTTGTAATTCTAGACAGCAAAATAGCAATTGAACTAAGTCATTTAAATCAAGCCTTTAAAAATAATTATAGAGTAATATTTTTAGAATTATTATAGGTATTTCTGAAGGTGTTTAATAATATATATGTGTTAGTGCCTGTATCTCAATTTCAGTTTCTGGCAACATGGTAGACTAAATAATCTGACTCTCAGACTAAAAGTAAGTAAAAGTAAATAAAAATATGCATATCTATTTTACTGCTTTGACAAATTCGCAAGAAGGTAAGAATTCTCCAGAGACCTAAAGTTAGGGGAAAACAAGAGTCCAACATGGTAAGAAGAGGACCAGAGCTCACCTTTACCCCAAGGGCAACTTCTGAACCCAGAAAGCTCTGAACTTCACTTTTCATGGCCTCACAGAGAGTGAAGACATAAGAAAAATCTCTCAGAGTGGGAAGCCTACTAGGAGATTCCACACATTAACCTGAGCTAGAAAATTACACTGTCAGCAGGCAAACTAGAAATAAAACTGTACCTCTCAGGAGTAGAAAATAAAATTAGCCATCTAAACCTTGTTTCTGGATGAAAGCCAGGAGGAAATATCTAAAAATTAAGAACTGCACACATATACAAAAAAAAAAATTAAGTTTCCATAAAGGATAGACAGTTGAAATATGTACACCTTTAAAAGATAGCATTTGCAATAGTACCAACAAATGAATCTAACCAAAGTTGCACAAGACCTTAACAATATCAAAAACCTGTGAAACTCTATGGAAACATGTTTAAAAAGAGCTAAATAAATGTAAAGATGTACCATGGTTCATAGACGGGAAGACTCAGTATTATAAAAATATTGCTTCTCCCCAGATTGATCCATATATTCAATCTGAATAGTTTTTACTTTGAAATTTGGCAAAAAATTATATGATTTAAACAGAGAACAAAGAACAAAAATAGTCAAAACATCCCATAACAGGAAATATATAGAGAAGATATTTGCCTTACCAGGTATTAAGAGTTATAAAAATCTAATATTTAAGATGAAGTGGTATTGGTCCAGGGACAGATGAATAGACTGGTGGAACTGAGTGGAGAACTCAGAAATATATCCACACACCTATGGAAGTTCGATTGACAGACTAGTGGGAAACAGGGATTTTTCTATAAATAGTTCTGAAACAAAACTGACTCCTAACTAAAGCAAGATAATTCCATAGGAATTAAAGACCTAAATGTGAACAGCAACAGTATAACAATCTTAGAAGGCAATATAAAAAAAATCTTCACCATTCTGTCCAAGGAATTCTCCATTTTTTCTGGAGCTGATCTGTAGTGGAGATAGATTTCTTAAATATGACAGAAGTAGAAACCACAAAGAGAGTTGAGTTCAATTACATTAAAATTAAGAGCATCTGTTCATTTAAAACACCATGTGGTAGAGACTTGAGCACTCCCAAATATCAGTGTGGGAGTATTCTATACTTCCCAGCCTCCTTTGGGGCCGAATGATGAGATGCAATTTGGACAGGAGTGACAGAAGCCACTTCCAGGCCTTGCACTTAGAAATAACCTACAGAGTCCTCAGCTTTCCTTCCTTTGCCATGTGTTCTCTAAGGCACAGCTTCAAGAGGGGACCACCGACTAACATCAGCCTTAGTTATCCACTGAAGTTCAAGGTTTATTTGTTACTCCCGATTAGCCCATGCTATACTGATTAATAAAAGCCATAGATAAAATGATAACTACAAAGTGGAGAAGCCATTTTCAGTACATCTACTTGACAAAATATGAGCATCCAATACATTTTTTAAAGTTCTATGAATTAATAAGAAAAGGATAAACATCCCAATAGAAAAATGGGCAAAAGATTTGAACAATCTCCTTCATAATGGTCAATAACCACATAAAAAGATAGCCATTCTCTAGTAAATGAGAAAATGATACCTCACCGTTTTCACTCCCATCAGTAGGACAAAAATTTTTGAAGTCTGCGGACTTCCCTGGTGGCGCAGTGGTTGAGAATCCACCTGCCAATGCACGGGACATAGGATCGAGCCCTTGTCCGGGAGGATCCCACATGCTGTGGAGCAATTAAGCCCGTGTGCCACAACTACTGAGTCTGCGCTCTAGAGCCCACAAGCCACAGCTACTGAAGCCAGTATGCCACAACTACTGAAGCCCACACGCCTAGAGCACATGCTCTGCAACAAGTGAAGCCAACGCCATGAGAAGCCTGTGCACTGCAACAAAGAGTAGCCCCGTGGGGAGACCTTCAAGATGGCGGAAGAGTAAGACATGGAGATCACCTTCCTCACCACAAATACATCAGAAATACATCTACATGTGGAACAACTCCTAAAGAATGAACACTAGCAGAAGACCTCAGACCTCCCAAAAGGCAAGAAAGTCCCCACGTACCTGGGTAGGGCAAAAGAAAAAAGAACAAACAGAGACAAAAGAATAGGGACAGGACCTGCACCAGTGGGAGGGAGCTGTGAGGCAGGAAAGGTTTCCACACACTAGGAGCCCCTTCACGGGCGGAGACTGTGGGTGGCGGAGGGGGGAAAGCTTCGGAGCCACGAAGGAGAGCGCAGCAACAGGGATGCGGAGGGCAAAGCAGAGAGATTCCCGCACGGAGGATTGGGGCCGACCAACACTCACCAGCCCGAGAGGCTTGTCTGCTCTCCCGCCGGGTCGGGTGGGGGCTGGGAGCTGAGGCTCGGGCTTCGGTCGGAGCGCAGGGAGAGGACCGGGGTTGGCGGCGTGAACACAGCCTGAAGGGACTAGAGCGCCACAGCTGGTGGGGAGGGAGTCCAGGGAAAAGGTCTGGAGCTGCCGAAGAGACGAGAGACTTTTTCTTGCCTCTTTGTTTCCTGGCGCGCGAGGAGAGGAGATTAAGAGCACCGCTTAAAGGAGCTCCAGCCGCGGCTATCAGCGCGGACCACAGAGACGGGCATGAGACGCTAAGGCTGCTGCTGCCGCCACCAAGAGGCCTGTGTGCGGGCACAGGTCACTACCCACACCTCCCCTCCCGGGGGCCTGTGCAGCCCGCCACGGCCAGGGTCACGTGATGCAGGACAACTTCCGGGGGAGAACGCACGGCGCGCCTCAGGCTGCTGCAACGTCACGCTGGCCTCTGCCGCCCCAGGCTTGCCCCGCATCCGTGCCCCTCCCTCCCCGCCCTTCCCCGGCCTGAGTGAGGCGGAGCCCCCGAAGCAGCTGCTCCTTTAACCCAGTCCTATGTGGGCGGGAACAAACGCCCTCAGGCGACCTACACGCAGAGGCGAGTCCAAATCCAAAGCTGAACCCCGGGAACTGTGAGAACAAAGAAGAGAAAGGGAAATTTCTCCCAGCAGCCTCAGGAGCAGCAGATTAAATCTCCACAATCAACTTGATGTACCCTGCATCTGTGGAACACCTGAATAGACAACAAATCATCCCAAATTGAGGACATGGACTTGGGAGCAACTCTATATATATTTTTTCCCTTTTTCTCTTTTTGTGAGTGTGTATGTGAATGCTTCTGTGAGTAATTTTGTCTATATAGCTTTGCTTTTACCATTTGTCCTCGAGTTCTGTCTGCCCGTTTTTTTTTTTTTTAATATACTTTTTAGCGCCTCTGATCATTGGTGGATTTGTTTTTTGGTTTGGTTGCTCTCTTCTTTCATTCTTTGTTTCTTTTTTTATTACTTTTAAATTTTTTATTTTTAATAATTGTTTTTTCATTTTTTTATTTTAATAACTTTTTAATTTAATTTTTCTCCCTTTCTTTCCCTCTTTCTTTCTTTCTTTCTTTCTCTTTCTCACTTTTATTCTGAGCCGTGTGGATGACAGGATCTTGGTTTTCCAGCCAGGTGTCAGGGCTGTGCCTCTGAGGCGGGAGAGCCGAGTTCAGGATGTTGGTCCACCAGAGACCTCCCAGCTCCACGTAATATCAAACAGCAAAAATCTCCAAGAGATCTCCATCTCAACGCCAAGACCCAGCTCTACTCAATGACCAGCAAGCTACACTGCTGGACACCCTATGACAAACAACTGGCAAGACAGGAACACAACCCCACCCATTAGCAGAGAGGCTGCCTAAAATCATAATAAGGCCACAAACACTCCAAAACACACCACCAGAAGAGGACTTGCCCACCAGAAAGAAAAGATCCAGCCTCATCCACCAGAGCACAGGCACTCGTCCCCTCCACCAGGAAGCCTACACAACCCACTGAAACAACCTTAGCCACTGTGGGCAGACACCAAAAACAACAGGAACTATGAACCCTCAACCTGTGAAAAGGAGACCCCAAACACAGTAAGTTAAGCAAAATAAGGACACAGAGAAACACACAGCAGATGAAGGAGCAAGGTGAAAACTCACCAGACCATACAAATTAAGAGGAAATAGGCAGTCTACCTGAAAAAGAATTCATAGTAATGTTAGTAAAGATGGTGCAAAATCTTGGAAATAGAATGCAGAAAATACAAGAAACATTTAACAAGGACCTAGAAGAACTACAGAAAAACAAACAATGATGAACAACACAATAACTGAAATTAAAAATTCTCTAGAAGGAATCAATAGCAGAATAACTGAGGCAGAAGAACGGATAAGTGACCTGGAAGACAAAATAGTTGAAGTAACTACTGCAGAGCAGAATAAAGAAAGAATGAAAAGAACTGAGGACAGTCTCAGAGACCTGTGGGACAATATTAAGCACACCAACATTCGAATTATAGGGGTCCCAGAAAAAGAGAAAAAGAAAGGGACTGAGAAAATATATGAAGAGATTATAGTTGAAAACTTCCCTAATATGAGAAAGGAAAGAGTTAATCAAGTCCAGGAAGCACAGAGAGTCCCATACAGAATAAATTCAAGGAGAAACACGCCAAGACATATTAATCAAACTATCAAAAATTAACTACAAGAAAAAATATTAAAAGCAGCAAGGGAAAAACAACAAATAATATACAAGGGAATCCCGATAAGGTTAACAGCTGCTCTCTCAGCAGAAACTCTGCAAGCCAGAAGGGAGGGGCAGGACATACTTAAAGTGATGAAAGGGAAAAACCTACAACCAAGGTTACTCTTCCCAACAAGGATCTTATTCAGACTCGACGGAGAAATTAAAACCTTTCTAGACAAGCAAAAGCTAAGAGAATTCAGCACCACCAAACCAGCTTTACAACAAATGCTAAAGGAACTTCTCTAGGCAGGAAACACAAGAGAAGGAAAAGACCCACAATAACAAACCCCAAATAGTTAAGAAAATGGTAATAGGAACGTACATATTGATAATTAACTTAAATGTAAATGGATTAAATGCTCCAACCAAAAGACATAGACTGGCTGAATGGATACAAAAACAGGAGCCGTACATATGCTGTATACAAGAGACCCACTTCAGACCTAGGGAAACATACAGACTGAGGGGCTGGAAAAAGATATTCCATGCAAATGGAAATCAAAAGAAAGCTGGAGTAGCAATTCTCATATCAGACAAAATAGAGTTTAACATAAAGACTATTACAAGAGACAAAGAACGACACTACATAATGATCAAGGGATCAATCCAGGAAAAAGATATAACAATGGTAAATATTTATGCCCCAACATAGGAGCACCTCAATACATAAGGCAAATGCTAACAGCCATAAAAGGGGAAATCAACAGTAACACAATCATAGTAGGGGACTTTAACACCCCACTTTCACCAATGGGCAGATCATCCAAAATGAAAATAAATAGGGAAACACAAGCTTTAAATGATGCACTAAACAAGATGGACTTAATTGATATTTATAGGACATTCCATCCA
Organism: Mesoplodon bidens; assembly: GCF_964165515.1. Lineage (NCBI taxonomy): Eukaryota > Metazoa > Chordata > Mammalia > Artiodactyla > Ziphiidae > Mesoplodon > Mesoplodon bidens. Next base: position 22,746,370 of record NC_138172.1, read on the forward strand.
AAAACAACAAAATACACTTTCTTCTCAAGTGCTCATGGAACATTCTCCAGGAGAGATCATATCTTGGGTCACAAATCAAGCCTTGGTAAATTTAAGAAAATTGAAATCATATAAAGTATCTTTTCCAAACACAATGCTATGAGACTAGATATCAATTACAGGGAAAAATATGTAAAAAATACAAACACATGGAGGCTAAACAATACACTACTTTATAACCAAGAGATCACTGAAGAAATCAAAGAGGAACTAAAAAACTACCTAGAAACAAATGACAATGAAACACGACAACCCAAAACCTATGGGATGCAGCAAAAGCAGTTCTAAGAGGGAAGTTTATAGCAATACAATCCTACCTTAAGAAACAAGAAACATTTCAAATAAACAACCTAACTGTACACCTAAAGCAATTAGAGAAGGAAGAACAAAAAACCCCCAAAGTTAGCATAAGGAAAGAAATCATAAAGATTAGATCAGAAATAAATGAAAAAGAAATGAAGGAAACAATAGCAAAGATCAATAAAACTAAAAGCTGGTTCTTTGAGAAGATAAACAAAATTGATAAACAATTAGCCAGACTCATCAAGAAAAAAAGGGAGAAGACTCAAACCAACAGAATTAGAAAACGGAGAAGTAACAACTGACACTGCAGAAATACAAAGGATCATGAGAGATTAGTACAAGCAACTATATGCCTATAAAATGGACAACCTGGAAGAAATGGACAAATTCTTAGAAAAGCACAACCTTCCGAGACTGAACCAGGAAGAAATAGAAAGTACAGACAGACCCATCACAAGCACTGAAATTGAAACTGTGATTAAAAATCTTCCAACAAACAAAAGCCCAGGACCAGATGGCTTCACAGGTGAATTCCATCAACTATTTATAGAAGAGCAGACACCTATATTTCTAAAGCTCTTCCAAAATATACCAGAGGAGGGAACACTCCCAAACTCATTCTACGAGGCCACCATCACCCTGATACCAAAACCAGACAAAGAAAGTAAACTACAGCCAATACCACTGACGAACATGGATGCAAAAACCCTCAACAAAATACTAGCAAACAGAATCCAACAGCACATTAAAAGGTTCATACACCATGATCAAGTGTGGTTTATCCCAGGAATGCAAGGATTCTTCAATTCAATCAATGTGATACACCATATAAGAAATTGAAGAATAAAAACCATATGATCATCTCAATAGATGCAGAAAAAGCTTTCGACAAGATTCAACACCCATTTATGATAAAAATCCTCCAGAAAGTAGGCATAGAGGGAACATATCTCAGCATAATAAAGGCCATATATGACAAACCCACAGCCAACATCATCCTCAATGGTGAAAAACGGAAACCATTTCCACTAAGATCAGGAACAAACAAGGTTGCCCACTCTCACCACTGTTATTCAACATTGTTTTGGAAGTTTTAGCCACAGCAATTAGAGAAGAAAAAGAAATAAAAGGAATCCAAATTGGAAAAGAAAAAGTAAAGCTGTCACTGTTTGCAGATGACATGATACTATACATATAGATTCCTAAAGATGCTACCAGAAAACTACTAGAGCTAATCAATGAATTTGGTAATGTAGCAGGATACAAAATTAATGCACAGAAATCTCTTGCATTCCTTTACACTAATGATGAAAAATCTGAAAGAGAAATTAAAGAAATACTCCCATTTACCATTGCAACAAAAAGAATAAAATAACTAGGAATAAACCTACCTAAGGAGACAAAAGACCTGTATGCAGAAAACTATAAGACACTGATGAAAGAAATTAAAGATGATACAAATAGATGGAGAGATATACCATGTTCTTGGATTGGAAGAATCAGCGTTGGGAAAATGACTATACTACCCAAAGCAATCTACAGGTTCAATGCAAACTATCAAACTACCAATGGCATTTTTCACAGAACTAGAACAAAAAATTTCACAGTTTGTATGGAAACACAAATGACCCTGAATAGCCAAAGCAATCTTGAGAAAGAACAACGGAGCTGGAGGAATCAGACTCCCTCACTTCAGACTATACCACAAAGCTACAGTCATCAAGATAGTATGGTACTGGCACAAAAACAGAAATATATATCAATGGAACAGGATAGAAAGCCCAGAAATAAACCCACGCACATATGGTCACCTTACCTTTGATAAAGGAGACAAGAATATACAATGGAGAAAAGACAGCCTCTTCAGTAAGTGGTGCTGGGAGAACTGGACAGCTACAGGTAAAAGAATGAAGTTAGAACACTCCCTAACACCATATATAAAAATAAACTCTAAATGGATTAAAGGCCTAAATGTAAGGCCAGACACTATAAAACTCTTAGAGGAGGGCTTCCCTGGTGGCGCAGTGGTTGAGAGTCCGCCTGCCGATGCAGGGGACACGGGTTCGTGCCCCGGACTGGGAAGATCCCACATGCCGCGGAGCGGCTGGGCCCGTGAGCCATGGCCGCTGAGCCTGCGCGTCCGGAGCCTGTGTTCTGCAGCGGGAGAGGCCACAACAGTGAGAAACCCGCGTACCGCAAAAAAAAAAAATTTAAAACTAAATAAATAAATAAATAAATAAAACTCTTAGAGGAAAACATAGGCAGAACACTCTGACATAAATCACAGCAAGATCCTTTTTGACCCACCTCCTACAGAAATGGAAATAAAAACAAAAAGAAACAAATGGGAACTAATGAAACTTAAAAGGTTTTGCACAGCAAAGGAAACCTTAAACAAGATGAAAAGACAACCCTCAGAATGGGAGAAAATATTTGCAAATGAAGCAACTGGCAAAGGATTAATCTCCAAAATTTACAAGCAGCTCATGCAGCTCAATATCAAAAAAACAAACAACCCAATCCAAAAATGGGCAGAAAACCTAAACAGGTATTTCTCCAAAGAAGATATACAGATTGCCAACAAACATATGAAAGGATGCTCAACATCACTAATCATTAGAGAAATGCAAATCAAAACTAAAACGAGGTACCACCTCACAGTGGTCAGAATGGCCATCATCAAAAAATCTACAAACAGTAAATGCTGGAGAGGGTGTGGAGAAAAGGGAACACTCTTGCACTGTTGGTGGAATTGTAAATTGATACAGCCACTGTGGAGAACAGTATGGAGTTTCCTTAAAAAACTAAAAATAGAACTACCATACGACCCAGCAATCCCACTACATATACCCTGAGAAAACCATAATTCAAAAAGAGTCATGTACCACAACGTTCATTGCAGCTCTGTTGACAATAGCCAGGACATGGAAGCAACCTAAGTGTCTGTCAACAGATGAATGGATAAAGAAGATGTGGCACATATATACAATGGAATATTACTCAGCCATAAAATGAAATGAAATCGAGTTATTTATAGTGAGGTGGATGGGCCTAGAGTCTGCCATACAGAGTGAAGTAAGTCAGATAGAGAAAAACAAATACTGTATGCTAACACATATATATGGAATCTAAAAAAAAAAAAAAAAAGGTTATGAAGAACCTAGAGGCAGGACGGGGATAAAGACGCAGACCTACTAGAGAATGGACTTGAGGACATGGGGAGGGGTAAGGGTAAGCTGGGACGAAGTGAGAGAGTGGCATGGACATATATACACTACCAAATGTAAAATCGATAGCTAGAGGGAAGCAGCCGCATAGCACAGGGAGATCAGCTGGGTGCTTTGTGACCACCCAGAGGGGTTGGATAGGGAGGGTGGGATGAACATGCAAGAGGGAAGAGATATGGGGATATATGTATATGTATAGCTGATTCACTTTGTTATAAAGCAGAAACTAACACACCATTGTGAAGCAATTATACTCCAATAAAGATGTTAAAATAATAAAATGAAATCTCCACACACACACACACAAAAGTGTAGCCCCCAGTGACTCTCAGCAACTAGAGAAAACCCACATGCAGCAGCAAAGACCCAATGCAGCCAAAACAATTAAATAAATGAATAAATAAATAAATTTTAAAAAATGTTTGAAGTCTGACCCTACCCAGTATTAACACAAATATGGAACATAGGAATTGTTATTCACTGCTAATGGAAGTGAAAATCAACACAACTACTTCGGAAAACATCTTAGCAATATATAATAAGGGTTAAGGAGCTCATACCCTTCCACCCAGTAATTCTGCCCTTGTTTATGTACTCTAAGCTAGTGCTGCCTAACAGAACTTTGATGATGATGGAAATATTCTATAATCTTTTTGTCCAATATGGTAGTCTCTTGCCCCATGTGGCTACTGAGCACTTAAAATGTGGCTAGTGTGACAAAGGACCTGGATATTTTAATTCATTTTAATTTTAATCAAAGTATTCACTTGTGCTAATGTATTTAAGAGCACAGGTCTAGGTAAAGGAAAAAAAAAAAAAGAACTGGGCCCCTTACATTTCTGGGAAGAAAGAGTAGAGACAGTTTTTCTTATTCCTCCCACTAAGTGTAACTAAATTTCTGGGGGGATTAGGGGAGGAGATATGTATGACTCTACACAGTAAAGACAAGGCAAAGTGGCTGGGATCTAGGGATCCTATTAAGAAGATCAAAAGACAAACTAAATATATAAGGAGAAAATATTCACAAACCATATATCCAAAAAAGGTCAGGTATTCAGAATATTTAAAGAACTGTTAAAGCACAACATTAAAAAAAGCAAAGAATCTAAATAGAACAATGGCAAAAGACATTTCACCAAAGAAGATATATAGATGGTAAATAAGCAGATGAAAAGATGCTCAACATCATTAGCCATTATGGAAATGAAAATAGAACCCATAAAATGATTTCACTGTACTCCTATCACAATGAGTAAAATAAGGCACAATGACAATACCGAAATCTGGCAAAGATGCAAAGAAACTGAATTACTCAAGTATGCTGGTGGGTATGTAAAATGGTACAGCCACTCTGCAAAACCATTCAGCAGTTTCTTAGACAACTAACGATGTAGTTATCATATGAGCCAGCAATTGCTTTCCTAGGCATTTAGCATAGAGAGATGAGGAATTGGGTTTACACCGAAACCTGTACCCAAATGTTCATTGCAGCTTTATTCGTAATAGCCAAAAGCCAGAAACACCAGAAGTTGTTAAACAGGTAAATGGTTAAACAAATTGTGGTACATCCATACCATGGAATACGCCTCAGCAATAAAAAGGAATGGACTATTGTTACATGTAACAAGCTGGATGAATTTCCAGAAAATTATGCAGATTAGAAAAAGCCAGTCCTCAAAGGTTATATACTGTATGATTCCATTTACAAAACATTCTTGAAAAGAGAACATTCTAGAAATGGGGAACAGCTTATGGGTTGCCTCAGGTTAAGGAAAGAGGTAAGGTTTGAAGAAAGTGAGTATGGCTATCTATGGGCTGATGGATATGTACTATATCTTTCTTTAGTACATCAAAGTCAATATCCTGGCCATGATAGTGTACTAGAGTTTTACAAGATGTTACACTTGGGGAAACTGAATAAATGTTGTGTGGGAGGTCTCCCTATCACTTGTTACAACTTCATGTGAGTCCATAATTATTGCAAACCACAAAGTTTAATTTTAAAATATTGGAAAGAACTCAATCCATCAACATAAAATGCAGAAATAAATTGTGATATATTCACTCATTGGAATGCAAGCAAAAGCAAAGATAATAAACTGAATTCAGTAAAGGTCATTACCTCTGAAGGGGAGAGAAAGAGATGATTTCAGGAGGGGACACTTAAGGGGATTTCAAAGCAAAGGTAATATTTTTCCCCATAAACTGAGTAGTGGGTACACAGGCATTCATTATATCATTATTCTTTATAACTTACATATATTTTATAAATTTAAAAATACTTTGAATCCTAAAGTTCTTTTCAAAGTAAGAAGAAAACTTACATTTTAATCTGTTTTATATTTTAACTGCACCAATAAACAAGAAAGTAAGAAGTCCACACCCCTCAGAATAATTTCAATAAAAAATTAAGTGGTGCATTTAGCAATTAAGATTAAAATTTATATTCTGCTTCTGAAAAAACTGTGTCGGACAACAGAAAATGATTATATTGTAGTTATAGTCAAGGTAGCAGTGAGATTTGAGATGAAAGATAAAAGGGGAAAGGCTTTATTTATTTATTTATTTATTTATGTATTTATAATTTTTTAGAATTTGGCCGTGCCATGTGGCTTGTGAGATCTTAGTTCCCCCACCAGGGATTGCACCCTGGCAGTGAACCCCTGGTGCCAGCAGTGAAAGCACTGAGTCCTAACCACTGGACCACCAGGGAAATCCCAAGGAAACTCACAATTTAAGGTTAAAAATGAAGCAGTCACTTGCCTCACATACTGATGTTGGGCTAGGTCTTAGAACAACAGTGGGAAAAGGGGAAACTTGTTGAAGCTCAAAAGCAGATGAGGGCTTTACTATTTTGGATGGGGAGGACCCAGGAGGCTCCCGTCATCAATCAGATGTGCTAGCACTTCAGTGTATGAATGGCTTTAAGGAAAAGGAAGAGCGTTTCGGAATATACAGCATTCAGCGAAGGGCCTAGAGAATTCTGTCAATGATGCAAAACCAAATAATTAGGACAGAGGATACTAGAAACAGAAATTTAATGGAAATGTCTGTCAAATTTTGAACAAAGTTCACATGGAGGAGGGAAGATAAATCTACAGGTGGCATTGCTTTTGGAGCTAAATGGAAATTAACAAATAATAGCTGACCCTTACTGAGCGCTTACTGTATGTCAGGCCTGGTGCTAAATGATTTACATGCATTTGGTTCATTTGATAATCACAGAATTCTTCTGCAGTGGGACTATTGTTTTCCTGATTTTATAGGTGAGGAAGCTGAGACTCAGTGAGGTTAAGGGCTTACCTAAAGCCATGTTGCTAAAGGGTGGCAGAACCAAGACCCAGACCCAGATCTGTTTGTCAGACTTCAGAGCCTGTGCTCTAAACCACTGGGCATGCTGCTTCAGCATCAAGAAATGGGAGGAGCAAAGAAAAGTTGCAAGTAAGGATGTCCCCCTGCTTAGGAGAGGAATGAAGTCTTATATAGAAGGCACACAAATAACTTAATATTGGTCTATCTTTGTCAACTGCCACAAAGTTCAACTGGCATAAGCTTTCAGTGTTTGAAGTGTTTCCATGACTAAGATCCCCATCCTTTGTTCTTGGTCTGTCTTTTTCATTTGCTACTCTCTGTACCATGTTGTAGATGGTGAAAAAAATTACATACCCTTTATGCAAGCATGTTGTTATACATCAAGCAAATGTAAGGGGAAGAGGGGAAGCAGTGAGGAACCCAAAAAGTATCAAATTGTAACATTCTGCTGATTACATGAGAGAGGATTTAACATGAGGAAGGAAATCCCAATGTGGTCTAGGAAAGAAATTAGGATTTCTGAAGCAAAGTACTTAACTTACGCATCTGTGTGAAGAAGAGCATACATCACCTTTTCTAAGTTTGAAGGAGGGCAAAAACCCAACTTTGTATGGTTGTTTGGAAAATGAAAAGCTGTTTTCCAAGCAACATCAGCCTCCTGAAAAAGCAGTTCTGCTCTCCAAAAAGGCAAAATGCTTCCTGAGAGCACAAAACTAGCTTGCCCTTAGTCTAATTTCACAATGCTTCTACCCATTGGCAGAAATAGCAATACATTTCTTGCAGATCAAATTTGCAATTTCTCTTGGAAAATATCTTGGGTTTTGTATATGCATATTCATAAAATGAAAATAACTTTATTCCTCTGGCACTCTGGGCCTGGAAGCAGAGGGGTTTGGGGGACAAATATTCCTAGGGGTTCAAGAAAAAGATGGGCTTCCCTGGTGGCACAGTGGTTGAGAGTCCGCCTGCCGATGCAGGGGACACGGGTTCATGCCCCGGTCCAGGAAGATCCCACATGCTGCAGAGCGGCTGGGCCCGTGAGCCATGGCCGATGAGCCTGCACGTCTGGAGCATGTGCTCTGCCACGGGAGAGGCCACAACAGTGAGAGGCCCACGTACCGCAAAAAAAAAAAAAAAAAACAAGAAAAAGGGTAGGGCCAGAGAAAGCAAGAGAATGAGTTGAAAACACAGGTCGGGCCTTTGGAAAGAGCAGAAACATACAGATGTTAACAGTGCAGATGTGCTAGGGAAAGAATACAGCTTTTCTACTCAAGATACGATAGTATGAACTTGAAAACCCCAGATGTCTGACCCAGATGGTGGAGACTCTCACGTCTGCCCATGCAGAGCTGAAGGTGTGTCTGCATGCAAGCTGGCTGGGACTCCAGCCAGGGAGACAGAAGTGAAGCTGGGAATGAGAGGGAGGCATTCTGATCCTTTCTAACAGAGGTGCCCTTCAGCACAGGGTTCCTGTCTACTTTGGTGGCAGCAGCTTGGAGAAAAGCAGGGGGAATATTGCATATTCTTTTTTTGTCCCTCCAGTTCCACTCTCTCCCTTTCTTTATTATTATTGTTATTATTATTATATCTATTATTATTATTATTGATGGAAGGAGGAGACTTCATCATGTTTATTCCCCAGCTCCCTCCCTGCTAGGCTATGAGGCTACAGGGGCTGTGTTCTTCCAAGGCCACAGTTGGGGTTGGGCAACAGTTAACTGTTCCCTGCTGTTGCTAGCCATGGGGTGCTTCACCATCTCTTCTGGTTTCTCTTAACACTGCCCATACTTTTATAACAATACCCTCATAGTACTCAACTCAAATACCCCATTTGCATGTTTTATCTGTTTCCTTCAGGACCCTAACTTAGGCAGTAGATTTGTTCTGGCTAGTAAATGAGTTCCAGAAGGGCAATTTGAAGAGGAGGAAAAAGAGTAGTAGACATGATGGGAGAGAAACCTCCGGGACAACCTGCTGTTTGTGGTCCTTGGCTGTCCTCTAGGAAAGCAGCACTACTACTGAAGCCATCTGGCTTGGGTTATGGTGTTGCAGAAATTAAGAAAATGACATTGGGTGTCATTGGGAGCTCGGAGATGGAAGGCAGTATAAGGTTATGAAAAAAACAAACAAACAGGCTTGAGAGTTACACAGACCTGAGTCTGTTACTTCTTTTGTAGCCCAGAGAAAGTTACTTAAATCTCTGAGCCTCAGTTTTTTCATCTATCTAAAAGATAATAGTACCCACATCTTGAGGATTTTGTGTGATGGTTAATTATTAAGGTAACAAATATAATGCATCTAGGACGGGGTTCAGAGCATTGCAGGTTCTAGGTCAATGTTAGTTCCTTTCTTCCTTCCCTGCCTCCCAGCAACAGGACAAGTGAGGAAGGGTCAAGGCCTGGGAAAGTAGATGCTTCTAGTGGGGAGAGGTGACAATGTTGCCGGAGTATTGTTTTGCTAGTAAAAGGCTGTGGTACCCAGTGGAAGGTGCACTACACCAGCCTCAGATCTGGATTCAAGGTTTAGATCATCCACAAGGTCAGTTGACTTTAGGCAAAACATTTTGCTCTCTGAGCCCCAGTGTCCCATCAGGAAAGTGAAGCCTTTGGGCCAGATCAGCTCTTCCTAAGGTATGGTCACTATCTGTAATTAGGAGGGAGACTGGGGAGTAAGGAGGGGACCACATGCCCCGTTAACTTCCAAAAGATAAATATAGAAGGCAATAGAAATGAAAATAGTCTGTTAAATTACCTATAGCAGAAATAATGTATTAGCAGGCCATAAGCTAGATACATGTGGAGATGTATTTTCTTTGACCTTGTGAGGTGGTGTTTTAAAATATCACATTATTTGACAACCTTTAAAAGTCAGGAGGCATCATATGAAAATTCAGATTACCAGCTTGTTTGGAAGGTCTGGCTATACTATCCCACCCCCCTCACCACACAACTTTCTACAGGACAATGGTGGCCAGAGCTGAGTAACCTCTGCTGCCCTCAGAGAGGACCTGCACCCTCCTGTTGGCCACGACCTTCACCTGGACCACTTCATTCATGTATGTTACATGCCAGACGGCTGGACACATTGGGTGCCTGACACCTAAAAAATGAAGAAATGTTAGTCTCGTTATTAACGGCTCTTCAATAGCTTAAAGATTGCCTTTTATTGTCACTAAAATAGAAAATAAAAATTAAAACCAAGAGTACATTGGTATAATACGACTGATAATTGACTCAACAGACAATTCAATGACACGATTTTGCTGGCAAGAATTTGATTGGGTTACCTCTTAAATTGTTGGTCACTTTTGCCAGGGGAACAGTCACATTATTTTTAAAACTAGTAAATGTTGGGGGGGAAATCAAAGATATACTCTCTTTCTTAAACGAACTCTATTTCCATGTAACCAATAGTTGATAAGGGGAAATTTCCCTTTATAGAGAAGCATGTAAGCTAAAAATTGCAGAAGGAATGCTAGAATTAGGATATCATCATTTTGTAACACCTGATGAAATAATGATTTTGATAAGCATCAGTGATTGCTAACTCCACAAAATAAAGCAAGACCAGATGATTATGGGCTCCTGATAGACACACACAATACCACCTAAAGTATTCTTACCAAAAAAATCAAAACTGAATCTTCTCAGATCTATAATTCTAACAATCTCGCCACCCACTCAAAAATGCAAGGGACAGAGAAACTGATTAAATGAAACCATGAGGATACCAGCAAAATCTAGGCCTCAGAAACTCTCCATTAATTCAACACATAAATACTAAGGAAAAAGTAAGGGAAAGAGAGTGGGTAATCTATGGATTAAAAGAGATGATACAAATCAGCTAATGGCAATGTATGGACCTTATTTAGAACTTCATTCAAGAAAACTGAAAATTAAATTCATAAGGCAATCAGAAACATTTAAATATTGAGTGGATATTTGATGGCATTTGGAAATTACTGTTATTTATTTGGTATAAGAATCACACTGGTATTTTTTGTTATTAATAAACTTTATTTTTTAGAGCAGTTTTAGATTCACAACAAAATTGAGCAGGAGGTACGGAGAGTTCCATATACATACAACTTCCTCTGCTATGCACATTCCTCACCAGAATCGTACACTTGTTACAATCAATGAATCTATGCTGACACATCATCACCCAAAGTCCATAATTTACATTAGGGTTTACTCTTGTTATACATTTTATGAGTTTTGATAAATGCATATTGACATGTATCCACCACTGTAGTATCATAAAGAATTGCTTCACTGTCCTAAAAGTCCCTTGTGTTCTGCCTATTCATCTCGCCCTCTCCCTAGCCTCTGGCAACCACTAATATTTTTACTGAATCTAAATAGTTTTGCCTTTTCCAGAATGTCATATAGCAGGAATCATACAATATGTGGCCTTTTCAGATTGGCTTTATCCACTTAGCAATGTGCATTTAAGTTTCTTCCATGTCTTTTTGTGACTTGATGGCTCATTTTATTTAGCACTGAAAAATATTCCATTGTCTGAATGTAATACCACAGTTTATCCGTTCACCTACTGAAGGAAATCTTGGTTGCTTCTAATTATGAATAAAGCTTCAGGTGCAGGTTTTCGTGAGGACATGAGTTTTAAATTCATTTGGGTAAATACCAAGGAGCGCTCTTGCTGGATCATATGTGAAGAGTATGTTTAGTTGTGTAAGAAATGGCCAAACTGTCTTCCAAAATGGCTGCAACATTTTGCATTCCCAAAAGCAATGAATGAGAGTTCCTCATGCCCCACATCCTCACCAGCGTTTGGTGTCGTCATTGCTTTGGATTTTGACCTTTCTAATCGGTGCATAGTGAAATCTCATTTTTTTTAACTTTTTTCGTTTTCATTTCCCTGATGTCATAGGATGTGAAGCATCTTTTCAAGTGTTTATTTACCATTGGTATATTTTCCTTGATGAGGTATTTGTTAAGGTCTGTGGTGCATTTTTTAATCGGATTATTTTCTTATTGTTGAGTCTTAAGAGTTCTTTATATGTTTTGGATAACAGTCCTTTATCAGATATATCTTCTGCAATACTTTCTCCCAGGCTGTGGCTTGTCTTCTCATTCTCTTGACACTGTATTTCAAAAGGCAGAACTTTTAAATTTCAATGAAGTCCAACTTATTATTTCTTTCATGGATTGTGCCTTTGGAGGTGGTGTAACTCAAAAGCCAACACCATATCTAGGATCACCTAGATTTTCTCCTATGTTATCTTCCAGGAGTTTTGTAGTTTTACATTTTGCACTTAGGTCTCTGATTCAACTTGACTTTACTTTGTGAAGGATGTAAGGTCTCGGTGTAGATTCATTTTTTTGCATGGGGTTGTCCAGTTGCTCCAGCAACATTTGTTGTAAAGACTATCTTTGCTCCATTGTATTGCCTTTGTTCCTTTGTCAAAGATGAGTTGCCTATATGTATAATATATAGGCCTATTTCTACCCTCCACATTTTGTTACATTGATCTATTTGTCAATCCTTTCACCAATACCACTCTCTTGATTACTATTCCTTTATAGAAAGTCCTGAAAATCTGGTGGTGTCAGTCCCCCAATTTTGTTCTTCTCTTTTAACACTGAGTTAGCTATTATGGATATTCTGCCTGACGATTTAAATTTTAGAAACAGTTTGTTGAAATCCACAAAATTATTTGCTGCGATTTTTATTGGGATTGAATTGAATCTAAACATTAGACTAAGAAGAACAAACAACCTTATCCATGAGTATGAAATATCTCTCCATTCATTTAGGTCATCTGTGATATCTTTCACCAGAATTTTACAGTTTTCCTCATATAGATTGTATACATATTTTGTTAGATGTATACGTAGGTATTTTATTTGGGGGGCTGTTAATGTACATAATAATGTGGTTTTAATTTCAATTCTACATGTTCATTGCTCATATATAGGAAAGTGATTTATTTCTGTATATTAACCTTGCTATAATCACTTATTAGTTCCAGGAGTTATTTTTTGTCAGTTCCTTCAGATGGTCTACACAGAGGATATTTTTATCTGCAAACAAAGGCAGTTTTATTTCTTCCTTCCCAATCTGTATACATTTTATTTTATTTTATTGTCTCATTGCACTAGCCAGGACTTCCAGTACCATGTTGAAAAGCAGTGGTGAAAGGGAATATCCTTGCCTTGTTTCTGATCTTAGCAGAAAAGCTTCAAGTTTCTCATCATTAATTATGATGTCAGCTGTAGGGTTTTTGTGGATATTCTATATCAATTTGAGGAAGTTCCACTTTATTCCTAGACTGTTGAGAGTTTTTATCATAAATATGTGTTGGATTTTGTTAAATGATTTTTCCGTGTTTATGATATGATAATGTGTAGCTACCTTTCTGTTATTGATTACTAGCTTAATTCCACTGTGGTCTACGAGCAGACATTGTGTGATTTCTATTTTTTTAATTTGTTAAAGTGTGTCTTATGCCCCAGAGTGTGGTCTATCCTAGTGAATGTTTCATGTAAGCTTGAGAGGAATGTGTATTCCACTGTTGTGGGATGAAATAGTCTATAGATGTCCACTATATCCTGTTGATTGTTGGTGGTGTTGAGTTCAAGTATGCCCTTACTGATTTCCTGCCTGCTGAATTGGTCCATTTATCCTAGAGGGGTGTTATAGTCTCAAACTATGAGAGTGGATTTATCTATTTCTCCTTGCAGTTCTATCAGTTTCTGTTTCTTGTATTTTGATGTTCCGTTGTTAGATGCATACACATTAAGGACTGTTATGTCCTCTTGGAGTATTGACCCCTTTATCATCATGTAACGCCCCTCTTTATCCCTGATAAATTTCTTTGCTCTGAAGTCTGCCGTATCTGAAATTAGTATGGCTACTCCCACTTTCTTTTGACTAGTATTAGCCTGGTATATTTTTCTCCATATTTTTGATATCTAGTATTTCTTTTGGTTTCCTTCTTGGAATTCCCATTTCACTGCTTATATTATCCATCTATTCTTACATGTTGTCTACTTTTTCCATTAAAGCCCTTAGCACATGAATCATAGTTTTAAAATTACTTGTCTGATCATTCCAACATTCCTGTCATAGCTGACTCTGATTCTGATGCTTGCTCTGTCTCTTCAAACTATGTTTTTTGCCTTTTAGTATGCCTTGTAATTTTTTGTTGAAGAGTGTACATGATGTACTAGATAAAGGAGACTACTGTAAATTGGCCTTTAGTGATATAGAAGTAAGGGAGTTGGGGAGGGAAATGTTCTATAGTTCTACGTTTAGGTCTCAGTCTATGAACCTGTGCCTCTGGCCTCTGAACGTCACAAGTACTTCTCAGGGCTTTTTCTCCCCACTTTCTTGGGACAGGATGGCTACAGGGGGCTGAAGTTGGGGATTTCCCTATGCCCAGAGCATTTAGGCTCTGATAAAACTTCTGCAGGTTAGGCTCTGATAAAATAGCTTCTCCTGAGGGCAAGCCTTGTTGAGGAGAACAGTACGCTCTGGTGTATTTCAAAATGATTCCTTTTCCCTTTCCTTTTTCAGAAGCACATGAGAATTTTTCTCCAATATTCACTGTGAGGACCTGATAGAGCTCCTGGAGGTAAAACTAACAAAAATATGGGGACCACCATATGACTGGATCCCCCTGGAGTTTTTGACTCTCAGAGTTGTCCACACTGAGCCTCCAGCAATTCACCAATTACAGTTCAGGTTTTCTAACCTGGCACTGGTTCCCAAGGGGATTTCTGCTTCTGGGTTTCTGCTCTAGTAAATTATGCTTCTCTGTAACCACTTATTTGTCTCTCTAATTTTGAGGTAGTGGTTTGCCTTGTGACTTCACTTCTGTGACAGATATAAAAATAAAAATAATTGTTGATTTTTCAGTTTATTCAACTTTTGACTTTTTAGGACAGAGTTGCAACTTGTAAGTTCCAGACCAGAGACTGGAAGTCTACTTTGTTTTTAAAAGGAGTTGTTATCTCTTAAAGTTACATGCAGAAATATTTATAGATAAAATAATACAATATCAAGGATGCCTCAAAATAATCTAAGAGAAAGGGAATATAGATGAAACAAAATCGGCCATCAGTTGATGATTGTTGAGTTGGTGGTTGGTATATCGTTCTCTATACTTTGTACTCATTTTCAAGTTTTCAAAATATTTTTTTCCTCTCTGATGAAATTCCAATAGCTATTGGAATTGCTGACTATCTCCAACAGTCAGGTCCATTTCTCTTCCTCTTTCCCTCCCTCCCTCTCTCTCCTCCCACCCTTTTCTCCAAATAACTCGTAAATATTGAACGCAGCTCAATGACATCTTAAGAGAAAGAAAAATAACTATACCTTAGCAGTATTTCCCACCCTTCATTTACACTACACCTATATCTTGAATACCCCATGCTATTATCTTCATTAATTTTTTTACATTAACTCTTTTTCTTAACTTTGCTTTAAGAATGTTATGCATGAAGTCAAAAGAAAAGAGGTTCTAGCAATATTTTAATAAGTATAAAAATGAATCTCTAACCAGTAGAATAAAATGCTTTGGTTAATGTACCTCTTTAAATCAATCTGCATTTTACCAGAAGATATGTGTGCTATGCTCTGGGAAATACCGCACTAGCTTGAGTGTT
Source organism: Mesoplodon bidens (assembly GCF_964165515.1). Taxonomy (NCBI): domain Eukaryota; kingdom Metazoa; phylum Chordata; class Mammalia; order Artiodactyla; family Ziphiidae; genus Mesoplodon; species Mesoplodon bidens. The sequence continues at coordinate 22,761,884 of NC_138172.1, forward strand.
GGTCACAATCATGGAGAGGTACATAAGCCACCCCCCCAGCACCTTCAAAAAATGTTAAGTCATGTTATACCTCCCCTTTCTTGCTCTAACATTGGGAAGATGATTAAGTGGAAGAATTAGAATCTCTTACTTCTCCAGTATTGCAATTTGTCTTAAATCTGAAGTTCCAGCAGGTATTGCACCTACTTTACTATGCAGATTATCAGTAGTTTCAGAGAATTCAATTGTTGTCCTAGCTGTCCATCAATTAAGAAAGGTATAAATACATGTTTGCTTGGGTCACAAATCAAGCCTTGGTAAATTCAAGAAAATTCAAAGGGTAACAAGTATCTTTTCTGACCAAAAACGCTATAAGACTAGATACCAATTACAGGAAAAAAACTGGAAAAAACTAAAAACACATGGAGGCTACTAAATAACCAAGAGGAGGCCAATATGGTACTAAATAACCAAGAGATCACTGAAGAAATCAAAGAGGAAATCAGAAAATACCTAGAAACAAATGACAATGAAAACACGATGACCCAAAACCTATAGGATGCAGCAAAAGCAGTTCTAAGAGGGAAGTTTATAGCAATACAATCCTACCTTAAGAAACAAGAAACATTTCAAGTAAACAACCTAACCTTACACCTAAAGCAATTAGAGAAAAAAGAACAAAAAACCCCCAAAGTTAGCAAAAGGAAAGAAATCATAAGGATTAGATAAGAAATGAAGGAAACAATAGCAAAGATCAATAAAACTAAAACCTGATTCTTTGAGAAGATAAATAAAATTGATAAACCATTAGCCAGATTCATCAAGAAGAAAAGGCAGAAGACTCAGGTCAACAGAATTAGAAATGAAATGAAAAAGGAGAAGTAACAACTGACACTGCAGAAACACAAAGGGTCATGAGAGATTACTACAAGCAACTATATGCCAATAAAATGGACAACCTGGAAGAAGTGGGTAAATTCTTAGAAAAGCACAACCTTACAAGACTGAACCAGGAAGAAAGAGAAAATATAGACAGACCAATCATAAGCACTGAAATTGAGACAGTGATTAAAAATCTTCCAACAAACAAAAGCCCAGGACCAGAGATGGCTTCACAGGTGAATTCTATCAAACATTTAGAGAAGAGCTAACACCAATCCTTCTCAAACTCTTACAAAATATAGCAGAGGGAGGGACACTCTCAAACTCATTCTGCGAGGCCACCATCACCCTGATACCAAAACCAGACGAAGATGTCACATAAAAGAAAACTACAGGCCAATATCAGGGATGAACATAGATGCAAAAATCCTCAACAAAATACTAGCAAACAGAATCCAACAGCACATTAAAAAGATCATACACCATGATCAAATGGGGTTTATCTCAGGAATGCAAGTATACTTCAATATATACAAATCAATCAATGTGAGAAATCATATTATCAAATTGAAGGATAAAAACCATATGATAATCTCAATAGATGCAGAAAAAGCCTCTGACAAAATTCAACACATATTTAAGACAAAAACTCTCCAGAAAGTAGGCATAGAGGGAACCTACCTCAACATAATAAAGGTCATATATGACAAACCCACAGCCAACATCATTCTCAATGGTAAAAACCTGAAACCATTTCCTCTAAGATCAGGAACAAGACAAGGTTGCTCACATTCACCACTATTATTCAACATAGTTTTGGAAGTTTTACCTACAGTAATCAGAGAAGAAAAAAATAGAAGGAATCCAAATTAGAAAAGAAGAAGTAAAACTGTCACTGTCTGCAGATGACATGATACTGTACATACAGAATCCTAAAGATGTTACCAGAAAGCTATTAGAGCTAATCAATGAATTTTTGGAGTAGCAGGATACAAAATTAATGCACAGAAATCTCTTGCATTCCTGTACACTAATGATGAAAAATCTGTAAGAGAAATTAAGGAAGCACTCCTATTTACCACTGTAACAAAAAGAATAAAATACCTAGGAATACACCTACCTAAGGAGACAAAAGACCTGTATGCAGAAAACTATAAGACACTGATGAAAGAAATTAAAGATGATACAAATAGATGGAGAGATATACCATGTTCTTGGATTGGAAGAATCAGCATTGTGAAAATGACTATACTACCCAAAGCAATCTACAGATTCAGTGCAATCCCTATCAAACTACCAATGGCATTTTTCACAGAACTAGAACAAAAAATTTCACAGTTTGTATGGAAACACAAATGACCCCGAATAGCCAAAGCAATCTTGAGAAAGAAAAACGGAGCTAGAGGAATCAGGCTCCCTGACTTCAGACTATACTACAAAGCTACAGTAATCAAGACAGTATGGTACTGGCACAAAAACAGAAATATAGATCAATGGAACAAGATAGAAAGCCCAGACATAAACCCACGCACATATGGTCACCTTATCTTTGATAAAGGAGGCAAGGATATACAATGGTGCACTTCAATAAGTGGTGCTGGGAAAACTGGACAGCTACAGGTAAAAGAATGAATTTAGAACACTCCCTAACACCATATACAAAAATAAACTCAAAATGGAATAAAGATCTAAATGTAAGGCCAGACACTATAAAACTCTTAGAGAAAAACACAGGCAGAACACTCTATGACATAAATCACAGCAAGATCCTTTTTGACCCACCTCCTAGAGAAATGGAAATAAAAAGAAAAATAAATAAATGGGACCTAATGAAACTTGAAACCATAAACAAGACAAAGAGACAACCCTCAGAATGGGAGAAAATATTTGCAAATGACACAACTGACAAAGCATTAATCTCCAAAATTTACAAGCAGCTCATGCAGCTCAATATCAAAAAAACAAACAACCCAATCCAAAAATGGGCAGAAGACCTTCAAGAAGGAGAAGACCTTCTTTCTCCAAAGAAGATATACAGATTGCCAACAAACATATAAAAGGATGCTCAACATCACTAATCATCAGAAAAATGCAAATCAAAACTACAATGAGGTATCACCTCACACTGGTCAGAATGGCCATCATCAAAAAATCTACAAACAATGAAGAGAGGGTGTGGAGAAAAGGGAACCCTCTTGCACTGTTGGTGGGAATGTAAATTGATACAGCCACTATGAAGAACAGTATGGAGGTTCCTTAAAAGACTAAAGATAGAACTACCATACGACCCAGCAATCCCATTACTGGGCATATATTCTGAGAAAACCATAATTCAAAAAGGGTCATGTACCACAATATTCATTGCAGGACTATTTACAATAGCCAGGACATGGAAGCAACCTAAATGTCCATCGACAGATGAATGCATAAAGAAGATGTGGCACATATATACAATGGAATATTACTCAGCCATAAAAAAAATGAAATTGAGGGCTTCCCTGGTGGCGCAGTGGTTGAGAGTCTCTCTGCCGATGCAGGGGATGTGGGTTCATGCCCCGGTCCGGGAAGATCCCACATGCCGCGGAGCGGCTAGGCCCGTGAGCCATGGCCACTGAGCCTGCGCATCTGGAACCTGTGCTCCGCAACGGGAGAGGTCACAACAGTGAGAGGTCTGTGTACCGCAAAAAAAAAAAAATGAAATTGAGTTATTTGTAGTGAGGTGGATGGACCTAGAGTCTGTCATACAGAGTGACATAAGTCAGAAAGAGAAAAACAAGTACCGTATGCTAACACATATATATGGAATCTAAAAAAAATGAAAAATGGTTCTGAAGAACCTAGGGGCAGGAGAGGAATAAAGACGAAGATGTAGAGAATGGACTTGAGGACACGGGGAGGGGGAAGGGTAAGCTGGGACGAAGTGAGAGAGTAGCATGGACATATATACACTACCAGATGTAAAATAGATAGCTAGCGGGAAGCAGCCGCATAGCACAGGGAGATCAGCTCGGTGCTGTGTGACCACCTAGTAGGGTGGGATAGGGAGGGTGGGAGGGAGATGCAAGAGGGAGGAGATATGGGGATGTATGTATACATATAGCTGATTCACTTCGTTATACAGCAGAAACTAACACAACATTGTAAAGCAATTATACTCCAATAAAGATGTTAAAAAATAAATAAAATAAAATAAAATAAAAACATTTTTGTTTCTTGAGAAATGTTTCAGGACTCCAGAAAAAAGAGAACTGCTACTTTGTATTCACTTTGTTTTTAATTTATCTTAAAAGAGAACTCAGAATGAATTGATCACAGAGGATGTTATTTCGTTTCTGAATGTGGTCATGTAAAAATCAATGTACATATAAACGCATCAATCCATATCAACTGTGCCTGGAGTTTTTGGTTCTTTTTCCCTCCTAGATTAAGTTTTCTTTCATTGAGTCAGTGCTTTAGAGACCTTGAGGGGAAAAAAAAAAATAGACGAGAGAGAAAGCTTAGACTCTGATTAAATCTTACAGACAAATGGCAATTCTTTGTTTGGTCACTGCAGTGCAATAGGACCAGCATTTTACTGATTATAAGAAAATAAATGCACCAATAAATTGGTCACCACCACCATTAAAACCTGAGCATTTACTGCTAGGAACCCAACAAAGTCCATGAAGTCCATGCAAGAAAATGCTTCTGAAATTCAATGAGTATTGAGTACTGGAACTTTATAAAAAGCAACCAGGAAAACTTCTATAAATGCATCAGGCTTTTAAATTAGCCTTAAAATAATGAAGGTCAACAACTGATGGGAAGATACTTTATAGCACAGGGAACTCTACCTAATGCACTGTGGTAACCTAAATGGGAGGGAAGTCCAAAAGGGAGGGGAGATCTGTATGTGTATGGCTGATTCATTTTCTTGTGCAGTGGAGACTAACACAACACTGTAAAGCAACCATACCCCAATAAAAATTAATTAAAAAAAGAGAAAATAATGAACATCAATTTTAAACCTTTTTAGACTATTTTATATCAAAGAATGTGATGAATGTTGCAATATAATTTTACTGTGGTGCAAAAAATATTATTCTCTGTAGACATTACAACATAAAACAAACATGCTTTTACTACCAGTAACAGTGATGTGACAAGCCTGATAAATGCAAGTTTAAGATTCCTTTGGGTTTTGGCATCCCTTCACGCTTATTTTCAAGTTACTAATAGATTCTGTAGGTTTGACTAGCCATCATTTAAGAGTGTCATTTAATTTGAAATGACAGAAAAGTAAAATGTTCTTAAATGTCCAATTTTTCTCTATTCCCTGAGTTGCTAATGACTAAGAGTAATATCTTTTATTCATGTTGTCTGTGATGAAATGGTCATCACCAAATGATGAATATCAAGTGGATATGTTTTCATTTAACATTCTTGAAAAAACTTTAACAGGAACCTGGTTGCACTGTTTTAGTTGCTTTTTTTTTTTAAGAGACTTGGATTGACAGATAAATTCTTCCAACTGAATAGGCCTCAAATATCCCTCATGTAAAACCTAGATGCGTTACATGAAGCTCGCTACAAATGGCTTGGCTTATAGGCTAATTAGTGCACTGAAGACCAACACATGGTTTTACTATTTTCTCTTACACTACGGAGGCCTCTAAAATGGTGACAGTTGGGGACCTACATGTAAATAGTTAATTACAAAACAATCTATTGCTTTCAAGCAGCATTTTCTTTGAAGGTTATGTGATTGTATTTGAAACACCATACAATAGCCACATTAGGTATCTCTGGGTTGGTTACCATGAATTTTGAAATATAAATAACACGCTCAGATCCCTCACGGTGTCTTGGAGGTTGAAATTTAACTCTTAATATTTTGACTTGCCATTTGGCAAAATATAACTTTTTTTTCTTTACAAACAGTTCCAAACAAGCATTAGTCATCTCAAAACTTGTACAAAATAATGCTTATCCCTGTTGGAATTCTTTGTTTATTCATTCATTTCTTCATTTATTAATTCATTCCAATTTTTTTTTGTTTTGTTTTGTTTCAACTGTATGTCAAGCACTGTGTTACACACAAGGGGCACAGTGGTGAACAAGGCAGACAGACCTCCTTTCCTACAAAGACTATAGCAATGGGAATTTAAATAATGAACAATAAATAAGGCAGATGTATACAGTGAGAGAGTGGCAGAAAGGAACAGGAGGATGGATGCTACTTTAGACAGAAGGGTCGACAAAGAAATCAACGACCAGGAGCAGTGATACTGAAAATGAGCTCCCTGGACCAGCAACATCTGCATCACCTGAGACCGTGATGAAAATGCGCATTCTTGGGTGCGCCCCACCCCCGCCCCTCCTTTGACCTACAGAATCAGAACCTCTGGAAAAAGCCCAGCTGTCTTGTGTTAACAAGCACCATGTCCCACCTCCCAAGTGATTCTGAAGCACCTCTGCACCTTGAAGTTCCAGTGACTTCTAAGCAACAGTCTACCTTCTGTTGACCCCACCTCTGCCCCCACCCTGAGTTTTCATTTCTTTGATCCTCAAAGGGAATCTAATTCCTTTTCTCACAGTCTTTCTTAATACCACTCCAATCAAGTTTATGTCTATACTACTATGTCGAAACTGCTCACGCCAAAATCTCCAGTGACCTGGCTTTGCTAAATCCAAAGAATTTTCAGTTTATGTCTTACTTGAGTTGTTCACAGCATTTGACACAGCTGACCAACCTTTCTTCTTGAAGTACTTCCTTCCCTTGGTTTTCTCCTACCTTACTAACAGATCCTGACTGTTGGCCCCCTTTATCTGCTCCATTTGTAAGTTGCAGGGCCCCAGAGCTTAGACCTAGGACCTTTTTTCTACCCTGTCTACAGTCACTTCCTCAGTGATCTCACTTAGTTTTATGGGTTTGAGTGCCAACTATATGTTTTCAACTCCCAAACTCAGGTTTCTTATCTTTGACTTTTCCTTAAACTTCAGACTTCCACTTTCATGTAGATATCTAGAGGCATCTTAAACTTAATCAGATCTTAACAGAAGTGATTTTCTCTCTGAAACTTGCTTACCCATCTTGATAAATGACAACTCCACCTCCTGAACTGCTCTAGCCCTAAGTCTTAGAGACATGCTTGATTTCCTTCTTGTTCACCCAACATTCAATCTTTCAGTATATCCCTCCTGTTGGCTTTGCCCTCAGAATATATCTAGAATCCAGCTATTTATCATCACTACCACTAGGACCATTCTGGCCCAAGCCACCAACCTGTCTCACTTGGATTATTGCTCTAGCATCCGAATGGGTATCCCTGCTCTCACATTTATCCCTACAGTCTATTTTCCACAAGCAGAATCATCCATCTCAATCAAAGAAAAAGGCAACATTTTCACCATAAACTACAAAGCCCCATGTGATCTGGACCCATCAGCTCTCAGAGCTTCTCCTCTACCACCCTCTCCCTTGTTCCCTCCGCTCTATTCAAATTGGCTTCCAAGCTTTCCTCAAACTAGCAGGCATGCTCTTGCCTCAGGATCTTTGCATTTACTTTCCAACAACCTGGAGTACTCTTCCCCCAGATATTCTTACGGCTCATCTATGACTCCCTTTGGGCCTGCTCCAGTGTCTTCTCAGCAGTGTTGTGTGCCCTACTTTACTTTTCTATTTTATTTGTCTTCATAGAATGTATTGCCCTCTGAGATACTGTATAATTACTTATGTAATTTTTTATTATCTATCTCCCCTCACTAGGACTGAGGGCAGAGACTGTCAGTTTTGTTCACTGTTTCATCTCCAGTGCCTAGAAGAGTGCTTGGCACTTAGCAGGTTTTTCAATAAATATTTGCAGAAAGAATTAATTTTATGCTTCAAGTCTTAGATCAAATACTCACTTTCTCAAGGTGAATTAACCCATCCAAAATACCTTTCTACACCTCCATTCTCTCACCTATCACCTGTTTATTTCTTTATTGTGACTGTGAAGATCTGTACTATCTTATGTATTTGTGCTATCCTATGTTCTTTACTTGTATGTAATGTTTTCCTCCCAAACAAACTAGGTTGTAAACTCCAGGACCTCATCTATCCTCATGATGCTTAGCATAGTACCTAATACAGTGGTGCACCTCAAATATTTTTCATACAAGTATGGAAGGAAATAAGGTGTTTCCTCTATGTTCTCTTGATATTTAATTTTCATATCGAACCTCTGAGGTGTATGATGTAATCTCCTTTCTATTTATGAGAATACCAGAGCTCAGGGGAAGCTAATAAGTTGCCCAAAGTTACTTAAAAAGCAAATCACAAAACCCAGGGCAAACTCAAAAGTCCACTCTCTCTCCATGACATTGCTCTACAGGGAAACCAGCCAATGGGTCAATAGGTTCTCTTTGACATAATACCCTAATACGATGAAAAAGATATTTGGTCCAAGGCGTCAATAATGAATAATGTCTTTATATCTACCCCTACCACTTAACTGTTACTTTAAAAGAGTGATTCAGTATTTTAACCCAAATGAATAATAAAGACATTTAGACCTATGGGAGAAAGGTATTTTGGAAAGTAAAGCTTTCATTCTCATTAATGACTCCAAAATGGTAAATCATTTTTTTTGGACTACATCTAGGGGGTGGTGTAGTTGGGGGAGTATTGAATTTGGAATCCAGGTCTGTCACAAACTAGACTTTGAGAAGAATCACGTCACCTCTCTGAGTGGCAATTTTCTCATTTAAAAAGTGAGGATAATAGCTATTTTGAAGAACTACAGAGATAAGAGTAATGACAAAGCATGCCAATTGTCTATTGTCACCTTGACATCGTCACCCCCTTCTGGGGCGTCCTCTGCATTGCATAGAAGGAGCTAGAATAATTCCCACAATCCCCTTCTCAAAGCATCTCCAGGTCAGATTCTGCCAGGGAGAATCAATGGTAGGAGATGGGGGAAACAGAAGGGGAAAGCAGGTGATTACTACTGTGAAGAGGCGTTGCAACAGTTGTGAGATTTGCAGCAGTTTCTTGGTGCACCCTGTACGTCCCCTGCTTCAGTGCTGTAGGGTGAGGTAGTGGGCAGCATTTTCTGGCCTCCTTCCCCTCGGTAGGGCAGGATGAGCTGCTCGGGGTGGGGGGCTTCCTGGAGCTCTTGAGAGTCACAGCAGCTTTCAGGGAGTGTTCACATCAGCCTGTTCAGGGCTACAGGCTGAGATGATTAGAAACAGCTTCCCTGACCTATCCTCCCTCACACTTTCCGAAAACAGCACAAGCCTCTGATTCCCTAAATTCAGTCACTTTATACTGGAATATATAGAGTGATTGCTGTTTATCCAGTGAAACCCCGAATCCCATACAACAGTAACCACACATGCAAATGGAGCACTGTCCAGGCCAGCATGGCGCTATGCACTTTCGGGTACCCCGTCTCCTTAAATTCCTACAATAGCCCCGTGAGGTAGATGCTGACATTGGGTCCACTTAACCTATGAGGAAACTGAGGCTTAAAGGGGTCACTTGCACACAACTGACAAGCACCAACATGGGGATGAAATAAATGTCTTAGTTCAGGTTGCTACGGCAAAGTATCATGGATGGCGTGACTTAAACAACGGAATTGTATTTCCCACAGTTTCGGAGGCTGGAAGTCCAATATCAGGGTGCCCACATGGTCAGATTCTGGTGAGGGGTCTCTTCCGGGTTGTACACTGCTGACTTCTCCTTGCACCCTCACATGGCAGGAAGAGGGAGGGGGAGAGAGCTCTCTGGAGTCCTGTTTACAAAAGCAAGAATCCATTTCATGGGGGCTCCACCTTATGACCTAATTACTTCCCAAAAGCCCCAACTCCTAATACCATCACACTGAATGTTGAGATTTCAACCTATGAATTTTGGGGAGGACACAAACATGTAGTCCATAATAATAAGAAAGAAAAAACACTGTACAGAAAAGATGTGTGACCTTACAGTCTTTCCCGGCAGAATTTCTCACAAGCATGAGAACAGACTCCTCCTTCTTCAAGGACAGGGTCCTCAAAGTTCCTCTATTCTAGAGTTTCTCAATCCTGACACTATTGATAGTTTGGGCAGGATAATTCTTTGCTTGTGGGGAGGTTGTTGTCCTGTGTATTGTAGGATATTTCACAGCATCCCTGGCCTCTACTCACTAGATGCCAGAAGCACCCCTTACAGGTATGACAACAAAAATACATTGCCAAATGCCTCCTGGAGGGCAAAACGCACCCTCCCTGCCCCACCCTCCCAGAACCACTGAGTTGGAGACTTCCCGCTCAGGGACTAGAATGGCCATAGATTTAGCCTTCGTTGTGACGCTCTCACTAGGTTTCTATGCTCTGTAAGAGCAGACAGGATCCACAGGGAAGTGCTTTTACAAAACCTGAAAAGAAGATGCAGAGTATTGTTTAGTACACTACTTGGTTAAAAAACACTGAAACCTACCTACAGCAGAAGATATGAAAGATGCTCATGTTCATTACGCTAGAAATGTGCCTGCAGCAAGAGTAGGAGAGATGATGAGATTTTTCTAAATATGTTCCTGCTGTGGTTTGACTTCTTAGAAAGAGCAAAACCTTTCCAAGTATTTTTTCAAATAGTTTTATCGATTACAATTAGGCAGTAATAATTAGAGTACCTGGTATGTGGAGACCTCCAGTTAAACACATGAAAGAGATCAAGACAAAGTACATAAAGTCCCTTTCTGAAGCCACCAATCCTTTCCAGAATGATGGGGAGGTTTGAAAAGCTAAGAGAATATTCTCAGAATGTTCTAGGAATGTTCTCTCTCAAGTGTTCCAGGAATGGGCACTCAAGGTTGTGGGCCCTAAAGCAAATTGGGAACTAATTCTGAATTCATCCTTGCCCTGCATCTTAGCAGTCCCCAGTCACATTTTTTCTTGATTACCTGTAATCGACGTAATCACCCTGCAAGTTACTCAAATCATAGGCAACAGGACCTTCATTCCCCGTGATCAAAGAACTAACAATCCCCTCTCTCTACTTACTTCTTCCTTAATTTCAACCATCTTCTCCACTCCTGCCTAGGCAAGATCAGTTCTGCCCCAATGGAAAACAGAAAGAACTACTGATTCAATTAACATCATACTCTAGGGATGTAAGTTCTTTGAGTTAAGGACTATATTACTCAACTCTAGAATTCCATAAACATTCAGTCGTTTCTCTAACTATCTGAATAAAATCAGTGGGATCCACACCAAACATACTGGGTCTGAATGTGAGGGCAGTAACAGTGGTGCAGAAATCTGGTTTTCAACAACTCCTCAGGGAGATATTTTTGCACAGCAAGTATAACTTTTTTTAATACAGTATGCATTCAAATAAATGTCTGTTAGTCATTTTAAATTGACTCACATGAAACCAAGTGAATCCTTCATTGAATGCTGAAGTATAAAGAGATGTTGAGTTGAAAAATTGAGTTTTTCAAGTTTAGCATTTCCCTTCCATAAACCCCTGTGATTTGGGTAAAAGCAGAGTACCTTTCAAATTAAAGAACAGTCTAAAAGGCCTTTAGAAATGGGTATGACTTTAACATCATGGCAAATGGCCTCAAATTTCAGTAGACTTTGGAATTTAAGTCTAACATCTGGGCAAACTATTAGTCAACTCTATTCCTCTGAGAAGTGTTTGAGAGCAAATGATTATTAAAAACATCACCAGAAGTTCATTTCATCACCTTCCTAATTTCATTTTAGAGGATCTAAATTTCCTTCTACCTGGATGTCTGCCTGGAGCAATCAAATCATCTCTGTGCCAGCCAGGTGAAGGGGACTGATATGTGAACATACTTCTAAGAGCATCTGAGCTTTCAAGTTTTAAATCACTGAAAGTTTCAAGCCATGTTCCAACTCAAAAGGGATGTGTTATAAATTATAATGTGCAAGGGGGAAATAGGAGTGTCTCTTTAAATCAAGTCTAAAAGGAAGATGGCAAAAAGCAATGAAAAGGAGATTTTCAGCACACAACAAACAGAAGGAAATGGGTTTAAACCAGTAAATAAACATCAATTAGTCCTTATAGGAAGGCTGCTAAATTAAATTTAGACTGAAAGGATGAAATTTTTGGAGAATGGTACAATAAAGACTTCATTTTAAATTATAAATTTTCATCTAAAGAGCAAATTATATTAAAGGCCCCATTTTATTACTCAGCACTGTTTTCACTTTATGCAATATTCTGCATTATATTTTAATTAAAGTTATAATTACAGAACTAAACATAATTAGCTTCTTTCTTCCAAAGAAACTGGAAGTGAATTTACTTTATTAAATTTCCAATTTGTTTCCTGCAATGTTACATAGCTTATTCTAATTAATTGAAGGAGAGCTCATAAATATTTTATCAACATGGAAATGTGATTAAAAACTCAAGAATTTTTCCCTTGTTGTTGTTTTTTTTTAAATTTTATACCCTTGATTGTTGGCTTATGCTCAAATGTATGCAGATGAAGTAGAAGGATGAAGCCCCCTGATGCTTAGCATCCAAGCTTGTTGCAGCATTTACTCCTCCAATTTTTTTCCTTTTGGGTCAGCATTTTGAAGTCTTCACAAAGGATGAAAGGGAATTGTCAGTCTGTATTCATCTTTCCTGAGTGGCTACAACAGTCGATACCACAGGTCACCACCAGACATGATATCTGTCTGCCTTCACTGCCCCTACAAACCCTCCTAAACTATAAATTGCTCCAGGACAGGTGTTTCATTTGTTTTGTTGGCTGTCCATCCACAGCATCCAAAACAGCACCCAGCATAGAGTAAGTGCTCAATAAATGTTTATTGAGTGAGTGCATGGACCCAAATTTTCCAAAATTTGTCCCTCTAAAGATTATTTCTAAAAGATAAGTATTATAAATATTCATTCAAAGATATTCATGTCAAGTAGGGGAGCATATTTAGCTTCATTCTTTTTGTATTTCAGTTTTATTGAGGTATAATGAACACATAAAAGGGTAGGATATTTAAAGTGTGCATATGTTGACTTGATATACATATACATACTGAAAGGACTCCTTCCATCTAGTTAACACATCCATCACCTTACATATTTACTTTTTCTTTTTTGGGGGGTGGGGTGGGAACATTTAAGTTCTCTCTTAGTAAATTTCAGTTATACAAATACAGTGTTATCAACTATAGTCAGCACATTATACATTTGACCCTCAGACCTCATTCATCTTATAGTTGAAAATTTGTACGCTTTGACCAACCTCTCCCTATTTTTCCCACCCCCAGGCCCTGGAAACTACTTATCTACTCTCTGTTTCCCTGAGTTAAAAAAAAATCAAACTATAGAAACATGACTTAGTTTCTTAACATAAAGACTTCCAGAAAGGGGATCAAATGTGTACTATTACCCATTCTTATTTGACCAGGAACAATTTTTTTCCTCTCAGAGCTATCTCACGAGACTAGCATTTTGCAGAACATACATTGGGAAATGCTGCTGTATGTTTGTGGGGTTTTGGGGAAAAAAATGTTTAACCTTAAGTACTTGACAGTGTAGTCAGTCGTGTCCCTCAGTTTATGTGCATCATCTTCACTGCCCTGTGGTGCAAGGTTCCCATTTTAATCAACTGACTGATCAATTCACCTCTAACTCCATTTCCTTTTCATTCCCCTAAAGGCAACCATATAATTAGGCTTAATGTGTATACATTTGTTCTAATATATCGTCATGTTGGGCTAGGGAGGGAGTGGAGGAGAAAAAACTGACACCTCTGAATATTCTATTTTGTATATAGTTTGACTTTCTGAAGCCTTTAATCTTCTACATATTAATACATACACACACATATATATACATACATACATGTATATACACACATACACATATGTATATATACACAAACACACATACAGAAGGAAAAGGGGACGAAAACTGGAAGCCAACTGAACCAGATAAATTCAGTTGTATTGATATTTCAAACAAATGCCATAACTACCCTTAAGTGGAACAGAAGAAGAGACAGGAAGGGAGGAAAAGAAGGCGGGAGGGAGGAAAGGAGGAAGGGAAGAGGGAACTAATCTAAGTAATTAGCTATACACCCTCTGTTTGCAGCAGAATGGGGTGAGGGCAAGAATTGCAAACAATTCTTGAACTGTCTTTACTATGGCTTGTTTTTTGTAATGGAATGGGCAAAGCAATTGTGAAACTATTTTAGATGTATTATAAGATTGAGCAACTGAGTAAATTTGATAGCCAGTTTTCTCAGTTGGGAAGACAGTAGGTAAAAACATAAAATGGAGAAAGACAAGAAAGAACCCTGTAGGGATGGTCTGGAAACTGGGGATACTGATGTGAATTCATAATTTTGAGATGTGCATATGCATGTATAAGTGCACGGGTTTAAGCATATATGTATGCAAGTGTATGTATATAAATGTGTGCATGCATGCATATGCTTCCAACCTCTGTGCACTGAAAGGGCCAAAACGCCACACCCCTGATGCGATGAGCACACCTAGTGCCAAGAGCTAGGATTTAATACCATTCCCCACTAAAACCAACCAGGGATCCTCAGAGCAAAAACTATGCCAGGCCTTGGGCGAACAGGTACAAGACGAGCCTGAAACACCTTGTTATGCTATAAAGTAAATGTTCAAACTTATTTTGGGGGCATGTCCCAGACACAGAAGCCAGAGTAAAAATGCTCCCACTAGCCAAATATGGGATGATTTCAGCGCCAAAATAATTAATTATAAGTAGTAATATACCAAAAGCCATTTTGGAGAAAAAAAGGAATTCATTATTCCATATTGATAATAAGTAGAGGGAAAGAGAAGGCTCTTGCTTACAACAGAATGCCATATACTACCTAATAAATGTGGAAAGAGTACTGGGATAGAAAATCAGCATTTTGCAATAATTGTAGTAAAAATTGGATCAGGCAAGATTTATGAATGGATGCTAAAATCTAGGAGGGAAACTTGGTGAAGAACAGAATCTGTGAATGCTCTTAAAATGTCTCCTTGCAGGTTGTTTCTATGTTGCAAGGAAAAAAACATTGACTATACAGTGGAGAAATCAGACAACACCTTGACTAAGTGTTCAAAATTAACACCCTCAGTTAGGGGCAGATGAGTGTTCTACCACCAAACATGACACCTGAGAGGGACACACCGTCATCACCTATACAGTGTCCTGGCCAAGAATGCATCATCTGAATACAATAATGAGGAACTATTAGACAAAGTCCAAATGAGGAACACTCTATTAAAACAAATGGGTCCACAGGAGGACTGTCATTTTTTCAAGTGTCAACATTGTAAGTAACAAATAAAATGTTCCATATTACAGGAGGCAGAGAGAGGTGACAACAAAATGCTATACCTGACTCTACACTGGGTGCTGTAATGGAGCAGGAAAAATGCTATAAAAGACATCTCTGGGTCAACTGATATACTTGGAACGCAATAAAATTGTATCAATGTAAATTTATGAGATTGGTAACTATATTACAGTTATATATGACCATATCCTTATTCACACAGTGAATTCACAGGAAACACACAGTGAAATATTTGGGGGTAAACGTCCATGGTTGGTATAAATTATCCTCAAATTGTTCAGAAAAAGAAAATGTTACAGAGAAGGAAAGAGAGAGAGCGCATGTGTGCCAACGACAAAAAGGAATAAAATATTTACAGTAAGTGAATCTGGATAAAGGATTCCGGCATATTCTTCACACTATTCTTATTCCTACTTGGAATTATTCTATTTATATTACATTACTCTATATTATCCTATTTATTCAATTTTTATTTACTTCTAAATGAAAATGTTTAAATTAAAAAGACTATGTTTCTTAAAGGAATGGTCTTTCCAGAATGGTGATAATATTGAAGCTGGGTGATAGGTGTATAAGAGGATCGATATTCTATCCTGTTTACTTTGTATACATTTAAATTAAATTTTTCGTAATAAAGAGCTCTTTTGTTTTTCAGAAATGATTTGACTTGTCATTGGTTTTTATTTAAACACCTGATTTCATGCGTTGACCTTGGGCCACAGAAGGGCTACACTTCTGAGATATGATAAAACCTCTCTGGCACTTGACAAATGAGTGTCTATACCACACAAAGCATGCCTTCAAACCTGCAGCTTGCACAGCCCTCGAGGGTCTCTAGTCCAAGGCTGGGACTCTGGTCTTTGTTTTTATCTCACTGAGCCCATTCAGTCTCTCTCTCCCTCCCTCCCTCTCTCTCTACGAAATTTAGAGACACTTGTTCCTTTGAGCAGCCCATGGTGGTGCGACAAAATAGGACACCTTCTGGCTTCTTCTTCTTCTCCAGCTGTTGTCTTACTTTCTTCTAGCTTTTTTCATCTTTTTTTTGGTCACTTGTTTAATATCACATACCCTCACAGCATAACTATGGTTTTTCAGGACATTTTCACATACAGAACTTCATGCTATCTGTAACCAGATATGAACAGATATATATAACCATGCCAACTTGAACCAACAAAGAACATGGAGAGGTAGTTGATGAATCCAGTGTCACCAGGAGCAGCCCATTTTCCTCTATATGATACACTTGCCCAATTAACAGCATGCTACATCATGAAGTCTGAGACAAATGGCAAAATTATGCATGGTCCATGCCTAGTAATAGTTTCTGTTAAGAGTTTAAATAACAGCGCTGGGCTTGTTTTTAGCTGATGATCCACTCCGACACCCATGTCTTTTTCTGCTGTGACTATACATAGCCCAGCTTCCCCAGTCTTGGAACTGTGTCTTTTGCATGTGTCCATATTGATTTCACTCCCATATGAAATATTTACGTATGTTTATCACTTTGTCATCATTAAACATGGCATCTGTTTGCTGCAAATGAGTCGGGTCTCAGCCACAGCAGCTTGTCAGATTGGTGTGAGTATCTGAAGAGAAGGGGAAATTGCCTTTTGGTAGATTCCCTTAAAAGTGGGTGACTTTATTAATTATTACCTGACATTTCATTATTTTACACTCTGAAATGTGTTTCTGCATGTTTCCCTTCATTTCAGACTTAAAACAACCCTGTGTGACATGTAAAGCATCTTTGATTATCCTATTTGACGGCTGTGAAGTCAAAGCCTTGGAAGGTGAAATGATTTGGAAAAGGTCATGGGGTTGAGTCCATGATGACCCAGGCCTCCTGATTCTTGGACACTGTTATCTTTTCATCAAACATCCTGAGTCACATCATTAAAACAAACAGTTAAGTTGTGATGGCTTTTCAAAGATGCTAGAAGCTAATTTTATAATTGAATTAATAGCTACAATTTAATGAGCATTTAGTATTAATTTAAATATGTATATAAAAGAATATTAAACAGAATGTTTTCTGTGGCTTCTAGAAATTAAGTCCCAAAGAGGCAATAGGTAACCCCTTATCAAAAAAGATGGCCAAACTGGTCCTTTGACCCTCACCCACATCACCAATTCAGCCTGTAGGAGCGGAAGACTAAAGTTAGGAGAGACTGGTTGAATCAGAATGCTTGCTGGCCCAGTAGCCATTCCACAAGCCAAGTGAGAGGGTTTCCAATAGAGATTGGACAATGAACATAAGATAAGGAGACTAATGTCTCATTCCCTAGCAGACTGCTTTCAGTTCTACAGAAAATCTTAGCATTCCCCACGGCTCCCCCCATCCCTCTCTACACAGAGTGACAAGACTCATGAAGGAGTTTCACATGTGTCCCTTAAGTTTGGGAGCATTTGTGAAACAAGAAGCTGATATTCATTTCCTGTTAAAGTTTTCTGAAGCAGGAAGGGGATGCTGGCTGGAAGCTGCCCCAACAAGTGGGGAGAGGAGAGGTCAGCAGTGGGATCAGTCTGCCCACCCCATACGGCAAGGTTCCCACACATCAAGTACCTTGGTTACCTGGCTCAAACTATCCTGATGGGGCCACACCTAAGATCACTTCATGAGGGGAACAGAAATAGGCTGTGGTGTGGGGCCACGGAAGGCAGCAGCTGGTCAGTGTTACCAAACCCTCAACCAATGGGGGATGAACAATGTTGAATAATTGCCCCCAGTGTCCCTGTCTTAGATTGAGTTCCCTAGAGGCAGAGATTGAGAAAGGGATTTAGATGTGTAAGACTCAGCATTGCAGACATTTCAGGAGGGACTGGTAAGGGAGGGAATGAAACAGAATAAGGAAGGGGAAAGAATCAAGTTAGATGTAGTCACAGTTAAGTCTAGCCTTGGCCTGATCCATGGTGAAGAGGGCTCTATGGCATCAACCACACAGCAGAATTTTTCCCTCAGAGGTAAAAGGCTGGCCTTTGTATCCCCATATCAGTCAGTCTGTGCTATTGGCAACTGGAATAGAAGGGTGAGCTTAACCACGGACAATCCTCCAGAGAAGGGGTGGGGAGGAGTGGCTGTGAGGTATCCAATGTCCAGAGTAACTAAAGGACGTGTACACTGGACCAGTAAAGGGATCCAGTTCAGGAACTAGAAGCATCTGCTACGCTCGCCTTCTTCTAAAGACAATATTCCAAGGTCTGTTCCACATGGTATTTCAGAGACACTGAGCCCTAGTTACTCATAGTAGTGTCCTGCTCATACCTAGCTTTTATTTTATTGTATTATTTTATTTTTAATTTATTTACTTTTTGGCTGTGTTGGGTCTTCGTTGCTGCACGTGGACTTTCTCTAGTTGTGGTGAGCGGAGGCTACTCTTCGTTGTGGTGCGCAGGCTTCCCATTGCGGTGGCTTCTCTTGCTGTGGAGCATAGGCTCTAGGCGTGTGGGCTTCAGTAATTGTGGTGTGTGGGCTCAGTAGTTGTGGTGCATGGGCTTAGTTGCTCCACAGCATGTGGGATCTTCCCAGACCAGGGATCGAACCCGTGTGCCCTGCATTGGCAGGCAGATTCTTAATCACTGCGCCACCAGGGAAGTCCCCATAGCTTTATTGATAATTATTTCTTTCCTGTCTCCCCGTTTCTTCACTTGTACTACCTTCAACCACCTCCCAGATAGGCTAATTGCACCCAAATCCTTCTCTCTTGGTCATTTTGTGGGGAAAACCCAAACTAAGACAATTACCAGGAGGAAATTATTCTTATCACTCAATGTTACCTATAGCCATGGCTCCAACTAGATAAACGTAAGGAACAAGGAACTGAAGATGGTGTTTGGAGAAAAAATAAACAATGTTCTTTCCTATTTGTATCTCCCTGAAATTTAAGTTGGTCAATGAATTGATACCGATGCATTACCTCATTTAATCCTTACAGCAATTCTCTGAGGTAGATGTAATTATCTCTACTTTACACATAGGGAAACAAGAGGTTCAGAGAAGGTAGGTGTGTTGCCCAAAGTTTCTCAGCTGAGATTCAAATTCAAGTAATGTGACCCTAAAGTCATTATTCTCATCCAGTAAACCAGATCACTTTCCTCAAGGTTTCAGAAACATGACACAGATATTTGTTTGCTCATTTCTAAAATTAAATGTTGGGCTCCTAAAACAACTCTTCAGACAAGGGTTGTGGGAAGAACACTTTTTAATGTGGTGCAGGGGTGCATTTTCCTTTTCTAATATAACCAGGAAGATGAAAAGGGCAGATAGCATGTTCTGTTGTTAAACTGACAGCATTATTGATATTTTTCAAATTATTACAAGAAAGACCCAGCATTCCCATGTTTTATTTAAGGCAGTTCCTGCATTGTTTGGATATTACATTATTTATGTCAAAAATGGTATATTGGATGAACATTTATTCACCCAATAACGTTTATTAGTTACAACCAAGCAGTTTTAAGACCAGAATAAAAGATTGGAAAATGGAGGGAAATAAACCAGTGTCTTATTTCTCTGGCATGCTCCCTGACATGTAGACATTTTGTTCAAGTTATAAACTACATTCCCAACATTTGCTGTATATGGTTGATACAACTCCCTAGGCTGCTAGCTTCTAGGAATGACTATTAAATCAGCCAGGTAAGTGGAAAGATGTCAACCACAGTTTCCATTCGGGAGGCCATGCTGTACGATGATTAGAGTACAAACATTGGTATCTGTCAGTCTTTGATTTAAACTAGGCCTTGATACTTATGTGCTATGCAATCTTAGACTAATTATTTATGCTCAAGACTCAGTTTTTCCAATCGAAAACTGGAGACAATAATAGTTGCTCCCTGATATGGTTTGGGAAGGATCAACTGTGTCATGCATACAAAGGGGTCACATGGTATCTGGCAATAGAGTGAGCACTTGCTAAATGTTATGTGTAATCAACAAAATATTTTTTTCTGATTAGAATAGAGTAGAAGGAGGGTACTTAGATGAAAACAAATCCTGTTCATTTCACAAAGATTTGGCCTTTGTAGGCACGCCATACTTTCCTTTAGCCACTGGCTAGATGCTATACACAAATTCATTGTACAATGCACATTAGAATGACTGCATTGCTGACACTGTTTACCTGAGACAATGCTACCTATAACATTACGCTATGTGGTGCCTGTCGGGGATTAATCCCTTCCCCTGGGAAAGCAGCTGAAGTAGAAAGGAATTGCAAACACAGTGGAGCAACAATACATGTCGATTTGGAGTGCTGTAAACTTACATTACTATGAATCTGGGATGACAGCATAAGTCACAGGAAGGGAAGCATCAAATGAATTACACAGCCCTTCCCCAAGAAGTGGCAATAAAACAGTGGAGTACCCTTTGCCATCCCACATTTCATGTATGCTAGAAAAATTCACCTCAAGAATTTTGTGACTCCTTTCATTTGACATGGATTTATTGAGAGCCTTCTCTGTTGTATAGAAGCCCCTACAGGGCATTGTCAAGTTATAAGGGCAAGCTATAGTGGTTATTTCCATGGATATCTCACAAAATTAAATAGTGTTCCTATTATAAAGGATGGATAACAGAGACCCAGGTAAAAATAAGTGTTTATTAAACACCAAGTGTAATCACTCTCTAGCCAACACCATTATTTTGTGTAAAATAAGAGTAAATGTCAACCAATTTCATAGCTGCACTTGTGAAAATGTTAATACTCTAACAAGGAAGGATACTAGAAAATCATCCCTCATTAATTTGCTAAAAACACAATGCTTATTCCTCATGGGTGTCTGGGGGCCTCATAATTATTTAAATATGAAGTGATCTTGCTTCCCAAGCCATTCTAGATGTCCATTATTTTCCTGATAGAGAGATGGCAGAAATGTAACACATGATTCACTCCACATACATATACACACATCCTGATAATTGATCACAGTGCTTTTACCCAGTGAATGTTGATACTGCCTCAGAATCCTTCTCAACCCAGCATTCCACTACCAGTGTGAGCACATGAATTATATCTATCGAGGATATAACAATCCTTAGAGCTGATGGGGGAGAAGATCCTTTTTAAACTTTTTGACAAACTGAGTTCTTCAACTCCTTAAATTTGTGCATCTGGATACACATTCCACCTATGATTTAAAAAAAAATAGTGCTTTGAATTGAGAAGGTTTGTATTTAATCTCATGATTTCAAATAATTTTTAAGATAGCTTTATTTGTATACTCCACAAAGATTTTCATTCTACTTTCGTTCAGTAAGGAACTAGAAAAATGTTGGGACAGCCATTGTTTACAAAAGGAGGTATTTGTATCAACCAATCCTCACCTTAGCATACCATGGAAGTGAAATTCCTAATACATCAAATCCTAGGTTCTGATTCTGAGCCCACAGCCTCAAAATCAATATAACATTTTCAATAATTTCCAGAACAAAATCAAGGAACAAAAATACTTTCTATCTAAGATAAAAGCTCTTGCTTGTTTATCTAAAAAGAAAACTTAGTTATCCCCAAAACCCAGTTGAGATATCATCCCCTGTGGAAAGCCATCTTTGCTCATCTCCTCTGACAATTAATCATCTGTTCAAGAGGTTTTCTCCATTCCTTACACAGATACCCTTATCACTCTTCACTGTGTCCTCTACCAGATGGGGTACCCCTTGACTGCCAGGTGATGTTGGCCATTTCCTTGCCCTGAGCACCCAGCAGAGCCCCTAGCCAAAAGGCTACACCCACTAAATGTTGTTACACTGAAGTAAACAGTATGCTCAGTCACAACAAAGGGAGTCACCTTTCTAATCAGATATTCTTGGGAGATATCGTAGACGGTGAAAACGGTAAAGAACAATTGATAAAAGAAGGTCAATAGTGTAGAAAAGAAAGATGTAATCATCCATTCATGACTCAACAAATATTTATGAAGTGTCTATTATAGAAAAAAGAAGAGAGCATGGAACTCCTGCCTAGTAGGAAATTATCTATGACCCATCACAAGTAAATTTTTTGGTCACCAGCCACAAAGAAACTTGAGTAATAAGTATGAAGGTGAATAGTTGAGACTGAAGAGCTTGATCAGCATGAACAAACCATGTCAATGACCATAACACTATACTGATCCTTTACCTGGATATTCCATTAATTGTTGAAGACAATTACCCAAGCTTTGGCTTCAAGCTAGAGTCATAAAAACACTCAAAATCACTTTATGTCTATTGTGGCAGGAAGATGTTAAAGTGAAATGTTCACCTTAGCACCATAAAGAAAAGTTAAGTTTCTATACTGCTAAATACACTTAAAAAAATAAAACTTAGTAATCTAATCTTTTATATTTAGATACATTAATTTTAGTATATTATGCTTGTAAGCCTTGAATAATCATCTGAGCCATGTTTCAAAAAAGTAAAGCAGCTAAAAACCAAGAGCCTCCAATGTCTCTAATATTTGGCACACACACGCAAATTTGGAGTGTGTGTGTGTGTGTGTGTGTGTGTCTTCACATTGATACAGCAAACAGACAGAGCAAGGGGTTTGGAGGCAGGTAGGTCATTGTTTAAATTCTAGCATGGTCCCTCTACAGCTGTGTGACCTTATGGGAAATTATTTCACCTCCTCAACCCGGTTTCTTCATCTATTTATATGGCTGCTTTAACAGCCACAAGAGTAACATATATCCTACTAGGTTGCTGTTTGGTATCAAGATCTTACATGTCAAACTCTTAGCAGAGAACCTGACATATTGCAAAAACTCAACAAATGATAGCATAATAAAAATATTATTATTATAACTATGATTATTATATTTGTGAACCTTAAGCCACTCTACCTGTACCATCTAGCCCCTCAACTCTTCCCCTGTCCCCCCCCAGTCTGTAATTAAGTCACAATGAATGGAGAAGTCGTTAAGAGTAGGTGAAAATAGGAATTGAGGGTCCCTTAGAATAATGGCAGAATGGATATTAATATCTTTCAGATCACTTTCATGCACTAGGCTAATAAAGGCATGTAGTTAACTTCTGACAAAGTAAGATCCCTCATTTATAAATTAGAGATAAAATAATGCCTTCTTTGCAAGCTTATTTTGAAGACAGCATATAGTGTATATAATTTATCTAGCACAGCTCCTGCAACATAGTAGACACTCAAAAATGGCAGCCATAACTATAAATACTATAATTTATAATGTGCTTATTGTTCCCAGGATGAAAACAATGATTAAAATTTATCTTTAATTCCAAAGAGTCCCTCTGATGGGATGTGATGAAGGTGTGACACTTTCTTTCTCAACATCCTCACGTCCTTTTGCAGCCCAACTCATCTTGTCCACATTCTAGGACATCAAAGCAGGTCTGGGAAAGCTAACAACCTCAAGGAGAGCTTCTCACAACTCTAGATGGAATATTCTATAAGTAGCTGTAAGTACACAAGAATCCAGCCATAAAGTGTGTTGCTCAGCTCACAGTAAAGATTTTTGATTCTTTATATTTTCCCCTTAATCCCTATGGTTTTGTCTTTAAGTAGGGCTGGGTCATGTAGGTTTTTAACAAAGGCTTCTCTGAAAATCCAAAAAAAGTCTATGCTATTCTGTAGACTCTTTTGTGAACTTATTACATAAAGGTATTTAGTTAAACAGGAATTTCTCTTCTCTAAATTAGTAGAGAACATACTTTACTTTTTTGTCCTGGCAAAGTTTCTAAAATCCTTCTCAAATTGTGGTTCATTTGGCCCAATTATAATTCCATAAACGGAAGACAAACCACAATATGAAAATAAGCAATTGGGAATGTAGAATGGTACAGCCGCTCTGGAAAACAGTTAAGCAGCTTCTTTAAAAACTAAACATGGAACTACCATACGACCCAGAAATTGCACTCCTATAGAAAATTTCCAGGGAAATGAATTTTTCATCCCCAAAATCTGTACACAAACATCTATAGCAGCTTTATTTATAAGAGTTAAGAATTGGAATCAGCCCAAATGTTCTTCAATACGTGAATGGTTAAATAGACTGTGGCACATCCATGCAATGGATTATGACTCAGCAATAAAAGAGATAAACTATTGATACAAGCAACAGTTTAGAAGAATCTTAGGGAATTATATTGAGTGAAAGAAACTACTCTCAAAAGGGTACATACTGTTGATTCCATTTCTGTAAGGGTTTTGAAATGACAAAACTTTTAAATGGAAGACAGATTAGTGGGTTCCCGGGGTGGAGGTAGGGTGGGGGACATGGTCTGGAGCGGCCGGGGAAGGGACTGGAGAAGTAGGACAGCAAGTGGGAGGTGGGTGTGGTTATAAAAGGGCAACATAAGAGATCCTTTTGGGCTGTTGGAACTGTTCAGTATCTGACTGAGGTGGTGGATTCAAGAACATATACATATGATAAGACTGTATAGAACATGCAAATGAGTAAAAACATGAAAATGGGAAAATGTGAATAAGTGCTGAATGGTATCACTGTCATTATACTAGTTACCATATTATACCATAACTTTGGAAAGTGTTACCATTGGTGAAAAACTGGACATAATGTACATGGAATCTTTCTGTACTACTTCTTACAACTGTATCTTAGTCTATAATATCACAAAAATTTTTTCAATTAAAAATTAAACTAAATATGTATAGCACGGGGAATTATAGTCATTATCTTGTAATAACTTTTAATGGCATGTAATCTAAAAATACTGAATCACTATGCTATACACCTGAAATTAATATAACATTGTCCATCAACTATACATCAATAAAAAATTAAAGTAGGGCTTCCCTGGTGGTGCAGTGGTTGAGAATCTGCCTGCCAATGCAGGGGACACGGGTTCGAGCCCTGGTCTGGGAACATCCCACATGCCGCAGAGCAGCTAGGCCCGTGAGCCACAACTAATGAGCCTGCGCGTCTGGAGCCTGTGCTCCGCAACAAGAGAGGCCACGACAGTGAGAGGCCCACGCACCGCGATGAAGAGTGGCCCCCGCTTGCCGCAACTAGAGAAAGCCCTCGCACAGAAATGAAGACCCAACACACCCCCCAAAAATTAAAAATAAATAAATAAATTTATTTTAAAAAGAAAATTAAAGTAAATGAAGGCACTAAGGAAAAGGAAAAAAACTTTACACAGTGTCAGTGTTGGAAGGAAATTATACAGTCCAAACCCCTAGAAAATTTTTGAATTATTAGCTAGTGCCTGCTTAATTGCTGTTTACTTGAACCAAGAGAAAATTTACCTCCTGCTGAGGTAATCAGGAACAGTTTTCCTCAATCTGAAAAGTTCTTCCTGAAATTGAAAATGGAATCTGTTAAAGAAGCTTCATCCATTGTTTCTACAGAGTAAATTTAAACCCTCATGCACATAGTAGCCCTTCAAAATCATAAAAAGAGCTCAATTTTTTGCTCTGAGTTTGATTTTCTTTATAACAGCCTCAGTTATTTTTCCTCATCCATCATGCTTTTATGGTCCTTCCCCGTTCTAAACAGTTCTTCTCTAAACACATTCCAATGTCACCAGTTTTTTCTTAAAGCAACTGTAGTGTTCTAAGTGTGACAATAAACAACAGAGGGTAGAGGAGCTGTGGTTGCCATTAAGAACAGGGAGCGGAGGAAGGAAAATAGGTGTAGTTATAAAAGGACACCTAAAACTAGGGATCTTCCTGGTGACGGAACTGTTCTGAAGCTTGACTGTATCAAGGTTAATATCTTAGTTGTGATGCTGTGCAGTTCTGTAAGATGTCACCATTTGGAGAAACTGAGTAAAGGGTACACAGGATTGTTCTGTATTATTTCTTTAAACTACATGTACATCTACGATTATTTAAAAACAAAAAGCTTAATTAGGACAAGAAAGATGGTGGGGGGCAGAGACTGCCTCAACTTCAAAGCTATCATAAAAGGCTGAGCACTTGTAAAAACAACACAAAGCAAACCGAAACAACCCAGACTCCAAACAACTCTGGGTGGGTGGGTCATAACCGATGTTAGTATCTGTGACTAAATATGCTGAAGTGGTTTATGCTTGGCTCCAAACTGCATACCGAGAAAAAAATAGTATATGAACTCCAGCATCTGAGTATTTGGAGAAATATGCATATTTGTAGTATGTGTTTGGAGAAGTTTTGCATTGTCCTCATACTTTGGCTTTCCAAAATTGTATCTAAACACACCTAAAATCTTGGGAGTTTTCCTTGATTGTTTTCATTCTTTTACACCTCATGCCCAATCTATCAGTAAATTATGTTGTTTCTGCCTTCAAAATACATCCAGAACCTGGCCACTTTTTCATCAGTTCCACTGCTACCATCATCTCTCACCTGAATTATTCTAATAGCATCATAAGTGGCTTCTACCATCTCCCTGTTCTTCTACAGTTTACTTTCAGCAGCCAGAGTGATCCTTTAAAACATGTCAGAGCATGACATTCTTCTCCTCAAAAACCTTTCAGTGGCTTCCAAACACAAACACCATCATGGAAAACATCAGCGCTTTCCATGTCCTGTGTGATCTGACTCCCACCGTACCTCTCTGACCTTGCATTTCCTAGTCTCCCCTCTGTCCATCCTTCAGTGCAGCCTTACTGGTCTCTGCTTTTATTCAAATATGCCAGTCAAACCCCTGCCTCAGGGGCTTTGCACTGGCTGTTCCCGCTACCTTGGATGCTCTTCCCTAAGATATCCACATGCTTAACTTCCAAACCACCTCTAGGTGTTCGCTTGAATGTCATCTTACCAAGACTCCCTATTCCTTTCCCTGCTTTGTTTTTTTCAAAGAACTTAATACCATCTGCATATTACTTATTTATCTCATTTTATCTATTAGTCTCTACCATTAATATATTTGCTCACCAGCACAAGAACATTACATAGGACATAGAAGGCACTCTATATTTATTGAAAAAACTACTGAATAAATAAGTGAAATGAAGGAATAAGGCATTTCCATAGTAGGAAATATTCGTTAGAAATTTTGATAAAATTCTCTTCCCTCAAATCTAAGCCAGAGTCCCCCTCCATCCTGCCTGTTCCTTTCCACAATGTACAACTCCTTCACTGAGTTCATAAACTCCTCCACAACACTCACAGCTTCATTTCTGTTCTAAATGCCCCATATATGGCTTATCTGCTCAAGTAAATTAGAAGCTCAAGAATAACAGCCACGTTCTGTTTTTTCAATCCTCCCCCATGACTGGCAGAGAACAAAGCACATCAAAGGTATTCAGGAGATAAATGCTTCTTGACTTAATTCCATCTCTACATTTCGTGACCCCTCCTATATCATTCTCACTTTGATATCTATGTTATATTTTAATCTTATGATGATTATGTTGCTTTTTCAAATGTAATTGAGTCCCAACTGCACTCTGGCTACACAAGGTTTTCCACTGATGTCATTAAATATAGCTTTTCACCACCTACCTCACTAACGTTCCCCAGCAGTAGAATCTGTCACCATGTTCTTACCATTAGTTGATTTGGAAGGTAAAGGCTGTCACCAAGACTATGTAAGTCACAAATGAAAGAGATTTCATGGGAAGTTCATCATCGGGGAAGGGGAAAATATTTTGTAGCTTGCAGAAATAAGGAAAGGTTTTCTATTAAATCCTCCTGGCTGTGGAAATTTTACCTTGCCATGCATAATAACTGAGGCAACCATTTCCACGAGGCTTTAGAAATGCAGATTCAGAGAATTCATTTTAGAGCAAACCAGAAACTAACCTTTAATCTGTTTCCATCCTTAAATGTCACTCTAAGTTTAAAGTACTTGAATATTGTTTTATGTAGCGTCCTTAGAGATAACTTTGTATATTGCAAATTTGGTTTGTATAGCACTGAGTTTGAAGAAAAGGACTACGGCAGTGTGAAAAACTACAAGGAATGAAAATTCATAAGACACTCTATTGATAGAAAAAGGGGGCAGGCAAGAAAAAACAAACCCCATTTTTGTGAAAGATAATAAAATACTGTAAGTGCTGGGGTGAGGGGGGGAATCCTAAAAGTCATTTCTTTCAGCCTCTTCATGGAATGCAGGCAAGTACTTCTGTCCAAAATGGTGAAATAAATTGTGCAAAGGTCACACAGTGGTTAAGGACAGAAATATGATTAGAATCTAGCTCTCCTATCTCCCTGCCATTTTTTTTTCTGTGGTATTCAGGCTAATATTAGGGGCCACTGCTAATATTGGGGGCCAGATAATTCTTTGTCATAGTGGGTTGTCATGTGCATTCCAGGATACTTAGCAGCATCCTTGGTTTCTCTCCACTCATGTCCCCTCCCCAGTTATAACAATCCAAAAATGTCCCCAGACTTTCCAAATGTATCCTGGAAGCAAAATTGCCTCCCCACTAATGAACAGTGGTGTCAAACATGATCAGTGAGCAGGAATAATTGAGAGGTTTCCATTTCCAGTGCAACGATCTGTACAAGAGTCTATGCCCACCAGGCACTTGTGCCAGTCAGAATTCTGGTTGAAGTGGCAGAAATCCATCTGAAACTAGTTTGGACAATGTGGTAATTCACTGGCTTGCATGAACAAAGCACCAAAGGCAGGTCCTAGGCTGGCTGGAAGTAGGTGTACCCAGTATCTCTCCACTGATCCTTTGCTTGTTGCAGTTCTCTCTTGTTCACCTTACTATCTCAGGCCCTTCGTTTGGGAGTGGACACAGCCCCACAGATCTGGAGTCACTTCCTTACTATATATTCAACACCTGCAGTCAAGAAAGAACAATCCTACCACCTTCATTCAAGAAAGTTCTAGAAAGACAGTGACGGGCCCAGAATGGGTCGTGTGTCTGATCCTATGGTCAGGATACGGCAGTTCTGTTTCCACCAGAATGGGGGTGGGGGTGAGGGTGGGGGAAGGGGTAAAAGGTATGGATCTGCAGCATAAGAAGAGCAAAGACAATAGAAATGTCCTCGACAGTGCTTTGAAAATCATTGGAAATAACTATTCTAATTTACCTTATCATTTCCTTTAAATCTGTATATATTACTACTTAGGCTGGAGGCTCTTTCAAACCAGACGGAATGTTCATGCCTCCAACGTCCAATTTCTTAGCATGAGTACTTTTGCTGTTAACAAGGTCTGACCCTAATATTGACGAGGTCCAGAGTAAGATGACAAATGGAACTAAATATTTAAATCTCACATAGTGTTAAATAAATACAGTCTCTCTTTCTACATTGACATATATATCCTCATAAAGGCCGTGAAGGTCAGATTTGAATTTAGAATTTTCACAGTCCTTGTTCTAAAGTAGGAAGTAGTGGCCTGGGGAGACCCATCCTCCAGATCTCATGCCACACCCTGCTCACCTTTCTTTCACACAAGCGGGTTCATCTCATGCTGTGAAGTCCTGCACATTCAACCCCATCAGCACTCCCTGCAAACAACTGCCTCTCGGATACCCCCTGGTTCTAGGGTATTCCACACTGGCAGCTTGATCTGTCCTGGGTGGGAGAGATTCAGAAAGGAGCTCACACAGGCTCTGTGAGTGGAATCAGGCAGGGAATTCTAGGTCTAGGTATGGAGAGCATTTTCTAGAAGGCTGCACAAGCACCATGTAGACACCTCCCCCCTAACCACATGAACTCCTTACCCCGAGGAGTGCCAGAGGTGGGTCTTCTAAATCATGGGGTCCAGGGCCTCTCTTGCCAAGATCTAAGGGCAGTACTAGGTGGAAAATGATATATGTATTCTAAATAAAACTTCTGTCTTCTATAAAAGAGTACATTAAAAATGATGCCCTTGTGGGAAAAAAATACAGTTAAGGGCACTCCAAATCCTATTCAACTTCACAACCAATCAACAATGAAACAACAATTGGTACCTTGGAAGAGAACTTGAACAGCTCAAGAAAGCAGCTCCATGAGACTGCCTTAAAGGAATTAGAAACGAACAAGAAACAGTACAGTGCAAATGCTGGCTTGTGGGAAGAGCCAATGCTGATGGAAAGAAAGTTCTGAGTCAGTGGGGCTGCTGCTAAGGTGGGCACAGCAGGAAGTGCAACCTGCTACAAGACAAGAGCCAGGCACGGTGGAGTTGCTCCTCTCTGGGGAGGATGTTGGATACAGGCATTTATTTTTAACTTTCTTTAAAAT
Organism: Mesoplodon bidens; assembly: GCF_964165515.1. Taxonomy (NCBI): domain Eukaryota; kingdom Metazoa; phylum Chordata; class Mammalia; order Artiodactyla; family Ziphiidae; genus Mesoplodon; species Mesoplodon bidens. The sequence goes on from NC_138172.1 coordinate 22,792,140, forward strand.
GGAGTTGAAAAGTCTCCTGAAAAAGAACAGATGAACTGAAGGTCTTTACTTTCCTGCTGAAGGTTATAATTCTACTTCCTTCTTGCCAGCTCCCACTGCCTAAGAAAAGCACGTGTGACTCCAACATCACTTTTGTGTTAAATTGACATCATTACCTATTAACAAATGTATGTGAACTAATGAGCATTATGGAAACATATAACAGAAGAGCTCATTTATCTTTATTATAAATGTAATTATTTCATTGATAATTATTGAAAGAATGAAATACAGTCTGTCACCCAATTGAAAAATGTGTATTTCCAGCACACAAATGCTTGGCACACAATGCCACTCCTTGTTCAAAACCCCATCCAAATGCCACCTATTCCCGCATACTTTCCTGACCGTTACAAGTATAGAGTGATCTCACCTGCTCCTGCAAACTTTTTACATCCCCTCCCTACATGTTCTTTAAGTTATTTATGCAGGTGTATTGTCTCCTTGAGAACAAAATTTAGGTTGTATTTATCTTTCCATAAGTCACTGTATCTCATCCAGGGCTTGGCTATGGGAGGTGTTCAAAAAATGCTTAAGGAAATAAATAAAATTTTGAATACAGAAGCCACACTGATCAAACTTAATCTTGAAGGATGAAAATTAAATGATGACCCTTATCTTTACTATCCACCCACACTGCCTTTTCCTCTGAGGCTGAACATCCTATAGAAAAATAGACAAAAATAATACAATGCAATAATAATTATTATAGCACTTTTAGAAAATCAGGTATGAAGCTAAGTGCATAATGTACATTAGCTCACTCAAAAACCATCCTAAAGGTAAATGACAATACCCTTATTTCATAAATGGAGAAGCTGATACTCACAGAGGTTAAGAAACTTGTCCAAGATGGCAGAGCAGAGGTGATGGACCCCACTAGTAAACCCTGAATCTCAATTCCTCATTTATAAAATCAAGACAAATATTTTCCCTGCTGACCTTACAGAACTATTGTGAAGTTGAAGTGAGTTGCAAAAACCCCAAGAAAATACAAATTTCTTACGTGTGCAAAAAACATTAGAGGTTTTTAAAGTGCTTTCACATGCATCAGCATTTAAAAAGCCCTAGGGGGCTTCCCTGGTGGCGCAGTGGTTGAGAGTCCGCCTGCCGATGCAGGGGACACGGGTTCGTGCCCCGGTCTGGGAGGATCCCACATGCCGCGGAGCGGCTGGGCCCGTGAGCCATGGCCGCTGAGCCTGCGCGTCCGGAGCCTGTGCTCCGCAACGGGAGAGGCCACAACAGTGAGAGGCCCGCATACCTCAAAAAAAATAAAAATAAAAATAAAAAAAATAAAAAGCCCTAGGGCTATGTGCAAATGTAAAGTATTGTTAATCTCTTACACTGTTTTTAATCCCAAACTACAACTAGGCACTATAAGGTAATAATAGTATCAACAGCTAATCTTAAAATAGGCTAAGCTCAGAGCTAAGAGCTTTACACTGATTGTCTTAATTTATACTAAGAAGAAAAAAAGGAGGTTACTATTCTTAATAACCCACTTTTAGGCAAGAAAATATATGGAAATTGGGCAATTTGCATAATTCATTTTTAGTACATTAGCAGGTCAGGATTTAAACTTAATAACACTACTGTAAAAAATAACATTTCAGGGCCTCCCTGGTGGCGCAGTGGTTGAGAGTCCGCCTGCCGATACAGGGGACACGGGTTCGTGCCCCGGTCTGGGAGGATCCCGCATGCCACAGAGCGGCTGGGCCCGTGAGCCATGGCCGCTAGGCCTGCGCGTCCAGGGCCTGTGCTCCGCAACGGGAGAGGCCACGGCAGTGAGAGGCCCGCGTACCGCTAAAAAAAAAAAATAATAACATTTCATAACAGAATTCATCCAAGATATCTTATCATTACAACACTGTGTAAAATTCAATGTACATGTAATTGTCATTGATGACGATAACTTACAAGTATGGATGGTTGAGAGAGATGCTTAAACTTTGAATAAATTGTGTCCTCTAAAACATCCAAGAAAAAAAAACCTAGCTGGATTCTTTTGAAAGATTCTGTGTATGTCAATCATTTCCATTAAGGAATGTCTCAATTTGTCCAACAGTTATAATACTGTAAAATTATATATTTGCAAGTAAAATATTTGTAAACAAAACCACACTGTGGATGTGCTGGGTGGAGCAGTTCTTTAAAGAACTTAAATAATAATTTTATGAAATAACAGCTAAAATGTAAATTACTCTTCTAAGCTATACTATAAATTAATATTATTATGTATAAAATTTGCTCAATGATAATACATTTTCATTAATAAGTTTTATTTTTAAAACAGCTTTAAATTTACAGAAAAATTGAACATATAGCACAGGGAGTTCCCAATATACTCTGCTCACCCAGCCTCTGCAGACAGTTACCCTTATTATTCATATCTTACATTAGAATGGTGTGTTTGTCACACTTAATAAACCAATGATACACTATTATTAGCTAAATCCCATACTTTATTCAGATTTCCTTAATTTTTACCTAATGTCCTTTTTCTGTTCCAGGATCCCATCTCAGATACACATTACATTTAGTCTTTATGTTTCCTTAAGCTCCTCTAGGCTGGGACAGTTTCTCAGATTTTCTTTGTTTTGATGACCTTGAAAGTCTGAGGAGTACTTGTCAGGTATTTTGTACAATGCCCCCCTATTGGGCCCTTCCTGATACTTTTTTCATAATTATCCTTAGGCTTTGAATTTTGGGGCAGAAGACCATAGTGATAAAGTGCTGTTTCTGTTAAATTATATTGAGTGTAAATATTTCCCATGTGATTTATAGCTCTTGACATTGACCTTGATAACCTGGCTGAAGTAATGTTTGTCAGGTTTCTCCATTGTAAAGTTACTTTTCTTCCCCCACCTTTCCATACTTTTTTTTTTTTTTTTTTTTTTGGAATGAAGTCACTACACACAGCCCACACTTAAGGAATAGGAAGTTAAAGCCCCATTTCTTTAGGGTGTAATACCTACACGATTTATTTGTAATTCTTTTGCACAGGAGGTTTATCTATCCTTCCCATTTAATCATCATTTATATTATATATATGTGTACATATATATAATATGTGAATATTCATTTTATATTTTGAGTTATAATCCAATGCTATTTAATTTATTTTCTTGCTCAAATTTTTCCAGCTTTGGTCATTGAGAGCTCTTTCAATAAGCTCCTGTGTTCCTTTGACATACTGTCACCACTGTGGTATTCCATACTTTACAATACAGTCAGATTGTCTGGTCAAGTCTTCACTATTCCTGGGATGCCCTAACCTCCTAAATTACTTTTTTAAATTTACATTATGGTCACTCTTTCTGTTGTAAAGTTCTATGGCTTTTGACAAATGCATAATATCCACCATTACAGTGTCTTAGAGAATACTTTCACAGCCCCCAAAATCCCCTGTGCTTGACCTATTCTTCTTTCCCCATAACCCTGTCAACCACTGAACTTTTTATTATCTCTATTGTTCTGCTTTATTCTAGTCATATAATTGGAATCATACAACAAACAACCTTTTCAGACTGGCTTCTTTCAAGTAATAATATGCATTTAAGTTTCCTTCATATCTTTCCTTGGCTTGATAGCTCATTTAGTTTCACTAATATTCTATTGTATGGATGTACCATGCTTCATTCATTCATCTGTTGAAGAACATCTTGGTTGCTTTCAATTTTTGGTTACTATTAATAAATCTGCTACAAGCATTTGTGGGCAGGTTTTGTGTGAACATGTTTTCAACCTATTTGGGTAAATGCCAAGGAGCAAGACTGCAGGTTACATGTAAAAGACTAACAAACTCTTTTCCAAAGTGGCTGTACCATTTTAACTTCCCACCAGCAATGAATGAGAATTTCTATCACTCTGCATTCTCTACAGCATTTGGTATTGCCAGGTTTTTGGAATTAAGCCATTAAAATAGACATATACTGGTATCTCGTTGTTTTTATTTACTATTCCCTAATGATATATGATATTGAGCATCTTTTCATATGCCTATTTTCCATTTGCATATCTTATTTGGTGAGTTACCTATTCAGATCTTTTGCTTATTATACAGAGCTATTAGTATATGTTTGTATATTTTGGATACAACCCCTTTATCAGATATATATTTTCCAAATGTTTTCTCCCAGTCTGTAGCTTGTCTTTTCATTAACTCAAAAAAGGTCTATTACAGATAAGTATTTTTTTAATTTAATAAAATTCAAGTTAACAATTTTTTTAATGGATCATGATTTTGATATTATATCTAAAATCTCATCGCCAAAGCCAAGGTCACCTAGATTTTCTCCTATGCTATCTTCTAGAAATTTTACACTTTTTGTTTTACATTTAGAACTATAATCCATTTGAGTTATTTTTTGTGAAAAATGTAAGGTCTGTACCTACATTCTTATTTATTTGTGTATTGCATACGGATGTCCTAGTTTTCAAAGACCAGTTCTTGGAAAGACTAGTCTTTCTCAATTGAATTGCCTTTGCTCTTTGTCGACAATCATGATTGTATTTGTTTTGGGTCCCTCTCTGGGCTCTCTGTTCTGTGCCATTGATCTACTTATCTATTCTTTCATCAACATCACACTGTCTTTATTCGGTACCTTTATAGTACAATCTAAAGTCAAGTAATGTCAGTTCTCCAATTTTGTCCTTTTTTGCTTTAGCATTGTGTTAGCTATTCTGGGTCTTTCACATTTCCATACAAACTTCAGAATCAGTTTGCCAATATCCACAAAATAGCTTGCTGGCATTTGATTGAGATTATACTGAATCTATTGATAAATTTGTGAAGAATTGATGTCTCAGTAATATTGAATCTCCCTATGCATGAACATGGAATATTTCTTTAATTTCCATCTTCCTTGACTTCTTTCCTCAGAGTTTTAGTTGTCCATATATAGTATAGATCTCAAATATATATTGTTACATTTCTATCTAAGTGTTTTTCTTTTCTTTTCTTGGTACAAATATAAGTTGTATAGTGTTCTGAATTTCAATTGGCAGTTGTTCATTGCTGGTATATAGAAAGACAATCGACTTCTTCATGTTAACCTTGTACCCTGCTATAACCACTTATTAGTTCCAGGAGTTTTTTGGTTGATTCTTTGGGATTTTCTAATTAGACATGTTCACATGTCATCTGCAAACGAAGAGAGCACTTTTCTTTTTCCTTCCCAACCTGTGTACCTTTTATTTCCTTTTTTGTTTGTTTGTTTTTCACTAGCTAGGACTTCCAGTAGGGTGTTGGGTAGAATGTCTTTAATTGAGCATAGTTTATATGATTACATTTAGTCTCATCTCTTATCATATCAATTATATTTCCTTCTTTAATGTGTTAGTGGTTGCCCTATAGTTTGCAATATACCTTTACAACTAACCACATCCAATGAACACTATAATGCTTCCTGGGTAGAGCAGGTACCTTATAATGAGTACTCTCACTTCCTCCCTCCAGTCCCTTGTAACATTGCTGTCATTTACTTCACTTATCTATATGCTATTATTTTACTTTCATGCATTCTTTCTCCAGTGCTCTTCCTTTCTTTATGTAGATCCAAGTTTCTGACCAATATCATTTTCTTTCTTTCTGAAAGCTTCCCTTAACATTTCTAGCAGGGTATGTGTATCAGCAGCAGTTTCACTCACTGTTTCTTTATCTAAGAAAATCTTTATATATCCTTCACTTTTAAAGAACAATTTTGATGGATACAGAATACTAGGTGAGTGGGATTTTTTTTCTTTCAACAATTTATATATTTTATTCCATTCTCTACTTCCTTGCATGGTTCTGAGGTTTTTGACAAGAAGTCTGATGTAATTCTTAGCATTATTCCTCTATAGGTAAGATTTTAAACCCCTTGCAGCTTCTTTCAAGACCATCTCTTTGTCTTGGATTTTCTCCAGTTTGAATACGACACGCTTAAATTTAGATTTTTGGTATTTATCCTGCTTGTTGTTTTCAGAATTCTGGATCTGTGGTTTGGTATCTGTCATTAATTTTGGAAATCTCTTGGCCATTATCACTAACAATTTCTTCTGCTCCATTTTCTCTTTTTTCTCCATCTTGCATTCCAATTATGCATATGTTATATCTTTTGCAATTGCCCTACAATTCTTGGATATTCTGGGGTGGTATTTTTCCATTCATTTTTTTCAAGGATTTTTTTGATGTAGACCATTTTTAAAGGCTTTATGGAATTTGTTATAATACTGCTTCTGTTTTATGTTTTGGTTTTTTGGCAACGAGGCATGTGGGATCTTAGCTCCCCAACTAGGTAGGGACTGAACCTGCACCCCCTGCATTGGAAGGTGAAGGCTTAACCACTGGACCACCAGGGAAGTCCCTCCATTCATTTTTTTTTAAATAAATTTATTTATTTATTTGTTTATTTTGGCTGCATTGGGTCTTCATTGCTGCGCACGGGCTTTCTCTAGTTGTGGCGAGCAGGGGCTACTCTTCATTGCAGTGCGTGACCTTCTCATCATGGCAGCCTCTCTCACTGTGGAGCATGGGCTCTAGGCACGCGGGCTTCAGTAGTTGTGGCACGCGGGCTCTAGAGCACAGGCTCGGTAGCTGTAGCACACGGGCTTAGTTGCTCCACTGCATGTGGGATCTTCCCAGACCAGGGCTCGAACGCGTGTCCCCTGCATTGGCAGGCAGATTCTTAACCACTGTGTCACCAGGGAAGCCCCCTCCATTTATTTTTAAGTTTGTATTTAAGTTTGTAAAGTTTCTATTGACATAGCTTCAATTTTACTGATTCTTTTCTTACCTGTGTCCAGGCTACTGATGACATCATCAAAAGTATTCTTCATTTCTGTTACAGTATTTTTTATTTCTGTCATTTCCTTTGATTCTTTCTTAGAGTTTTCATCTCTCTGTTTACATCACTCATATGTTCTTGCATACTGTCTACTTTTTACATTAGAGCTCTTAATGTAATTAATCATAGTTATTTTAAATTCCCTATTGAATTATTTCAAGTTGTCATATGTGACTTTAGTTCTGAAGAGAGCTTTGTCTCTTCAGACTGTCTTGCTTCTCACCTTTTAACATTCCTTATAAGTTTTTCTTGAAAGTCAATTGTGATATATCAGGGAATGGGAATTGAGACAAAGAGGTCTTTAGTGTGTGGTTTTATGTTAACCTGTCTAGAAACTGGGTTATGCTTAGTATTTTCTACAGCCATGCATACCAGATGCTTCAGTTTTCTCTGGTGTTCTTGTTAGCTTCTTCCAATGTTGGATTTACCTAAGAACTCCTTCTTAAATAGAGTCTGTGTCCTGAAGCTTTTTCTGTTGTAATCCACTGTTCTTATTCTGGAGCCCTGTTGATGTGGTGGTAAGGTGTGTGTGGGTGAGGGGAGGCATTCTACAATCTTATCATTAAATCCCAGTCTTTTAATGTGCCTGAGTCCCTGGGTTGTGACCTTCTGAAGTATTTCTTAGCCTTTTTCTTTCTTCCTTTAGGTGACACAGGAAGACTAGAGGGGCCTAGGGTTGGCTAATAGCCCTTTCCCCAAGTCAAATAAAGCTCTGATAAAGATGTTTCCCTTGAAGAATAAGCCTTTCTTATGGAGCATGCCCTGAAAGAATTTCAAAAGGGTAACTTTTCTTTTCCACCTGACCAAAACATGAGGGTTTTCCTAGGATCATTACCATGGAAATCTGGTGGGCTTCCTGAAGGTAAAACTCATGAGAGTATGAGGGCCCCCTTAAGACTGTGCCCTTGAAAGTTTCTTACTCTCAAGTTAGTCCACACTCAGTCTTCAGCAATTCATTCCTACCAGTTTGTGGCTCTAGTGTCTTCTGCTCCAGGTAAGTTGATCTTGACTGAGATTCACTGTATTTCTCTGTATCTCCAGATTTTCAGATGGTGGTTTGCCCCATGGCCTCAGTTCTCTGATGCAGCTAAGAAAACTCATTGATTTAGTTGGTTTGTTTAGCATTTTTTGTCATTGTTGAAAGGATGAGAGTGATTGGTAGTGACCGCCAGGCACTTTACATGTTGGAGCTGAAATTGGAACTCCATGCGCTACATTTTTAGAGCACTCATTTTGGAATCTTTTTTTGTGTTTTTCAAATTCTAATTCACAAACCTGTCGGGTTTTTGTAAGACTTAGTGAGGGTGACCCTGGAATTACCCTCGGGTCCCTTTTAACTCCATTATTCTAATATTAAATCATGCACTGTAAATCTACTAAAAATTTATTACAAATGAGAAAGCTGAATTTCAAAAAAGTTAACCCCAGAGAAGAAACCAGAATCTCTAGGATCCTATGGACTCATTGTCCACTGGCCCTGGCTCTGCATACCTCCAAGGTGTAACTTTAGTCTATAATTTTAAAACAATGTAAGATGGTAAGACTGCAAATCTAGTGCACTTTGCATTAATATTTATCTTGTTGAAAAAAAATAAATCTACATGATCCAATATCATACACATTCATTTGGTCCCCTTCTTTGAAGACTCTACTAACTTATAATTAATGAGAAAACCATTTTAAGGTATTAAAAATTACTTTTTGCTAGAGTATAAGGGACTAAGAATTAAAATATAAAATACCGTTTTGGTTTTTTTTTTCCAGTTGACTATATCTCCACTTTACATACTCAGGAGTCTGATTTCATTCCACTGGCTTTTAAACAATAAGTACTTCTTAAAACCTAAGTGACTATTTATTTATTTAGTCTGTTACTAAGGCAAATTGCTGAAATGATAAGCATTCATGTTGGTAATGTGTACAGTGTTTAGAGAGAACATCAAAAAACATATGGAAAAGCATTTGAACTAAGCCAGCAGTATGTCTTTGAAAAGGAGAATGTTGCTTTGGGGCCTCTGATCTGTATGCTATCCCATTTCTCTACTGACAAGCTGTTCATTTTTAGGCACCTAAAAGTCTGAACTATTAAGAAGCTGTACTCCAGAATCAATGTTGGTTTTGTCTCCCACCCCTTCACAGACAGACTTTCTTTGAAATCAATTCCTCTTTGGGGATAATTGTTTAAAAGCCATGACTTCATTTCTAGGTTAAATACATGTCTGTACTATTCTCAGAATTAAAAGAAAAAAAAGCAAAGGAGAAAAAAAAGCAGTCTTCAAGTACTATGTTCAATTTATTGAAAAATGTCTAGAATACTAAAGTATCTCCAAAGGCAAATCTTTGTTGTGACAGATGCATAATAACATCCATAGGCTGAAGGGTCTTAGAAAAGCATCCGGTAGCTACTTTAACAAGAGTACTAAGTATCATCTATAATTCATGCAAGTATATTGAAGCTTTCTGCTGCCATCCAAGAAAGATGGTTTTCAAAGCTACAGAGTGCAATAATCTAATATTCCTTGTAGAGAGTTCCATACATCTCATATAGATTTTATACTAGAGATCATTTCCTTTCTGAAATCCTCAGGAACTCAATGTGATATTTTCAGAAAACACAGATTTATGCTATGTCTGGAGGCTTGGAGGGTAGTCATTAGATCATCAAGTTGAGGATGTATTTCTATTTCTAGTTAGCTTTCCTCAACATTGCAGTGGTCACTACAAAGCAAATCGGTGTCCAAATGCTTCAAGAACTTCATTTATTGTGTTCAATATATTTTTCAATTAGAAAATAAGTTTGACAATCAGAGTATACTCCTGGTGAAAGGCCAAAATGACCATGCGTATAATTCAATCATTTCTTTTACAGAATGGGACTTAAGAAATGAGACCAACTTCTGTTGAATTATGTTGCAGGCCTAAAGTGGTGAGCTTCATAAAATGGCTTTATTTGCTACTTTCAGAAAACAACAGTGCCATAGTCAAACAGCAACGGGTAGTCATTGTAAGCTCTGAGTAACACAATGGTGAAATGGAAGAAAAAGTAATTGGAAAAGCAAAGTAATTTTCACTGGACCAGTGTATGCAATATAATCTATAATCAGTCTCCAATTATGGGAAATTCTCCATCCATAGTAATCTTCGAGTAGCCACCTCTCCCTCCAATACTTCTCTCCTTTCTTTTATGGATATTACCAAATGTCATCAGGGTATTGCACTGACCTAGAATTTTGGACTACCCAACATGCTATACAACTTCTTCCCAGGGCTGTGCCAGTCACTAGATGACCCTTGTAGAGCTGAAGAATCATTACAACCCAGGACTATGCTACCACAAAATAGACATGAAAGAGTATTTGTTGAACAATTAAGGATATCAGTGAATAAGCAAACAAATGAACAGATGAACTGATTAGTTGGTAAATAAATACATTTTCTTCTGACTGGTTTGCTTTCCCCACTTTTTATTTCAAGGTCATAGAGGTTTTCTTAAAATAAAATTTTGGGCTTCCCTGGTGGCGCAGTGGTTGAGAATCTGCCTGCTAATGCAGGGGACACGGGTTCAAGCCCTGGTCTGGGAAGATCCCACATGCTGTGGAGCAAAGAGGTCCGTGAGCCACAACTACTGAGCCTGCGCGCCTGGAGCCTGTGCTCCGCAACAAGAGAGGCCGCGATAGTGAGGGGCCCGCGCACCGCGATGAGGAGTGGCCCCTGCTTCCCACAACTAGAGAAAGCCCTCCCACTGAAACGAAGGCCCAACAGAGCCAAAAATAAATTAATTAATTAACTTTAAAAAAAAGTAACAGATGTTCAAGTACAATTTGGTGTCTTTTAAAAAAAAATAAAAAATAAAATAAAATAAAATAAAATTTTCATTATAGAATAGATTTAGATTTATGGAAAAGTTACTAAGATAGTACAAAGTTCTTATATATTGCATATCCTTGCTCTGTTGTTAATATCTTACATCAGCATGGTATGTTTGTCACAATTAATGAACAAATTGTGTTATAAACGTGTTATGTTGTGTTATGAACACCACAACTTGATGTTACTATTAACTAAATCCCATACTTTATTCAGATTTCCTTAGTTTTCACCTAATATTGTTTTTCTGTGCTAGGATCCCATCTCAGATACCATATTACATGTAGCTGTCACATCTAAAGATTCTAAAGAGTTAGGCTTCTCTTGGCTGGGACAATTTCTCAGCCGAGTTTATAATGACCTTGGGTGTTTTGAGGAGTATTATTCAAGTATTTTGTAGAATGTTCCTCTATTGGGCTTTGTCTGGTGAATTTCTCATTATTAGACTGTAGCTACAGGGTTTTTGGAAGAAAGACCACAGAGATAAGGAGCGATTCTCATCACATCATATCAAGGGTACGTGCCATCAACATGACTTATTACTGATGATGTTGACCTTTGTCACTTGGCTGAGGTACTGCTTGTCAGGTTTCTCCACTGTGTTACTCTCCTTTATACTGTCCTCTTTGGAAGCAAGTCACTGTGCACAGCCCACACTTAAAGAGTGGGAAGTTATATTCCACTTCCTTGAAGCAGAGTGTCTACATAAAATATTTGTAATTTTCTACACAGATTTTTCTATTCTCTCCGATTTATTTATTTGATCCTTTATTTTTTATTTTTTATTTTTTTTTGCGGTACGTGGGCCTCTCACTGCTGTGGCCTCTCCCGTTGCGGAGCACAGGCTCCGGACGCGCAGGCTCAGCGGCCATGGCTCACGGGCCCAGCCGCTCCGCGGCATGTGGGATCCTCCCAGACCAGGGCACGAACCAGTGTCCCCTGCATCGGCAGGCGGACTCTCAACCACTGCGCCACCAGGGAAGCCCGATCCTTTATTTATATTGGTATGGACTCACGGATATTTATTTTATACTTTGAATTATAATCCAGTATCACTTTATTTTGTTGCTCAAATTGTTCCAGTTTTGGCCATTGGGAGTTCTTTCATTTCACTTCTGTGTCCCTTTGACACACCCCCGTCACTGTGGGGTTGTTTTTTCATTTTTTAGAGCACTTCTTTACTTCCTGACTCATGTTTCAGGCTCATCTTATTTACTTCCTGTCCCAGTCCTAGAATCAGCCATTCTTCTAAGAAACTCTTGTTCCTGTTTTTTTGGAGAATGGCATTAGAAACCAAGATCTTGGCACTAAGTTCTACAGGGTGTTGTTGTTGTTAGTTTACGTGTTTTTTCGTAGGATATTAGTAATGTTTTCTCTGGTGGTCATCTTACGTAACTTTTGACAAATTACCTGGAAAATGGGTATGATAATTCCTACATCATAGAGTCGTTATGTATTTCAAATGGAGTAACTAGCAGTGTCTAGAGTAAAAGCAAAACAAACAGTAGCTCTAAGCGATAATATCAATTTACTAGAAATGAAGCAAAGGATAACTTTGTTTCCCAAGGCCAATTTCAATGCTCTAGAGGTTTTGTTTTTGTTTTGAGATGTTTTTATTGCCTATTTAAACAGATAAGAAGTTACAGATTCCAATTCTAGGCCTAGCTCCGCTGTTAAAAAGAATTTAGTCAAATCATCCAATGTCTCCTTTTCTATAATGGGTATAATAGGATTCACTCAATATAATGCCTCAGGGTTAGTCTGTATGTAGAACTGACACAAATCAATGTTTATACAAATATATGCATGGCAGTGTTACTATGATTTTTGTCAGTCATTAACCTCTGACTCTTTCATTGCTATTTTGCCACTTCACTTTTTTCTCATTTCCCCCAAAATTATTTACTATACCAGCTTGCTTTTTTCCCTTAATTATAAATTTGAATGATACTAGGTTTTTAAAAACTGGCATCCAAATTCAGATGACACGACTGCTTTCAAATTCTCTTACAACAAATACACATTGGGTAACTATATTAGATGCTTAAAATTTAGTAAACATTTTTCCTACTTTGTCCACAGGTAGTATTTTAAGGTAATGAGCCCTCTTGGTTCTTCCTTGAGAAACTTTAATTAAATGAAGTGTTACTAAGTCCACTGAGTTACCCGGCCATAATGAATGAGGAAAGATAGATGTTTGGCACAGCAAGGGATGTCAGGAAAGTGTAGCATCTCGAAAATGCCCTCATATCAAATTATTGATGCAAAACAATTGACTACTGTCCTAAGAGGCCGGGCTGTCAACTGTCTAGACATGATCAGATATCAAAGTCAACGGGTTTTGCAGCCTGATCATCTTGTTTACTTTTACCAAGGTAAAGGCAAGGCGCTTCAGCACACCTGATAGACAACAGGAAGTATCATTATAACCAAAGGAGCAATGTTGACCTCCTGAGGCTGTGTCAACCTTAAGAGATTGATGCAATTATTTACCAGTCTGTTTGTTGAGAAGGATGGGTAAGGCAGAATGAATATTTCTCTCTCAATCCTTTGAGCCTCACTTCCTCCAAGATACCAGTCATATCCCATGTGAAAACACTCTAATTGATCTTAAGACCTGATGGAAACATGTTGAGAAGGAGAACTGCACTAGGTTTCCATGCTTATATGTTAAAAGTCACTGCTCCCTCACTGATTCACTTTCGTGGACAGCAAATTCAAGTTTAACTATTTGTAGGCAGTGACCAATGTTTTTATTATTTATATAAAATCTATTTGCAAGTCAGCAAAGTGGTTAATAAAATACTTCCTGTGCATATGTGATCTCTTGATCCTTCGGTATATCTCATTTCTAGAGTCAAGTATATTAAAAATCCTGAGGTAGATGTGGTCTTATTTATTGATGCATGTTTATTTTAGATTTGCCACTTTAAATGATTTGTCAATTTCTATTTTTTCCTAGTCTCCTAGCTAACTATTTTTTAAATTGCTACTTGACTCCTCTACCAGCATGAACTTCAAGGGTGAATTAATGTCAAGGCCATGCAGGGAGAAAAAGGCTCAAAAATCCACATTTCTATGTTTTACCTGGAGGTGAAGGTAGGCTTCAGAGGAGAATGGAAAAGACATTTTCTCCCACTGATGATAAGCGCTGTGTTTGATTTATATATTGGTGCTAATGGCATGGAAGAAAGGAAGAATTTGAGAGTTTCTGAGGTTAGGCAATTCCCTGAAGAATCTGAAAGCCTAGAAGTCCCACTACCTGCTTTTTCACAATTGGAATCAGTGATACATTGGTTTCTTTGTCTGGGCTTCTAAAAGATCATTAAGAACCAACCTGAGGGTCATCAGAGAGTCTGGTGTACATGGGAGCAATGTGTGACAATGCAGTGCATCCTAGCGCTACCTCCTTTGAAAGACAGATAGAGAAAGACAAATTGAGAGGATAGAAAATGCAGTGAATTCACCCATGCAGTCCATTTCGAATTAAACATCCCTTCTTCTCTAACTCGCCTATTTCAGCAGAGAAGGGTACATGACTTGTCACTCTATGTACTTGCCGGATGAACTTGTAGTTCATAACAAGGTCCTACTTGGGAGAATCAGAGGAATTCGCTGTTCAACTAAGCCATAATGTTTGGGCCTTCCTCTTATGGAATAGCGAGTGTACTACTGCCCTGGAGTCCAAACTGAGCCTCTCCATAGCACAGGGAGATCAGCTCCGTGCTTTGTGACCTAGAGGGGTGGGATAGGGAGGGTGGAGGGAGACGCAAGAGGGAGGGGATATGGGGATATATGTATACATATAGCTGACTCACTTTGTTATACAGCAGAAACTGACACAACATTGTAAAGCAATTATACTCCAATAAAGATATTTTAAAAAATAAATAAATGAAGAAAAAAAAACAAAACAAACTGAGCACCTCAGCCAAGCCATGTTCTTTAAAAAGCCAAAGGTTTTTTTTTTTTGTGGTACGCAGGCCTCTCACTGCTGTGGCCTCTCCCGTTGTGGAGCACAGGCTCCGGACGCACAGGCTCAGCGGCCATGGCTCACGGGCCCAGCCGCTCCGCGGCATGTGGGATCCTCCCTGACCGGGGCACGAACCTGCGTCCCCTGCATCAGCAGGCGGACTCCCAACCACTGTGCCACCAGGGGAGCCCTATGTAGTCTTTCTTCATGGCCTCTCCAGCATGGTGGCTTCATGGTGGCCGGACATGGTGGCTTGAATGGACAGTGAGATACCAAAAAAGATATACAGACAGCAAATAAATATATGGAAAGGTGCTCCACACGTATATCATCAGAGAAATGCAAATTAAAGCAACAATAAGATACACTAAACACCTATTAGAGTGGCCAAAATCCAGAACACTAACACCATCAAATCCTGGCCAGGATGTGGAGCAACAGGAACCCTCATTTATTGCTGGTGGGAATGCAAAATAATACAACCACTTTGGAAAACAGTTTACCAGTTTTTTACAAAATTAAATATACTCATAACATATGATCCAGCAACCGTGCTCCTTGGTATTTACCCAAATGATTTCAAAACTTACATCCACATAAAAACTTGCACACAAATGTTTATAGCAACTTTATTCATAATTGCCAAAACTTGCCCTTCAGTAGGTGAATGGATAAATAAACTGTAGTACATCCAGACAATGGACTATTTTTCAGTGTTAAAAAGAAAGGAGTTGTCAAGCCATGTGAAAAGACATGAAGGAATATTAAATGAATATGATTAAGTGAAAGCAGTCAATATGAAAAGACTACACACTGTATGATTCCAACTATATGGCATTCTGGAAAAGACAGAATTATGGAGGCAGTAAAAAGATCAGTGGATGTCAGGGTGGGGGGAGCGGGAGATGAATATGTGGAGCACAGAGGATTTGTAGGGCAGTGAAACTACTCTGTACAATACCATAAAGAGAGATACATATGACTATACATTTGTCCAAACCCATAGAATGCACGACACCAAGAGTGAACCCTCATGTAAACTATGAACTTTGGGAGATTATGATGTGTCAAGGTAGTTTCATCATTGTTATGTAACAAATGTCCCATTTGGCAGGGATGTTGATGGTGGGGAGGCTCTGCATGCGTGGGGCTGGGGGTATGTGGGAAATCTCTGTACCTTCCCTTCAATTTTGCAATTAACCTAAAACTGCTCTAGAAAAATAAGGCCTATTTAGAGGGAGTGAGACAAAGAGACAGCATAAGTCACATTATCTTTTATGACCTAATACATGGGTTGGCAAACTATGGCCTGTGAATGAAATCTGACCCTTTACTTAATCTTATGAAGTTCCATCAGAACACAGCCAAGCCTGTTTGTGCTACCCCTTACAATGGCAGACCTGCATAGTTGTGGCACAGACCAAATGGGTATGGCCTGAAAAGCAAGAAATATTTACTATCTTGCCCTTTACGCAAAATGTTTGCTGACTCTGACCTAGTCTCAAATATCACTCAATGTAATTTCTGCTGCATTCTGTTCACTACAAGTAAACCTCTAAGGGCAGCCCATGCTCAAGGGGAGGATTTGCTGACATGTGCTAACACCGAAAGGTGGATCCACCTAGTATATAGACAGTGAGAGGGCAATCAGGATGCTATTGGCTAAAGAAGGGCTCAAGGATGCTGAGCTGACCCAAACAGGAACCCTCTCTGAGGTGAGAGGGAACGCTTCTAATTCTCTGGGCAGGTTAACTGAGTGGAGAAGGTGCGGATGGTACATTCTTTTTCCAAGTTAGTTAACACCATGGCCCACACCAAGGTGGTAAGAACAGAACTTGTTCCTCTCCAAAATTATACTTATTGCTCAGGGGTAGTTATGTGGAAGTCATTCTGACAACTTTCACAATGCTCTAATTGAACTGCCTGGGCACAGAAGAATTGCTTTTTGAAAAAGGAAAATGGCTGGGAGAATTACAAAAATGGCATATCAGAAAAAACGCAACATATTCTTGGGTTTTTGAAATATCAGACTTCTGGGCACCAATTTATCTGACTTACATTACAGGGCTACAAACAGTCAGCAACTCTTATGTGGCCATTTTTCACAAGAAGAATACATTTCTAAGTGCTATTTTAGCTCAATAATGATTGTACAGATCTGTTTATTTTGCATTTATGTGTGTGTGTGTTGGGGGGAGGGGGCGGTTCCCTAAGTAATACCTTGCCTTTGGTGATGTTGGGCAACAGAGGAAAATGTATTATATTAATCAGATTGGACCACTTGCTTAATGAGAAGAATGTAATCTGGATTTTAACACAACACAAAGCATTCAAACTCCACATGTAAAATTAAGCAGTCAGTGAGTTCCTTCTACAAGAATATGTCACTGACATCATCTCTCCTGCTCCAGGGTGATCGAGAAGGCTCAAGTCCATTATTATAATCATGAAAAGATTTCTTTTGATTGTATTATGCCCAGAGAGGCAGTTTAAAAGGTGGGTTGGAAATGGAGGAGGGGGGTCTACCACTGCAGGAGAATAGTAGACTCCTTTTGATGAGTCATACTCCTCACATCAGGAGATACATACATATCATCTTAAGAGAGAAATACTGGCCAGCACAACTTTATGAAACACAGGCCAGATGTTGGCAGAAATACTGATTTTGTCACCTCTCTCATGTGTTGGTATGAAGAGGAGATTGTTTTAAAATTACCTTTCCTCAACAAGCATTATATCTAATGAGAGATTTGGGCACATGCACCACCTGTTGTAATTCAAGGCACAATGTGAAGAGGGCCTGCCAGAGAGTTGGTGCTCAACAAGTACAAGCTGGATGAGAACTAACATTTATTTAAGACATATGCATAGCAAGCATAATGTTTATACACATTCAATCCTCACAATAACTTTATCAACTATATATTACTATTACACTTATTTTAAAAGCAAGGAAAATAGGGCTTCATAAAGTCAAGTAACTTGTTCAAGGTTACATAAATTTGTTTCTGGAACCTGATCTTGAACTTCCAGAGCTTGTGATCTTAACTACTATGTATTACAGCCAATGAATGGATGGATAGATGGATGGATGGATGGATGGATGGATGGATAAACTGATAGATGGAATAACCAAATACTGTGGTCATGTAGGGGAAGGAGCAAGTACATATGACTAGCTCATAGAGAAGGCTAAACAGAAGAGGTGACGTTTGACCTGAGTCTTGAAGAAGACAGATGTTTCCAGGTGGAGGAGAGGGAGATGGACTTCCCAGCCTGGCAGAGAAGCATGAGCAAAGACACAGACATCCAAGTCTCCATGAATCCAGAGGATGACAGGTAGTCCTACATAACTAGGGCACAGATCATCCAGGCCAGCAGCCCAGAGAAGAGGCTGTTGAGTGAGACTCCATGGTAAAGGAGTCTGGAATGTATGTTGAGTTTGGGTTTTCTTCTGCAGGTAGTAGAAAACCTTCAAAGATTTTTTTTAATGGTGGATAACATTTATCGAGGACTTAACTGTGTGAGCCACGAAGTGTTAAAATCCTCACAAGAACCCTGTCGAGGTAGATGCTAGCTATTATTCCTCTATTTTACAAGTAATGAAGTTGAAGTTCAGAGAGGTTAAATCACCTGCCTAAAGTCATACAGTCTAGAACTATTTGTATCTGTATTTGGACCCCGGCAGTCCTCCAGAGCTACAGAGCTAAACAGAGCAAGAGAGTGGCATGATTTTATGTGTGTTTAAAGAGAGAACTATAGCAGCAGTCTGGATGAGGATGAACCTTAAGATAAGGAAACTAATTGGGAGGTTGTTTGTGTTTAAGAGAGCCTGGGGAAATGAGCTAAAGCAGGGTTTCTCAACCTTGGCACTATTAACATTTTGGTTTAGATAATTCTTCGCTGTGGGAGCCTGTCCTGAATATTGCAGAATGTTTTGCAATATCCCTGGCCTCTACCCAACGGATGCCCTATAGTATCCCCCTTCAAGGTGCAACAAAGGAAAATGTCTCACTGGAAGGCAGACTGTCCCTAGTTGAGAACCAATGAGTTAAGGCAATGATGGGGGACTGGAAAACAGGGGATATTTCAGAAATAGGATCAACAGAACCAAGGGATCAAAAGGTGGAGCACTCAAAGATATGTCTGGATGTATGACACAGTCCTGGCAACAGTCAAGGCAGTAATAGACCCAGGGTTCAGCTCAGGGTCTGAATTTAGCAGGCTTGGGTTCAAAACCCAATGCCATTTACCATTGGGTAAACTGGAGAAAATTACTTATGCTCTCCAGGTCTTAAAAAGAAGAGCCTAATAGCACTTACCTCCAAAAGTTGTTGTGAAGATTGAAACAGAATACCATGAGTCAAGTGTTTAGCAGAGTTTCTGGCACTTAGTAATTGCTCAATAAACAGTACTACTAGCCAGTAAGGCAAACACAGGGAAGCTTCTTCAACCTCAGGTTGTGGAATCCATGGTTTGAGAGGTTTTTAGTGAGTGGACACTGTGAACTCTAAAAACAATTTTGCACTCAGTGGAATATCTCTCCCAACTCCTTAAAGTTAAGTTGAAAAAAATAATATATAACTAAATATTTGGTTTTATATTAATTGTGAGTGTCTGGTATATATACATATGTATGTGTATGCCTCTGGATTTCTAGGTATACTTGTGCATGTACACATATACATATACTAATTAGGTCATTGGAATCACATTAAAACATTAATACTAATTATCACTAAATGTTAGACTATGGGTGAATTTAACTTTTATCTCTATTATTTCTATTATCCTTTACAATTTTTCTATAATGAATAAGTATGACTTTTATAAATAAGGGACAAAAGTAAATATTCTAAAATACCTTCCCTTAAAATATGTGGATTGAAATCCTACTACGTGTCAGATACTACACTAGAAACTAAGGATACAATAATGAGAACCCCTGCCCTCAGCCCACCCTCCCCACAGACATACACATACAGGGGAACAACAAAAGCAACAAAAACCACCTGAAACCACAGGTGCACATACCAGAAAGCTGGAATTTGAAAAATCAAGTTCAAATGTAACTATGATACTCCAGAAGCAACAAAAATGATGAGCTCCATTGACACCAACCTAATCATGTTTTTCAGTCTGACAGAAGATCCAAAGAATTTTTTAATTTTCCTATTTTGCAAGGGTTCAGTAGGAAACTCCACTGTTCCCTCCTTTTTAAGATTTTGCTTCCTCTTATTTAGTAATTCCTATCCTGAGGGAATATAATACAATTTTGCAATGTCCAAATCAACAGTGAGTCTAATTAGTAGAGATAGCTCCCCTGGAAACTACAATTCTCCACAGGGAGACTTATTTCAGTAACAAAGGCTTTCTTTAGACAGTATATAAGCGGTTTTCTATTTCAAAGTACAAACCCTTGCCTCGCTGCACATTCAGGGAAATTTAGAACAGTATGTATTTTTCTGAGCTCCCACAGACTTAACGAAAACAATTTGGGCCTCTGGAAAATTCTCCAACATCTTGACTGTGTGTGTCAGCACGACTGATATGCCTGCCTTTGACTCACTATAACAAGGAGATTCTGGCTCAAAATTGTCACTTTTAGTTTCAACTGGTGTCTGTGTGAAGAGTAATGGAAATGATCAATTAAGGGTGCTCACTCTACCCTCTGCATCTTTTTAAATTAAGTACATACTGAAATGATGGACTTTATACAGATGACAGTATAGGCATTCTGTGTCTACCCCTGTCATTTATTCTCACTGCTGTATTTCTGGAATTAGGATTCATGTTCTGTCATCTTGAATATTTTAATACTTTACTGATCTCATATGTGTTTAGCCATAGGAGGACAGCAGTAAAATAAAATTTTATAAGCAACAAAATCCTTTATACCTAAAGTTTATTGCACTTTTTATATTGTGTTTAACAACACATGGCTCCTTGAGACTCTGAAATAAACATAGCTTCCTCAAGTTGCAGTGGGCTTGTGCTCTTTCATTTCTTGTTGAGAGTTGATTGCATCGTCAGGATAGAAAGCATTCCTGATAATTGGCCAGAGAGGCTGCAATTCTATCAGGCAGGTGCTTCTTTCTCTAAAAGTGTTAAGACAACCTTAAAGCTCCTTTGTGTTAGAAAAATGCCCCGTTTTGTTCTTTGCTCCCAAAATATAGGTATTCTCCATTCAAAGTGACCCTTTTCCATGGACTCCTCAGATTACATTCCATTTCAATCAATAAGTCAGGGATCAACCAATTGATGAGATATGAAGGAGCCCATTGACTCCTAAAGTAGTTGATATTTTCCAGCAACAACTTTTCTCACTGGCTAGGGTCTTTAAAATTTTATGATAATGACAAAACTATTGTTTTGTGTAGTGATGATTTCTTGGAGCAATTAACACTATCTTATTTTTGTTCTTTGGTTTGCAAAGTTGGCATGGTGGCCCAAGAAGTGAATAGAGAATTGTAATATGGTTCAGGACATTAGAGTAGTTTCTATTGCTCCCTGATTGAGCTAAATAACTGGTTTGGGGGATTTTTCAGTGCTTGTTGTTGTTGTTGTATATATGAGTAAAAAGCAAACAAACAAAAAAACCTCTAGATTTTTCCATAACACAAGTTGCAGAGAGAATTGCCATCCCAGAAGAGTATAATGTAATGAAAATATCATTGAACTGGCTTCAATTCCAAGTTCTCATGATATTATTCTGAGGGGGTGGAGAACGCAAATTATTTCATTGCCCATGAGTTAAAAACTGAATTTAAAAAAATGGATTAGATTCATTTCTGAGGTCCTTTCCTACTCCAATTTTCCATAGTTCTAAATAAAATAAATTAAACTTATTTGATCCCATTGTGTCATTGTCAGAATTTCACCTGTTCATTCGCTCATTCATATCTCCTACCAAGATTTATTAAACAACCAACATTCATTAAGACCTCACATAACCTGAATTTGTCTTCACCTCTAATGCTTCCGAACAGGATATGCTTCAGGATGTTTTGGGGACAAAGAGTTAAAGATAATGCTAACTGCCATACAGAAATAAACCACTGATGTCCTTGGTCTTACTGAGCTCTTGACCTATTTTCCTGCCTGAATGGCCGGGAAGAAATTTCAAAAGCCTTTAACCCTCCTCAAACTCAGAAACAGAATATAAAAATATACACGCCCAACAGATGTTCCTTACCACCTCTTCTTATCTTCAAAGATGAGATCATTGAGCCTTCGAATGAGAGTGGTGTTAGAAGGGTCACCATTTCTGGATGCTGACTTCGGATTTGCAGGACTCTTGGGCCATTGCTGTCAGTTGATGAGTTTCTACAAGGCCATCTTAAGAACTGAAGTATAGCAGAAAGAGTGGAGTTTAGTTCTTGGATTTTTTAATGAATTGTTTCCCCTGATATCCTCGTGGTCAGGAAGTTCATTGGATTGTCTTTTATGGCTTCAGTTTAAAGTATGTTTTCTAGTCTGTCTCCTACTGAGCTGGAAATAATGCCTCTTATGCCCCTTTGAACAGCCCTTCTTACTCTTGAATATGGTTGTTAAGGTGCCCTTCAACTATAATTACTGTAAGCCATGTATCCTTTGCGATAAACATAATTAAAAACTGCTCCAGGGTCTTCTTAAAGTAATGTGAGATTTTTACATTTTTATGCCTGGCGTGGGTAATGTTAAAAAGTAGTACTGGGATGGGAAAGTAGGTGGGATGTCAAAAGATACCCTCCATCCTTAATGCTCCCTTGATGGAAATGACAGCCTTATTTGTTTTGTTAACCAGTGTATAATTAAAAGTCAATATTCAAGATCATAATAAAAATCTGTACAACTACTCATGTTGTGAGACTGAGGCTTGGAAGGAAAATCTATTAAAACACAGCCTTGTGTAATTTACAAGAAATCAGTAATAAAATGTTTGTTCTCAACATTATCTGCAAAATGGTCTGTATATTACCAGAATAAATCCATATTACTCGGAGGCTGTAGATAAATATCCATAGGCAAAGTTCACATTGAGGTTATCTGCCTCATGTTCTGAACTGGGGAGTGTTATTTAGAGGAGATAATTTGTGGTTTACTTCTCCAAGTCTCAAGTACATAGTGCAGAAATGAGTTTAGTTCCTGAGAGGGTATCTGTCATATCCAAGTAGGAAAAGAATGCCATTGCAGGGTTGTACCCATTGCAAAAAGAATATAGCTTTTGTCCTCAGTGTGAAACAAAGGGAAGATTCTTAACAATTAAAAGTCCTGGATGAACCTTCTGTTCACAAAAAAAAAGGGAGATATTTGATGCTTTGTAAAACACTGATTCACTGGGCAGTAGAGTGATGTCTTATTTCAAGTCATCAGTGAATTCGGTGCTCAAGTATATGAAACTTTCATGAAGTTGTACCTTGGATTCTGATTTAAGAACATATATATATATATATATATATATATATATATATATATATATATATATTTTGTGTGTGTGTGTGTGTGTGTGTGTGTGTGTGTGTGTGTGTGTGTGGTACTCGGGCCTCTCACTGTTGTAGCCCCTTCCGCTGCAGAGCACAGGCTCCGGACGCGCAGGCTCAGCGGCCATGGCCCACGGGCCCAGCCGCTCAGCGGCATGTGGGATCTTCCTGGACCGGGGTGCGAACCCGTGTCCCCTGCATCAGCAGGCAGACTCCCGACCACTGCACAACCAGGGAAGCCCTAAGAATAATTTTTTATGCATAGGAAAAAATCTAATAGCAATGGGGGGAGTACTGAAACACCCTAGCCGAAAAGTTTTCATGGGAGGACTGACACCTTTCAAGGCAAGAAAACGGGCTTTGGATAATATTTGATTCCCTGACATTAACTAAGGGTTGTTGCTTCTTGCCATTTAAATTAGAC
This sequence comes from Mesoplodon bidens, assembly GCF_964165515.1. Lineage (NCBI taxonomy): Eukaryota > Metazoa > Chordata > Mammalia > Artiodactyla > Ziphiidae > Mesoplodon > Mesoplodon bidens. The sequence goes on from NC_138172.1 coordinate 22,815,732, forward strand.
TCTAAGGTGGTGTTAGGGAGAGGGTCTCTCTATTGTCACTTTGTCGCCTTTCCCACCCCTTTGTCACCTCTTTCCAGCAGCAGAAGGAAGGGACTTCGAATCTTGTCTGGTGATGACTACTAACATCTATTTATGGTAAAGTCCCAGTTTTAGAACTCCAGGCATTGCTTTTGATATGGAAATGGAAACTCTGAAATTTATAAATCCCCTTTCCCTCTCAGTACACTTGACTTTCAGGAACTATTGTCCTCTAGGGGAGTGGTTCTCAAAACCAGCAGCATTAGTATTACCTGGGAACTTATCAGAAATACAAATTCTTGAGTCCCACCCCAGACCCCCTGAATCAGAAACTCTGGATGGGTTTCTGGAGTAAGACCCGGTAATCTGTCTGTTAGCAACCCTCCAGGTGATTCTGATGCTCACTAAAGTTGGAGAACCATTGCTGCAGGGAGTCCAGAATATTCTCGTTGAGGCTCAGAGCCCAGCAATGATTTCTTTGTCCTGCGTGATACCTGTCCTTCCCTTAAGCCAATGAATGCTGTGAATTTCATTGATGGGGACTCACAGGGCAACATAATTTACTTAAATAAAAAACAGATTTATTTTATATTTCAGAAACATTAATCCCTTTACACATGTCCTGTCCTGAAAGAGAACTTGGCACGTCTATTAGGTCCCATTTTCAGCAGGATTTCTTATTCTTACAAATTTATGTCTCTTTCTCCTCATTGTTCCAGAAAACATAGGCATTCCAAAGTCATCTGAAGCTCCAGACCAATTTCATACTCGAATTAGAGAAATAAAACATTCAGTACAGTGAATATAAAACTGGCATTCTGGTGACATAAATCTATAAACTGGACCCATTGAACTCACTAGAACCACGTTAGTAAATGATCACGGTGAGGACCTCAAGACTCACAATTGCTTCTGAATTATGAAAAATAAAAATATATCAAGCTACGTTGCCTCTAGACTTAAGTAATAGGGGTATTCTGTTATCCTCTCCATATTTAATAGTTCATCTCCATGGGTGTAGTTCGATGCAACATAACTGATATTGATTGATTCAGTTTACTGGCAACTCTCTGAGTCCACATTTTGACCCAGCAAAGCCCTGCATTCCCTGTCTAAACCTGACAGGATATGGGGATTGAGGCCATGGATAACACTAGGAGGAAGGCTCTTGTACCAGAGTGAACAGAGAAAAGACAGCTAAGGTCCTGGTTCCCAGACTGTGCATGGGGCACTACCACAAACATAAGAGTGCTACAGGGTATTTTAAATTGTTAAGAGTAACACAGCAATACTCCCCATCTGTTCACACTGCATGAATTACTAGCTTACAGTAATTCACAGCTTCAAAATTAGCTCCAGGGACTTCCCTGGTGGTGCAGTGGTTAGGAATCTGCCTGCCAATGCAGGGGACATGGGTTTGAGACCTGGTCTGGGAAGATCCCACAGGCCATGGAGCAACTAAGCCTGTGCGCCACAACTACTGAGCCTGCACTCTAGAGCCTGTGAGCCACAACTACTGAGCCTACACGCCACAACTACTGAAGCCCACGCGCCTAGAGCCCACACTCCACAACAAAGAGAGGCCACAGCAATGAGGAGCCCCTGCACCGCAATGAAGAGTAGCCCCCACTCGACGCAACTAGAGAAAGCCCGCACACATCAACAAAGACCCAGTGCAGCCAAAAATAAATAAATTAATTAATAAAAACATTAGCTCAAGCTCCTCTGAGGACACCCTAGCTTCACAAAGCTGGGTTTTCAGAAGTTGCTGTGATAAAAAGCTAGTGCCCTGCAAAAATTGTTGTAGAACCGGAAATAAAGGTGTCAGTGTCCAATCTAAAGGCAAGATTTGCAAAGTTGTGCAGTGCTCTACAGGCACACACATCCATCAGTAAATACCTGTGATTATGTAAGAATGAAAGAAACTTCTTTTTTCATTCAACACATATGTATTTTTTCAAATGGCTACTAAGTTGTTAGGACATAAATACATTATACATTTTAAAGTTTTTGGACCTAGCTACTTAACAAACAAAACTGTTAGGCATTTCTTTTGGCATAGAGGTACTATGAACCAAGAAAGTTTGTGAATCTCTGGGCCAGGGGACTCTTCTTATCTGGAACTACCGAGAATAAGATATTTACCACAGAGGTGAAGGCAGAGGTGGTAGGAGCCAAAGGCTGTCAGACAAAAGCTTATAGACAAGGTCAAGAATATGGGGCTGCAACTCTCCTGAGTCCTTGCTTGGCCAAAAGCTTGTACTGCCAGCATAGCAACCATTTCTCTCTGCCTTGTATTATACTGAACTTTTACACATCAATCTCCTCCCTTAGAATGTAAATTCCTGAGATCTTCCCTTATTTGTTTCTCTATTTTCCCAGCACAACATCTTGAACGCTTTCTGAGAGATTGTCTTGGAATCAAGCAGCTTTTAGATTCGGTTGAGAACAGCCTTTCAGTATAATTCTTTAGTTATTCTTGCACCTCCCAGATTTCAGGTGGATGCAACATCTATGATGAGGCCTCATGTTACTCCCATGCACATTGGTGCTTGAGCAGATGTCACAATTCATGGTTTCTGTAAGCTTGAGGCTTGGGGACCAATGGCCTGGCTGGCCCCACGTTTCAGAGTCCTGAACTTGTGTATACTCAGTGAATGAATGGATAGATGGATGGATGAATGGATGAAATCCTCAGAAGACTGAATTGTGTTTTAACATTAGTCTTACAAGTCAGGAAATCAAAGGTAGCAGACAAGGGTGACCAGGACAACACTGCATGTCCATACCCCTGGGAAGTTCTCTCTTGAGAATTACACTCTTTTAAAGGACTTCTCCAAAACTATCAGCTCCAAGATTCTGCCTATCTTAAGAGTCATTAAGATCTTTTTATCTCATGCAAACAAGACTTCCTGACAAATTCACTGAACATATGAACACTTTCTTAATCTCTCCCTATACTCACCAGGAAGGACAGTGAGTTCTGTTTGGCATGGTCCTCTCTAAGTCATCTATACATATAAACATGATTGACCCAACTCTTGTATGTCTGAACGTATCTGCCCTGACTTTGCTCCAGATAGATACCTAGTTATTGTGTAGAGGAGGAAGACTAAGTTTATCAAAATGATTCCGTGTAAAGTTCATTGATGCATCTGCTAGATTTTTTAGCAGTATGTGCTTGAGAATGGAGTGTATTCCAGTGGTCCATTTGTAAATCAGTTATGTGGAACATGAAATTCATTTTTCCATTAAAAAAGTATTTATAAAACGTGGTTACTTTTCCAGCTTAGCCCCCAAGCTTATTTAGCCTATAATTTTGCTAGAATAAGGTACATTCACAAATGGGTTCACACTGCCTTAGTGTTCATGGTCAAATAAAGCAGAAAAAGTAAAATTAAATAATAAGTTTCCATTTTTAAATATATCTTGAAGGTCTATGTTTTGAAAAAGTTTTAAATAAAAGGGATGAGATAGGTGAAGGCTTTTAGAAAAATTCTGAAACAAATTTTGTGAAAAATCTGAACCTGTATAATCCCATCCCCAACTCAGAAGAGATGCTTAACCCAGCAATAGCAGCAAGGATAGCCTTGGTATTCATAGGAGTAATTCTCCCCTGACCTCATTCTGTACTGCATTACCACCTCCTCCATGGGTAACAGATTCATGTTGATCTATCTTCCTGGCATCCCTTCCCCCTTCATCAATGATAGCCTTTCAATATTCCCTCAGGGGAAAAAATCCTAATCCTATTTCCACTTTAATCCTTCATGAAGTTTACTGACTCCATCTCTGAGGTTAAGAAGTGTGCAGGGAATTTAGTTCTGGGCTGGCTAATCAGAGCATTTCAGCCTTCAACTTACTGATTGGTCCAGAGATGAGCACATGACCTTATCAGTTACAGTCAGAACCAAGGTGCATGACTTTTACCAGGACTCTTGGGAAAAAGACCTTCATTGCCCTAGAGTTTCTAAGCTTGTAAGATGCAAGCCTGGTGCTGCTTATAAAACAGCAATAACAACAAAAAGCAACCGCTGAGCCTACTTGGAAATTAAGCCAATACAGGAAGGTAGAGCCAAGGAATGCAGAAAGCTAAATTCTTGACTACAAATTTTAAACACCTGTGCCTCAAGCTTGTTCCTTAAATACATGAGCCAATGATTTTTCCTTTATGTTCCAGGCATTTTTAGTTGGCTTTCTGCCACTTTCAACCAAAAGAGTTGATTTATTTTACAACAAATGTCAATTTATAGTGTATGTTTTAGACTGCTTCTGTGAGAATACCAAGGAAGACCCACACAACCTGTGTCCAGATTCTGATACCAGGTGGGTTGGATTCCAGAGATTTCCAAGGGGATTCGAATTAGAGGTCACTGGTTGTTCATATTTCTTGATTTGGGTCTCTTCCTACCATTGACCACCCATTGTTAGTGATGTTTTATTCCTTCTTCCTCTGCCCCCAGGGAGATACAGAAATGTAACAAAAATAGAAAAGGAGAATCATAGAAATATAACAAAGAATTTTCTCTGATTAAAGAACTGAAGTTCTTTTCCTCTCTTTCCACTGTCAATATACATATCTTCACAAAACTACTTTAATCTCCCTAGGTCTTTGTTCTCATATTTGTATAAGAAGAGACCGTGATTCTGAGATTTCTCAAAGTAAATGAAGTCGTAAGGGAAAAGAATCATGAACCAGACTTAAAACAAAGGCATGGGTAATCCCACTATTGAGCATATATATGGAAAAGACAAAAACTCTAATTCAAAAAGATACATACACCCCAATGTTCATAGCAGCACTATTTACAATAGTCATGAAATGGAAGCAACCTAAATGTCCATCAACAGATGAATGGAGATACATACACACACACACACACACACACACACACACACAATGGAATATTACACAGCCATAAGAAAGAATGAAATAATGCCATTTGCAGCAACATGGATGGACCTAGAGATTATCATACTAAGTAAAGTAAGTCATACAGAGAAAGACAAACATCATATGATATCACTTATATGTGGAGTAAAAAAAATAATGCAAATGAATTTATTTACCAAACATAAATAGACTCACAGACATAGAAAACAAAACTATCATTACCAAAGGGGAAAGGGAGGGGTAAATTAGGAGTTTGGGATTAACAGATACACACTACTCTATATAAACAACAAGATATATCTATCTATCTCTATCTCTATCTCTATCTATCTATCTCTATCTATCTATCTATATATCTATATATCTGAATCACTTTGCTGTACACCTGAAACTAACCCAACACTGTAAATCAACTATACTTTAATTTTTTTAAAAAGTTTGCTTTAAAGAGGTGAATTTTATGGTATGTAAATTCTATCTCAATAAAGATGTTAAAAAAAAAAAAAACAAAACAAAACAAAGGCATGGGTACCAGTAAGAAAGAGATTTCCTGAGCTGTAGTGAACTGAGGGGAGAGCAGTGAAAGATGGGAAAACTGGGCATGCCCTGGACACAGTCCCAGTGCTTGGGAGGAGGCAGTGAGTCAAATGATTCTTTGTGGAAGCCCACAGAACAGACCATCAGCCCCAGGCACAAGGCACTGCAGATTCATAAGGAGTGGTCCATAGACTGAAGGCTGTAAGGTTCACCTTCATGAATGCACCCAAGAAGTCTATGTTTAATATATCTGGTCATTTATGATACTCCTATAGTAAAACCCAGATGAAAGAACACTTAACTTTTCATAACAAGGAGGTGGAAGGGGAGGAGAGATACTTTATGACAGAAGACTTTTTTTCCTCTGAAAATGAATATAACCCTGATTAAAATGAACAAGGTTTTTTAACTTACTGGAATAATTAGTTGACATTTGGTTATAAAATAAACCAATTTTATAGTGCTGATTTCTGCTCTTTCTACAACATTAATGTCCACAGAAAGGTTTTAATTCCAAATGGAATGGGTTGTTGGTAGTATGTTAACAAGCTACTCAAGATTTAAAAAACAAAAAAAAACAAAAAACATAACATGCACAAATTTAAATGCAGTAGTAAAAGGTCAGCCCTGAATTGTATATACAATGTATTTGTCAACATTTCCTTTTGAGATAATGTGATGCTAACTTTATTACCAAAGCCTGCTTGACACCTGTTCTAGAGTGTTCTCTTGACTCAGGTAACAAACACATGAAGAGAAAATCTGTGTTTGTTTTTGTCTAATCTAGAGAAGCCAAGATGCACATTGTAATAATTTTAAAAGCATTAGCAATTAAATGACAGAGTTCAAGGGACTTCCATGTCAGGGAAGATGGAGTAGACATACTATTTCCTATTCCTCCTGCTAACTACAACTAAAAACCCTGGGCATTACATATGACAGAAACATACGGAGACTCGGAAAGGTAGAGGGAAGAAGACAAATGAGCTGGGGGCCTTGGGACCCCAGGAACAACACAGTGGTAAGTGCCCTGGGTTTATATGGTTTGGGGTTTTTTGAGTTTGTGTTTTGGCTTCCTGTATTCCAGGCAGAAGAAACTAGCAATCCAGAAATTCTAACAAGCACAGAGAAAAAGAAGTCCCAACAAAATTCTGCTTGCTCTAGCCAAAGGCCAGCAAAAGGGCAGCCTAACAAGACAGAAAACTTTTAGAAAATAACTGCTTTACTCCAGTCACTAAATAAATAAGTAAGTAAGTAAGTAAGTAAATAAATAAATAAATAAATAGTCATCAGCAAAGGCTGATGGGAGAGCCTAGATGTCACGCCTGCCAGGTTGAACAAAACACCCCAAATATTCTGCTGGGGTGGCATCAGAAGACAGAGAAGACAGTCAAGACTTTTAACCCTACAGTCAAAGATTAGTGGGGAGCTGGAACTCCCCCATTTTGCTCAGTAGTGTTGGGGAAGCCAGCTAAGACAGAAAACTTAAGTAAGATTCAAAATATCATAACATAAAACCCAAATGTCCAGGTTTCAAGCAAAAATTACTCATCAAACCAAGAACCAGGAAGATCCCAAATTGAATTAAAAAAATCAGTGGATGCTAACACTATGCCAACATAGATGTTAGAATCATAAGACAGAAGTTTTAAAGTAGCCACCATAAAAAATGCTTCAATGAGCAAGTAAGAGCACACTGAAATGGAAAAATATAAAGTCTCAGCACAGAAATAGAAAGTCTTTCCAAAGAAAGAGAAGATATAAAGAAAAGCAAAATGGAAAATTTAAACCTGAAAAACACAATAACCAAAATAGAAAACCTCAATGGATGGGATGAAAATCAGAATGGAGAGGATACATGAAAGGTAACTGAACTGAATGATAAAGCAATATAAATTACTCAGTCTTAATGGAAAGAAACTAATTTTAAAAAATAAATGAACAGAGCCTCAGGAACCTGTGGGACTACAGAAATATTTACCATTGAATCATATCATTGGAATCCCAGAAGGATAGGAGAAAGACAGGAGTATTGAAAAAGTATTTGAAGAAATAATGGCTGAAAACTTCCTAATTTGGCAAAAGACATAAACCTACAGATTCAAGATCTCGAGCAAATCCCAAGCAGGATAAAAAAAATTATTTTAATTCACAGCAAGCGTATTAGTCTACTGAGGCTACTAAAACAGAATACTACACACTGAGTGGCTTGAATAACAAAAATTAATTTTCTCACAGTTTTGGATGCTAGAAATCTCACATCAAAGTGCTGGCAAGGTGCTTTTCCAGTGAAGCCTCCCTTCCTGGCTTGCAGACAGCTATCTTCTTACTGTGTCCTCACGTGGCCTTTCCTCTGTGCATGCATGGGGAGAGAAAGAGAGCGAGAGCGAGAGTGAGAGAGTGAGTGAGAGAGAGAGAGAGAGAGAGAGAGAGAGATCTCATGTCTCTTTCTCTTCTTATAAGGATACCAGTTCTATCAGATTAGGGCCTCACCCTATAATCTCATTTGACCTTAATTACCTCCTTAAAGGCCCTGTCACCTTTGGAATTTGGGGGAGACGCTTCAGTCCGTAGCATCAAGAAACATCATAGTCAAACTTCTGAAAAGACAAAATAAAGCCTTGAAAGAAGCAAGACAGAAATGACACCTAAAGGGAAAATTATTTGGATGATAATGGATTTCTCATCAACAGCAATGGAAGCCAGAAGGTATTCCCACAACATTTTTCAAGTACTGAAAAAAAAAAAGAAATGCCAGGCCAGAACCTCATACACAGAGAAAAAGATCCTCCATAAGTAAAGGAGAAATTAAGACATTTCTCACATGGAAGAAAACTAAGAGAATTTGTCTCCAGCAGTCTTACTCTAAAAGAATAGTTAAAGGAAGTTCTCTAAACAGAAAGGAAGTGATAAAAACAGGAACTTAGGAATATCAGAAAGGAAGAAAGAACATGGTAAGCAAAAGTATGGATAAATACAATAGATTTTCCTTCTCTTCAGTTTTTTTAATTTATATTTGATGGTTAAAGCAAAAATTATAATACTGATGTGGTTTTAAATGTATGAACAGAAAGTATTTAAGACTATTATATTATACATGAGGAAAGGTAAAGGGACATGAATGAAGGCAAATTTTTCATACTTCACTCAAACTGGCAAAATGACAACATCAGTAGATTGTGATAAGTTGTATCTATGAAACCATTTTTTGTTTTTAGAGCAACCATTAAAAAACTATACAAAGAAATACACTCAAAAACAATATAGATAAGTCAAAATTGAATTCTAGAAAATGTTCCAATAAGCTACAGGAAGGCAGACAAAAAGAAAACCAAGAAACAAAACAAAACCAAAAAAACAAAGAGAACAAACAGAAAAGAAAAAATAAAATGACAGGCTTAGGTCCCAATATATCAATAATTTCATTAAATGTAAAAGGTCTAAATGCACAAATTAAGGGATAGAAATTATGCTATCTATAAGAAACTTACTTTAAGTATAACAATAGAGGCAGATTGAAAGTAAAAGTATGGAGAAAGATGCATCATGGAAACATTAATCAAAACAAAGATATTTACATGCAAAAAATGAAATTGGACCCTGTTGCTCAGATAAAGAATTACTCAAATGGATCAATAAGTAAATGTAAGAGCTAAAACTATAAAAGTCTTAGAAGAAACTATAGGTGTAAATCTTCACGACTTTAGATTATGCAATGGTTTCCTAGATATATCACCTAAAGCACAAGCAATCAGAGAAAAAAAAAAAGTTGAAATTCACCAAAACTAAAAATTGTTGGCTTCAAAGTACATTATCATGAAAGTGTAAAGACAACCTACAGAATGAAAGAAGATACCTGCAAATCACATATTTGATAAAACTGACAAAGAAAAAAGAGAGATGGTACAAATTACCAATATCAGGAATGAAATGGGATATCACTACAGAACTTACAGACATCAAAACATAGAGGAATGCTATGAACAACTCTCCACACACAAATTTGACTGTAAATATGAAATGGACCATTTCCTCAAAAAAGCACAATCTACCACGACTTACCCAATATGAAATAGATCATCTGAATAGCCTCACAGCTATTAAGGAAATCGAATGGTAATTTTAAAACTTCCAAAAAAGAAATCTCTAGGTTCAGATCATTTCACTGGAGAAGCCTATCAAATGTTTAAAGAAGAATTCACACTGATTCTCTACAGTCTCTTCCAGAAAACACAAGAGAAGGAACATTCCCCAACTCATTTTATGAAGCTAGTACAGTAAGTGCCCTACATACGAACCTTCAAGTTGCGAACTTTCAAAGATATGAACGTGCCTTCGCATGTCCAATCACATAAGTTAGTTCACATGTCTGTAAGATTACCGTACTGTAAGACTAAAAAAATTTTTTTTTGATATTGGGGGTAGGAGTTTATTAATTTATTTATTTATTTTTGCTGTGTTGGGTCTTCGCTTCTGCGCGAGGGCTTTCTCTAGTTGTGGCAAGCAGGGGCCACTCTTCATCACGGTGCGCGGGCCTCTCACTGTCACAGCCTCTCGCGGAGCACGGGCTCCAGACGTGCAGGCTCAGTAGTTGTGGCTCACGGGCCTAGTTGCTCCGCAGCATGTGGGATCCTCTCAGACCAGGGCTCAAACCCGTGTCCCCTGCATTAGCAGGCAGATTCTCAACCACTGCGCTACCAGGGAAGCCCCTTTTAAAAAAATTTTTGTGTTTGTTTTTTATGTATTATTTGTGTGAATAGTATTATAAACCTAAGACAGTACAGTACTATATAGCCGATTATGTTAGTTGGGTACCTAGGCTAACTTTGTTGAACTTACAATCAAATTGGACCTATGAATGCACTCTTGGAACGGAACTCATCTGTATGTAGGGGACTTACTGTATTACCTGGATACCAAACTATGATGAGGGAAAAAAGTCAACCCCAAAAGGAACAATTAATGTTTGCCAGGCATTAAGGAGGAGTAGGGTTGGGGTGGCTAGAAAAGGGCAACATGAAGAAACTGTGGTCATGGAAATGTTTTGGTTTTGACTGTATCAATAAAAATATCCTGGTTGTCACTATGAAGAACAGTATGGAGGTTCCTTAAAAAACTTAAAATAGAGTTACCACATGATCCAGCAATCCCACTCCTGGGCAACTATCCAGAGAAAACCATAATTTGAAAAGATACATGCACCACAATGTTCATTGCAGCACTATTCACAAAGCCAAGACACGGAAGCAATCTAAATGCCCATCAACAGAGGAATGGATAAAGAAGATGGAGTACATATAGACAATGGAATATTACTCAGCCATAAAAAAGAATGAAATAATGCCATTTGCAGCAACATGGATGGACCTAGAAACTATCATACTAAGTGAAGTAAGTCAGACAGAGAAAGACAAATATCATATGATATCACTTATATGTGGACTCTAAAAAGATGATCCAAATGAACCTATTTACAAAACAGAAACAGACTCACAGACTTTGAAAACAAACTTATGGTTACCAAAGGGGAAAGGTGGGGGAAAGGATAAGTTAAGAGTTTGGGATTAACATATACACACTACTATATATAAAATAGGTAATCACCAAGGACCTACTGTACAGCACAGGGAACTCTACTAGTATTCTGTAATAACCTATATGGGAAAAGAATCTGAAAAAGAATGAATATATGTATATGTATAACTGAATCACTTCCTGTCACCTGAAACTGACACAACATTGTAAATCAACTATACCCCAATATAAAATAAAAATTAAATTAAAAAAAAATCCTGGTGTGATATGGTACTATAGCTTTGCAATATTTTACCATTGGGGGAATGGGGAAAGGGTACATTAAATTTCTTACAACTGCATGTGAATCTACTTTTTGAGATAATCATAATTATCTCAAAATGAAAAGATTAATTTAAAAAAGACACTGTTCATTAGTATGAATGCAGCCATCTGCTAACAACGATAGGAGTGTCTACAAAATGTATGCTTAGCTCTAGTTAAAAATGAAATAAAGGACAATGTGGATCTAAAATATACACATCTTTCTACAAATTAAATCTTGACAGTCCTGAGTATATTCTCAGCTGTTTTCAGCACAGATTTGAAATATCTGGATCCATAAGTTGTCAGTCCAACATTTACTTAAAATGGTTTAATTAAGTCTTAGACCACCTCTCTCTTCTTTTGTTAAATTATTAAAAACAAAGCCTATTTTCTAAATGACCTGACATAAAAATACACGTGTAATATAAATTATCTGATTTCCCCATAATTAGAACAACCATGACAAACCTGTTCCTTTGACACAAACCTCATAATTACACATAATGGTAATAAGTCAAATGGGTTGATTGATGAGACCCTGTAAGGCGGAACCCCTGGGGAATAACAGACAGTTTTCTCAAGTACTCCCCCTGCCTGATTCCTGGAAGCAGCCACAGGGAGAAGCCAGAGTAGAAGGGAAGCCACATTTCTCTCCACACCGTACTGTCTTAAGTACACCTCACTTTAACCACCATCAAGCCTCCTCCTAACACTGAAACTCTAGCAGTAGTACACTAGCTAGTGTCTTCTGAGCACTTACTATGTGCTGGGCACTGTGCTAAGCATATATTTAATGTTAATAGTAATCACATGTACTAGATATTATATTATCTCCAATTTAAAGAGAAAGGAAGGAAGGAAGGAAGGGAGGAAGGAAAGAAGGGATTAAAAAAGGGAAGAAAAGGAAAGAACACCCAAGTTCAGAGATGTCGAAAAACTAGACCAAAGCCATATAGCCTAGTGGTAAAGCTGGAATTTGAACTAAGACCTGTCTGAATTTAAAGCTCAAGCCTTTAACCATTACTCCAGTGGTTCTCAACCTTTGCTGTACATTAGAATTGATGGTGAACTTTTAAAAAATCTTCATGCCAGGTAACACTCCACATAGTGAAATTAGAATGTCTGGAGTAGAAGCCAGCTTCAATATGTTTTAAAAGATCACACGTGCATTCTAATGTGCTGGCCATTTGGGAACCACTTTACTATTAACTAGACTTTAGATTAAAACTCTGGCTGTCCAGGCACATCCCATTACCAACCTTCATCCACAAAGCTTTGCCTATTCTACCCTCAAAGTCTTAAGTACACCCTGCTTCGTTGAATGCCTTCATCCTGAATCTGGCCCCTGAAAAACTGCTTAGAATTTCTGGATTACCCAGGAGACTCATCTACACTAGGGTTTAGGCTAATGAAGACTCAACACCTTTCCTCTCCGATGTAATGATTCAGACTGTGGCCTTGGATGCCTCAGCCCCAGAGCAATATAGAAATATAGACATCTGGGGGCCCTGAAGCTTTACAGTTGGAAGCCAACTTCATAGCAGACTCAGCAACAGCAGACCTGAATAGATGTGAGACCCACTCCTGAGAAAGGAGTATGACAAATTAGAAAATATGAACAGGGTCCCCAACATATGAACCATTGACTTTCGTAAATAAAAACCTCAGCAATGGCTTGTAAAGACTCTCAGTGTGAAGCGTGTATCAGTTAAGCTCATCATGCTGGCAGAAGAGACTTCGGATAAGAAAAATGAGGCACTGAAAGTAGAAAAAGCAAGGCCACACAGCTAGTAAGGTCAACAGATGTCACCTGGGCCATTAGTTTCTTTTTCCTTGTTCAACATCTTCACAGACATTGCAAAATTGGGGAGACATGGGTAATTGCTGGGCACAAAAGTTGGTAGACAGAGAAAAGAAAAATAAAGATGGAAAGAGCTAACAAATTCCACGAATCCAAAAGCAAACAATCAAAGTCAATGTGTATGGCCCAAAATAAGTTGCATATTTGAAAGAAATGGAATTTAGCTACCACTCTGTCTGAATCCAAATTTGAGCCCAAAGTCAATTGGGAGACACGCAGAACACAAATGCATTCTGATTGTTCTTGCCTGTCTCTCATCCCCCACAGGAGCAGTTGAATTCATCACCTTGTTAACAGTGGCTTGGAGAAATGTGATATCTTGAAAATTTCCAGAACAGTGTTTGCAATTGTCCCTTCACAAACTACCCTAGAAGCCATTTCGTACTGGGTTTATGCTCTAGTTTTCTTTGTCCAATTTAGTGACCATGTGTCCCTTTAAAAATTTTTCAGAATATCACTCTTGACACTTTTTCCTTTACATTTAGACAATGATAAAGTCCTGAAAAGATGTCTGCCTCCCAAGAACTGGATTTGACTGGGCTGGTGATGAGAGAAGGAAACTGTTTCCTTCATGCAGCTGGTATGTGGATAGTGTGGAGGGTGACAGTGGGAGGGTCAGGACTCACTACCAAACAACCTCTGGCAATACTTCAAGGCTAAGGTTGGGAAATCCTGCTTCTGAAGCAGGTCTCAGGCACACATCTGCTCTTCTCAAGCAACCTTCAGGCCCACCAAGTGACAAAGAGACAAAGCTGAAGGAAAATGCTCCTTACGTAGACAGTAACTCTTTCCAAGGCACTAATCCAGTGTGCTCAGGAAGGAAGCATTAACCCCACATCAGTCCCTTTAGCTGTGCCTTCATAGAGTAGTTTCTATCTACTTAAAATATGGCCACTTTCTATAGAGCAGAAGGAAGAAATGTTCATAATGAACATAACACGATGCTTTGTTCTCAAGTCTCAATATCACTCTACAGATTTAGTAAATGTAACCAGTATAGTTCAGCCAATAAATCCACTTATTCTGAAATAAGTAGACATTTCAGTAGAAGGTATACACATGCATCCTGAAAAGTGAAACCAACACGTATTAGCTGTCTATTGCTGCATAAGAAATTATCCCCAAACACAGTAAATTAAAATAACAAGTATTTGTTATCTCATAGTGTCTGAAGGTCATGAATCACGGCACAGGTCAGCAGGGTGCATCTGTCTCAAGGTCTCACCAGGCTGCACCAGCTGGGTCTACAGTCTTTTCACACCTTAACTGGGGGAGGATCTGAGACCAAACTCACTGACAAGAGCCCTGGTGGCAGGCCTCATGGCCTTGATGTCTGTTGGCTGGACACACAAGTTCCTTGCCACATGGGCGTCTCCATGAGGTTACTCACAGTACAGCAGCTTATTTTCCCCAGAGCAAGGGCTGCAAGAAGGAGCAAAAGAGGGAAGAGCAATATGGAAGTCACAGTGTTTTATAATCTAATCTGAGGTGACAAACCCGTCATGTCTTTTCCTATTCTATTCATAGAAGCCATTAAGACCAGCCCAGACTCAAAGGGAGAGGATTATATAAGGGCATGAACACTCACAGGCAGGGATCATTGGGGCCATTTTAGAGGCTGCCTATCACACAACACAATTCCTTCTCCCCATATTAAATAATACTGAGATGGGGTATGCTTCCCCTACATTAAACAACACCTAGAACAAACAAATATTACTTAGAGGCTTGCACCAGGAAACACCTGCTCCTGGAAGGTAAGAGTGTAAACTAAGATAGCTTACTCAGCAAGACTAAACTCTTGCTCATCAAGGTTTCTTCAAGACCCTCACCTCACTGTGCCCACCAGTCCAGAGCTATTAGGTCATAGACTCTGCCCAATCACAAAGAGTTTCATACTTGGCAAGACTGACCTTAAAATCACCCAGCCCATATCCTAAAATGCTTATAAACGTCCTCCCCTAATTTCATGTGTTCAGACAGCCCTAAGACTTTACAAAGGTGGTCATCTCTCTTACTTCAGTGGGTTTAGTAAGAGCTTTGCATGACCAACAGATTTCTCTGTGGGTTTTCTGAGATGTCAAGAGTAGACAATCTCAAGTATAAGAGTGATTATTTCAGTTTCTTATTACCCATGAAATGTTCATCTACTGTCACTGTAGAATGACAAATTATTTTAATCAAATTCTTCTTGAAAGAAAAAGGAAGTAAAATTATCATTAACCTCTTCAAGAAAAGGTACTGTGGCTTGCTATACATTCAACTGTTAAAGCTAGATCATCTTACTTAGAAGCATACACTGGATACTTTATGGCTAGCAAAAAGTACAAACTAATGTCTGTATTTTCTTCACATCATTCTGTTCCTTCCTAATTCTTTATCAGTGCTGGGGATTTTGCTGTCCTTCCCTACCAACCCGAGAACAGGGAAGTTGTAGAATTTCTGAACTCTCACTTTTTCCACACAGGCAAAAATTTCACCAGATCCATACAAAATAAAATTCTCTCACATTTCAAAATGTTAACTTGGTGTTTCAGTGTTTTTAAGCTGTTTGTAATATTAATATATTTAGAATCCTTCCTGACATTTTTTAAATGAAATTTAAAGCACCAAGCTCTCTATTCTGTATCCAGTGTCAGAAGCAAACACCCCTGTGACTCACAGCACTTATCTCCAAGTCTCTTAATCAAAATGAAAGTGTTTTGTGGGGCGGAGTGTTTTGTTGTTGTTGGTAGCCCGTGAAAATTAATGGTGTTATTCATGTGGAAATTATAGTTGATACTTAGAATTCTCACATGACTGTGTAATCCAAAACACAAAATAATTTGATGTCCTTCAGATTGCATCTTGTATTTAGATTTGCTTCAGGATATTCATCTTTACTTAACAGCAGGTTTTCCTCTACTCTGAGCTGCAGTGTTTAGTGGTAATGATGGAGAAACTATTTTTAATATTTAAGAAAGTCATCCTTACATGCACTATTTATCTTGTAATTATGATTAATGATGTTAATCTAATGTCCAATTGAATTTATGAATTTTAAAGTTTGGTTTTACTGTTTAAACAGCCACATAGGCCACCTTGCTAAGATAGCACCCACACAATTAGCCATGGGGAATTGAGAACTTTTACCTTATCTGTAGATGATCAAGCATTCAATAGGTTAAAAAAAATTACATATTCCAAATTTTTAACTTTTAAAATATATGTAGATAGATGGAAACCTGGTTCTTTATCTCAAAATGGGGACTTTTGATTAAATAACCATAGACCAAAGAAAGTTTCATTTTGTTAGAGTAACTTTAGACCTTCCTAAGATAATTTCCCTTTCATTTGAGATCAAAACCATGCTCTTAAAGCTCAGAATACAAACCCATTGAGAATTTGGTACCTAGCCAACACTTTTAATGAAAATCACTATATTTTCTCAAGTCCTAGGGTATTTTAGTCCTTGCATTCTAATGAGTAATTGGTACCACTGCCAACCCATTAATCACACATATGGCTGCTTTAATAATTTTTCTGTGAATATAGCTTAAAGACTATGATTGAAATGAAAATGCCCCTGATTTATCAGCTTATTGATATTCTTGATGAATTAATTCAAGCCCCATGTCTTCATGTATTTGGGATTGGTTTCACAAAATAAATTATATCATTTTTCATAAATGTTTGTACTTTTTTATGTTCAATATCCAATCTGATCAAGCATTACAGTGTGAAATATTAAGATCCAGTGAAAAGTCTGATGTCAACATGTAACAGAATAAATCATTTTAAAAGTCTAAATCTTTTTTTTTTTTTTTTTTGCGTTACACGGACCTCTCACTGTTGTGGCCTCTCCCGTTGCGGAGCGCAGGCTCCAGACGCGCAGGCCCAGCGGCCATGGCTCACGGGCCCAGCCGCTCCGTGGCATGTGGGATCTTCCCGGACTGGGGCATGAACCTGTGTCCCCTGCATCAGCAGGCGGACAAAGTCTAAATCTTTATTTTTACGTAAATCACTGTTGATTTACAAATATGCCTCTAGACAGTGTGTTACATAGATGTTTAATGTCTGCATGTGTATAATTCCTTCAACTACAGAAAACCTGCCCCGCCAGCCTTCAGTCATCCTGGTTTCCAACTGAGGAATTTGATAATCAAAAGAACAAAATCAAGTTCTAAGCCTATTTATTTCTTTCGAGAACTGAGGTTCTAAAAGACAAAAACTCTTCTTTTTTTTCTATGCAAGCTGATATTTATCTGCCTAACCACCACCACCAGGAGGAGAAGGAATTGGTTTAGAAATGACCAACTTTCCATGACAATTTCTTCCAGTGCCAACTTCCCAAATGTATTTACCTGTCCAAACCATAATTCTGAATCTAAATCACTATTTTTAATCTAACGATTTTTAAATTCATTTTAAAATTCAAAGTAGTAAAACTTTGAGAAAAAAGGTTTGGACGATCAAAAAAGTGTGTGCTATAAGCAGTAAAATCCTCCCTAGCACACTCCCTTCTCCTTTCTCTTTCCATGGTGGTAGTCAACCTTATTTGTTTTTAAAGCTTTCAGACATTTTGAAATTTTATATACATACATATATATATATATATATATATATATATATATATGCAGCATTTTTAGTACTAGCAAAAGATTGAGGAAAAGCTTAACATCCATTACTAGGAGACTAATACATGATTCATCCATATAATAAAATTCTCTGAGGCCACAAGAGACAAGTCAGGAAACTTTTATGTAAGAAAAGATTAAAAAGATAAAACAAACTTGATAACCTTCAGGAAAAGGAATCAAGGGTCTGAGACAGAGGTGGGAAAGAGTCTCAACACAGATAAGCTTTTGTAAATTTTTAATTTAAATAAGTAAATAAAATTTATAATAAAATTCAAATTTTAATTAATAAACACACTTTAATTGTAAAAAATTTAAGTTCTGTCTTATGGCTTGTTTTTTACATTAATGGAATTTCACTGTATGGATTATTCTGCATTATGCTTTTTGTCACTTAACATTTCTTATAGATTTTTTCTTTTCAATACTTAGGAGACTACTGAATTCTTTTTCAAAGCTACATATTATTCCAACACAGATAAACCCAAGTTTATTTTTAAATTCTTCTATTAATATACTAAATCACTGGGTTGAGGGCCAGTCAATAAATGCTTCATGGCCCAATTTAATGAAGCTCTCTTAATTTACTATTAACACTTCCTTTGGTCTATTACTAGACAATAAATATAAAAAACAAATACGTTCAACCTTACTAATAAACAAATGAAAATTAAAATAACAATGGGAGGAATTCATTGCTTGCAAAAAAATTCATTGCTTGTGAATAACAGGGCATCATCTTACATTTCTAGTAAGATATAAAATGGTACAGTTTGAAAAGCAATTTGGTAATTTGATCGAAAGCATTAACATGCATATATTTTTCTTCCATTAATTCCATGTCCATGAATTATTTTTAATTAAGCAATTGGACAAATTAGCCAAAATAAATGTGCAGTTTTTATTACATCATTTTCATGAAAGTAAAAAAAAAAAACAATGAAGACAATGAGAATATCTAATCATAACAGGTGATCAGTTACAATAAAATACATTAAGACATTTAAAACAAAGCTGTGGAGGATTATTTATTGAAATTGTTAAAAGAAAATCCTATTGCAAACAGTATATAAATCATTATCTCATTCTGAGAAAACAATATATTTGAATAGAAAAATATCCTGAAGGAATATATACCCCAAACATTAAACAGCAATTTTTGCCCCAAATTGGAAGCACAGGTAATCTTTTATTACTTTCCTAATAAATATTTTATAATTTTTCTGAAATCAGCATTCATCACTTGTAATATACCACTAACATATATTATAAAGAAGTAAAACGAGGTTCAGTAATTGTTTAGTCACCAAACTCTATCTACCATAAGTTGGAACATATCAAAGACCAAAGCGTAGAAATAATGGATTTGATAACCTTCTACAATTGCATTTTAACACCTAAAACTTGCAACTTTTTGTGTATGGTGCCCTTGGTTGAAAAACATTGTTTAAAATTATAGCCAAATCCAATAAAGATGTTAAAAAATATATATATATAGCCACTGAAAGGTACAAACTTTCAGTTACAAGACTAAGTTCTGGAGAGCTAACGTACAGTACAGTGATTATAGTTAATTATACTGTATTACAGACTTAAAGTTGTTAAGAGAGTAGATCTTAAATGTTCACACCACGAAAAGAAAATGGTAATTATGTGACATGATGGAGGTGTTAGACATGGTAGTAATCATTTTTGCAATATATAAATGTATCAAATCAACACATTTTTCACCTTAAATGTATACAATGTTATATGTCAATTATATCTCTATAAAGCTGGAAACAATAAAGTAAAATAAAGCTGCAGTTGGGGAGTGGACAAACAATGAATCCACCTCTAAGAATTAGACTCAGGACTTCCGGGTAAGATGGCGGAAGAGTAAGACGTGGAGATCGCCTTCCTCCCCACGGATACACCAGAAATACAGCTACACGTGGAACAACTCCTACAGAACACCTACTGAACGCTGGCAGAAGACCCCAGACCTCCCAAAAGGCAAGAAACTCCCCACATACCTGGGTAGGGCAAAGCGGAGAGATTCCCGCACAGAGGATCGGTGCCGAGTGGCACTCACCAGCCCGAGAGGTTTGTCTGCTCGCCCGCCGGGGCGGGCGGCGCTGGAAGCTGAGGCTTGGGCTTCGGTCAGAGCGCAGGGAGAGGACTGGGGCTGGCGGCGAGAACTCAGCCTGAAGGGGGCTAATGTGCCACAGCTAGCCGGGAGGGAGTCCGGGAAAACTCTGGAGCTGCCGAAGAGGCAAGAGACTTTTTCTTCCCTCTTGGTTTCCTGGTGCGCGAGGAGAGGGGATTAAGAGCGCTGCTTAAAGGGGCTCCACAGACGGGCGCGAGTCGCGACTGAAAGCGCGGAGCCCAGTGACGGGCGTGAGACGCTGGGGCTGCTGCTGCCGCCGCCAAGAAGCCTGTGTGCGAGCGCAGGTCACTGTCCACACCGCCCTTCCGGGAGCCTGTGCAGCCCGCCACTGCCGGCGTCCCGGGATCCAGGGGCGGCTTCCCTGGGAGAATGCACGGCGTGCCTCGGGCTGGTGCAACGTCACGCCGACCTCTGCCGCTGCAGGCTCGCCCCGCACTCCGTGCCCCTCCCTCCCACCCGGCCTGAGTGAGCCAGAGTCCCCGAAGAGGCTGCTCCTTTAACCCTGTCCTGTCTGAGCGAAGAACAGACGCCCTCCGGCGACCTACACGCAGAGGCGGGGCCAAATCCAAAGCTGAGACCCAGGAGCTGTGAGAACAAAGAAGAGAAAGGGAAACCTCTCCCAGCAGCCTCAGAAGCAGCGGATTAAAGCTCCACAATCAACTTGATGTACCCTGCATCTGTGGAATACATGAATAGACAACACATCATCCCAAATTGAGGAGCCAGGAGTCAGTGCTGGGCCTCTGAGGTGGGAAAGCCAACTTCAGGACACTGGTCCACAAGAGACCTCGCAGCTCCACATAATATCAAACGGCGAAAATCTTCCAGAGATCTCCATCTCAACACCAGCACCCAGCTTCACTCAACGACCAGCTAGCTACAGTGCTGGACACCCTATGCCAAACAACTACCAAGACAGGAACACAACGCCACCCATTAGCAGAGAGGTAGCCTAAAATCATAAAAAGTCCGCAGACACTCCAAAACACACCACCAGACGTGGACCTGCCCACCAGAAAGACAAGATCCAGCCTCATCCACCAGAACACAGGCACTAGTCCCCTCCACCAGGAAGCCTACACAACCCACTAAACCAACCTTAGCCACTGGGGACAGACACCAAAAACAACGGGAACTACGAACCTGCAGCCTGCAAAAAGGAGACCCCAAACACAGTAATATAAGCAAAATGAGAAGACAGAAAAACACACAGCAGGAGAAGGAGCAAGATAAAAACCCACCAGACCTAACAAATGAAGAGGTAATAGGCAGTCTACCTGAAAAAGAATTCAGAATAATGATGGTAAAGATGATCCAAGATTCTATTTCCCAGATCCAAAATCTTGGAAATAGAATAGACAAAATGCAAGAAACAGTTAACAAGGACCTAGAAGAACTAAAGATAAATCAAGCATCGATTAAAAACACAATAAATGAAATAAAAAATACTCTAGATGGGATCAATAGCAGAATAACTGAGGCAGAAGAACGGATAAGTGAGGTGGAAGATAAAATAGTGGAAATAACTGCTGCAGAGCAAAATAAAGAAAAAAGAATGAAAAGAACAGAGGACAGTCTCAGAGACCTCTGGGACAACATTAAACGCACCAACATTCGAATTATACGGGTTCCAGAAGAAGAAGAGAAAAAGAAAGGGACTGAGAAAATATTTGAAGAGATTATAGTTGAAAACTTCCCTAATATGGGAAAGGAAATAGTTTATCAAGTCCAGGAGGCACACAGAGTCCCATACAGAATAAATCCAAGGTGAAATACGCCAAGACATATTAATCAAACTGTCAAAAATTAAACACAAAGAAATCATATTAAAAGCAGCAAGGCAAAAACAACAAATAACACAGAAGGGAATCCCCATCAGGATAACAGCTGATCTCTCAGCAGAAACTCTACAAGCCAGAAGGGAGTGGCAGGACATAATTAAAGTGATGAAGGAGAAAAACCTGCAACCAAGATTACTCTACCCAGCAAGGACCTCATTCAGATTTGATGGAGAAATTAAAACGTTTACAGACAAGCAAAAGCTGAGAGAGTTCAGCACCACCAAACCAGCTTTACAACAAATGCTAAAGGAACTTCTCTAGGCAAGAAACACAACAGAAGGAAAAGACCTACAATAACAAACCCAAAACAATTAAGAAAATGGGAATAAGAACATACATATCAATAATTACCTTAAATGTAAATGAACTAAATGCTCCCACCAAAAGACACAGATTGGCTGAATGGATACAAAAACAAGACCCATATATATGCTGTCTACAAGAGACCCACTTCAGACCTAGAGACACATACAGACTGAAAGTAAGGGGATGGAAAAAGATATTCCATGCAAATGGAAACCAAAAGAAAGCTGGAGTAGCAATTCTCATATCAGACAAAATAGACTTTAAAATAAAGACTACTAGAAGAGACAAAGAAGGACACTACATAATGATCAAGGGATCGATCCAAGAAGAAAATATAACAATTGTAAATATTTATGCACCCAACATAGGAGCACCTCAATACATAAGGCAAATACTAACAGCCATAAAAGGAGAAATCGACAGTAACACACTCATAGTAGGGGACTTTAACACCCCACTTTCACCAATGGACAGATCATCCAAAATGAAAATAAATAAGGAAACACAAGCTTTAAATGATACATTAAACAAGATGGACTTAATTGATATTTATAGGACATTCCATCCAAAAACAACAGAATACACATTTTTCTCAAGTGCTCATGGAACATTCTCCAGGACAGATCATATCTTGGGTCACAAATCAAGCCTTGGTAAATTTAAGAAGATTGAAATTGTATCAAGTATCTTTTCCGACCACAATGCTATGAGACTAGATATCAATTACAGGAAAAGAGCTGTAAAACATACAAACACATGGAGGCTAAACAATACACTACTTAATAACCAAGTGATCACTGAAGAAATCAAAGAGGAAATTTAAAAATACCTAGAAACAAATGACAATGGAGACACGACGACCCAAAACCTATGGGATGCAGCAAAACCTGTTCTAAGAGGGAAGTTTATAGCAATACAATCCCACCTTAAGAAACAGGAAACATCTCGAATAAACAACCTAACCTTGCACCTAACGCAATTAGAAAAAGAAGAACAAAAACGTCCCAAAGTTAGCAGAAGGAAAGAAATCATAAAAATCAGATCAGAAATAAATGAAAAAGAAATGAAGGAAATGATAGCAAAGATCAATAAAACTAAAAGCTGGTTCTTTGAGAAGATAAACAAAATTGATAAACCATTAGCCAGACTCATCAAGAAAAAAAGGGAGAAGACTCAAATCAATAGAATTAGAAATGAAAAAGGAGAAGTAACAACTGACACTGCAGAAATACAAAAGATCATGAGAGATTACTATACGCAACTCTATGCCAATAAAATGGACAACCTGGAAGAAATGGACCAATTCTTAGAAATGCACAACCTGCCAAGACTGAATCAGGAAGAAATGGAACATATGAACAGACCAATCACAAGCACTGAAATTGAAACTGTGATTAAAAATCTTCCAACAAACAAAAGCCCAGGACCAGATGGCTTCACAGGTGAATTCTATCAAGCATTTAGAGAAGAGCTAACACCTATCCTTCTCAAACTCTTCCAAAATATAGCAGAGGGAGGAACACTCCCAAACTCATTCTACGAGGCCACCATCACCTTGATACCAAAACCAGACAAGGATGTCACAAAGAAAGAAAACTACAGGCCAATATCACTGATGAACATAGATGCAAAAATCCTCAACAAAATACTAGCAAACAGAATCCAACAGCACATTAAAAGGATCATACACCATGATCAAGTGGGGTTTATTCCAGGAATGCAAGGATTCTTCAATATATGCAAATCAATCAACGTGATACACCATATCAACAAATTGAAGGAGAAAAACCATATGATCATCTCAATAGATGCAGAGAAAGCTTTCGACAAAATTCAACACCCATTTATGATAAAAACCCTGCAGAAAGTAGGCATAGAGGGAACTTTCCTCAACATAATAAAGGCCATATATGACAAACCCACAGCCAGCATCGTCCTCAATGGTGAAAAACTGAAACCATTTCCACTAAGATCAGGAACAAACAACGTTGCCCACTCTCACCACTCTTATTCAACATAGTTTTGGAAGTTTTAGCCACAGCAATCAGAGAAGAAAAGGAAATAAAAGGAATCCAAATCAGAAAAGAAGAAGTAAAGCTGTCACTGTTTGCAGATGACATGATACTATACATAGAGAATCCTACAGATGCTACCAGAAAACTACTAGAGCTAATCAATGAATTTGGTAAAGTAGCAGGATACAAAATTAATGCACAGAAATCTCTGGCATTCCTATATACTAATGATGAAAAATCTGAAAGTGAAATCAAGGAAACACTCCCATTTACCATTGCAACAAAAAGAATAAAATATCTAGGAATAAACCTACCTAAGGAGACAAAAGACCTGTATGCAGAAAATTATAAGACACTGAAAGAAAGAAAAGATGAAAGAAATTAAAGATGACACAAATAGATGGAGAGATGTACCATGTTCTTGGATTGGAAGAATCAACATTGTGAAAATGACTCTACTACCCAAAGCAATCTACAGATTCAATGCAATCCTTATCAAACTACCAATGGCATTTTTCACAGAACTAGAACAAAAAATTTCACAATTTGTATGGAAACACAAAAGACCCCGAATAGCCAAAGCAATCTTGAGAACGAAAAATGGAGCTGGAGGAATCAGGCTCCCTGACTTCAGACTATACTACAAAGCTACAGTCATCAAGACAGTATGGTACTGGCACAAAAACAGAAAGATAGATCAATGGAACAGGATAGAAAGCCCAGAGATGAACCCACGGACATATGGTCACCTTATCTTTGATAAAGGAGGCAGGAATGTACAGTAGAGAAAGGACAGTCTCTTCAATAAGTGGTGCTGGGAAAACTGGATAGGCACATGTAAAAGTATGAGATTAGATCACTCCCTAACACCATATACAAAAATAAGCTCAAAATGGATTAAAGACCTAAATGTAAGGCCAGACACTATCAAACTCTTAGAGGAAAACATAGAACACTCTATGACATAAATCACAGCAAGATCCTTTTTGACCCACCTCCTAGAGAAATGGAAATAAAGACAAAAATAAACACATGGGACCTAATGAAACTTAAAAGCTTTTGAACAGCAAAGGAAACCATAAACAAGACCAAAAGACAACCCTCAGAATGGGAGAAAATATTTGCCAATGAAGCAACTGACAAAGGATTAATCTCCAAAACTTATAAGCAGCTCATGCAGCTCAATAACAAAAAAACAAACAACCCAATCCAAAAATGGGCAGAAGACCTAAATAGACATTTCTCCACAGAAGATATACAGACTGCCAACAAACACATGAAAGGATGCTCAACATCTTTACCCATTAGAGAAATGCAAATCAAAACTACAATGAGATATCATCTCACACCAGTCAGAATGGCCATCATCAAAAAATCTAGAAACAATAAATGCTGGAGAGGGTGTGGAAAAAAGGGAACACTCTTGCACTGCTGGTGGGAATGTGAATTGGTACAGCCACTATGGAGAACGGTATGGAGGTTCCTTAAAAAACTACAAATAGAACTACCATATGACCCAGCAATCCCACTACTGGGCATATACCCTGAGAAAACCATAATTCAAAAAGAGACATGTACCAAAATGTTCATTGCAGCCCTATTTACAATAGCCCGGAGATGGAAACAACCTAAGTGTCCATCATCGGATGAATGGGTAAAGAAGATGTGGCACATATATACAATGGAATATTACTCAGCCATAAAAAGAAATGAAATTGAGCTATTTGTAATGAGGTGGATGGACCTAGAGTCTGTCATACAAAGTGAAGTAAGTCAGAAAGAGAAAGACAAATACTGTATGCTGACACATATATATGGAATTTAAGAAAAAAAATGTCATGAAGAACATAGGGGTAAGACAGGAATAAAGACACAGACCTACTAGAGAATGGACTTGAGGATATGGGGAGGGGGAAGGGTAAGCTGTGACAAAGTGAAAGAGCGGCATGGACATATATACACTACCAAACGTAAGGTAGATAGCTAGTGGGAAGCAGCCGCATAGCACAGGGAGATCAGCTCGGTGCTGTGTGACCGCCTGGCGGGGTGGGATAGGGAGGGTGGGAGGGAGACGCAAAAGGGAGGGGATATGGGAACATATGTATATGTATAACTGATTAAATTTGTTATAAAGCAAAAAAAAAAAAAGAATTAGACTCAGTAGTCATTACTACTCTCCTTGATGTATATAAATGACAAGACCTATTTTCTTGAAATAATCTGTAATTGAGCTGGCAAAAGTAGAAAGCAACTCTTAGAACTTCAGAATATCAGATATGCACAGCTAGTACCATGGGAAAAAAATGTCTGAATGAGTAAGAAGAATGTGGGCAATACTGAAGGAAGACCTCTTTGTGTGAGGCTTACCCTAAGTAACCAGTATGACATTTTTCTTTGTAAATATTCTTTGATAGTGTGAAGTGTGATTCTTTGATTCTGTGAAGTCTTTTATAGGAACCCCCTGCACCCCAACCTCACCCTAACAGTGCTCAAAACAGAGCATTTATCACACCATGTTTATTACTTGTGTAAACACATTTCTCCCCATGGACTGCATGTGGAGTCTGTGAAGAGGCCCTGTGACATGGCTTTGTGTTAAATATTCTCTGAAGGCTTTGTTTTTGCTGTCTAATTATACTGTTTTTATGTGGGGCCTTAGACAGGTTGACAAATCATGTCCCCAGCTGGAATCTTCCCTTTACAATACATTTTTCAGGGAAAAACTGTAACTTACAAACAGTATAGAGCATAGGATCAGTAGGATACCAATTTCTTTAAAGAGCATAGATAATCTCTATAAAAGGACACCTTGCTATTCAAGTCCGATCTCTGTTAGGGGGAGTTTACACAGCAATTTCTAATAACAAGGCATTCTAAGTTATCCAAGATCTATTTAGCAGCAGCAGTTTGGTTAGTGGAATTATCAGGAAACGTATCCAAATCTATTGGTCTCCAGAGTTCAA
Source organism: Mesoplodon bidens (assembly GCF_964165515.1). Lineage (NCBI taxonomy): Eukaryota > Metazoa > Chordata > Mammalia > Artiodactyla > Ziphiidae > Mesoplodon > Mesoplodon bidens. The sequence continues at coordinate 22,842,773 of NC_138172.1, forward strand.
ATAGGGAACATTCAAAATTTAATTAAATATTGGATGTTATATCTTTTTTTTTTTTTTTTTTTTTTTTTTTTTGCGTTATGCGGGCCTCTCACTGTTGTGGCCTCTCCCCTTGTGGAGCGCAGGCTCCGGACGCACAGGCTCAGCAGCCATGGCTCACGGGCCCAGCTGCTCTGCGGCATGTGGGATCTTCCCGGACCGGGGCACGAACCCGTGTCCCCTGCATCGGCAGGCGGACTCTCAACCACTGCACCACCAGGGAAGCCCGGATGTTATATCTTAATCGTAAACGTTCAAGATGCAATTTCAGGAGATGAGGTGATTTTTACTTTCTTCTCTATTCCCTCTATATTCTAGAAATTTTCTAAATAAAACTTGAGTGTTTCATTTTCTAAGAAAAGATTTTGAGTAGCGACTCACATTTCAACATTTCTTTAAAGGGAAAAGATGTAAGTCAGTTCAATGTGAATTGTCTGACTGACCATCGGAGTGCTACTCATTCAACATAAAAAGTATCACACAGTGAGAGGCATCTTCTTGATCAAAATAAGCTTTGCAACCATCTGAATGAGAAAGATACATTCTAAGAAATGTGTTTTCTAACTGCCCCAAACAATTCTGCACAACTCTAAATAAAATTCATCATCTTCTTTAAAGCCAATAAATTTTTGAAGGAAAAAAAACATCTGTAATGAAATAGGAAGGAAAATTATTTTTCTCGTAACGACTGATTTTGTCAGGTCGCTGTGAATTCAATAAAACCAATCTATTTTTGCTTCATCTGCCTTGTTGAGATCAATTCTTCAATTGCAAAAGCAATCAAAAAGTTTTAAATGTCCGAATTAAAATCAATATAATTTATTCCAGAATCTACTCCCATTTTCTTGAAATGATGTACCTAAGGTCTTTGGAGAATCCCTGCATGCCCATTGATATGAGTGTAAAAATAAAGCATATCCTAAATAGAGCGAAGTAAATACAACAGTAGCAGCAAAAATAATGAGACACTTATTGTTTGTGGTATGTGGGGTGTTATGAGAGGCAACAGAAATGCAAATGCCTGAGATATGAATGTGTAAGACATGAATCCTATGTCTCAAAAGCTTATGCTCATGTATAGGTCAGATGGAGTCTTTGCACAAAAATATATCATTTGGGGCTTAGGGCAGATCATTACAATAATGATCCCATAATGAGTCACATTCCCTGTGCCCATGCTCCACTGTCATTCCTTCTATCAAGAGGCCAATTCTATTCAGCTACTCAGTTGAATTTTGGCAAGTCTTGTGCCTTTCTTTAACCAGTAGAATCTGGCAAATGTGACTTTGTGCATGTTCCAGTCTGTGTCTTAAAAGGCCTTACAGCTCCTGCTCTCACCCTTTTAAGCTCCGAGATCACCATACCTGAATAAATTAAAGAATATAAGATGAAAGAATGTGTAGAGAAAGAGGCTCAGGCACCCCATCCGCCACAAGGGAGCCACCCAGACCACACACAGAAAACAGGACTGCCTGATCACCCACCAATCCAGACGAAGAATACATGGGTTTTGATTTCAGCTACTTTGTTTTGAGGGTAGTTTGTTAGGCAGCAATAAGTAAAGTACTGCTTCAGCTATTTATTCATCCAACCAATATGTACGGAGTGTAAACTATATGCCAATCACCAGCACTGGACAAACAGGTGAACATCAACAATGGTCCCTTTTTCCAAGGAGTTTATGTTCTAGTACTTGAGGATAGGGAAGGGAAAGACCAATGATTTAAAAATAGTAAAATAAATAGTAATTTTACATACAAAGAGATGATGGCTGTGAGAAAAACAAAGCAGGATAAAGAGATGGAGAGTGACCAAGGTGGGCAGGGGAACAAAGAAGATGGTCAGAGAAGGCTTCTCAGGTTTGATGATGTTTAATCAGAAACCTGAATGTTGAGAAGAAGCAAGCCAGGCCAAAAAAAAAAAAAAAAAACAACTGTGAGGGAACAGCTTTCTATCAATAAATGCTATCTATCAACACACATGGGATCAGGCTTCCATGCTTGGGGAACATCAAGGTCAGGGGCAGGAGGGCAATGACTACTGGTGGGTGGCTGAAGTTGAGTTCCGAGAAACAGGTGCTGAAAAGATCTTGTGGGACCTTGTGCACCATAGGAAGGTCTGTTATATTTGAAGTAGTGAGGATTTTCTTCACTTTTAACATTTAGTTATGCAGAGACACAAATATCCATTGCTATAAAATGATTCAACCAACATAGCAACAGACTCTCCTCTTTACCCCTAATAAGGCCAGCCCGCTGTAACGGCCATTTTGCCCCTTGATTTAAAAATAAAATCTAGGGGGACTTCCCTGGTGGCACAGTGGTTAAGACTCCATGGTCCCAGAAAAGGGAACCCTGTTGCACTGTTGGTGGGATTCTAAATTGATACAGCCACTATGGAGAACCGTATGGATGTTCCTTAAAAAACTAAAAACATAACTACTATACGACCCAGCAATCCCACTACTGGGCATACCCTGAGAAAACCATAATTCAAAAAGAGTCATGTATCACAATGTTCACTGCAGCTCTACTGACAATAGCCAGGACATGGGAAGCAACCTAAGTGTCCATCGACAGATGAATGGATAAAGAAGATGTGGCACATATATACAATGGAATATTACTCAGCCATAAAAAGAAATTTGTAGTGAGGTGGATGGACCTAGAGTCTGTCATACAGAGTGAAGTAAGTCAGAAAGAGAAAAACAAATACATATATATGGAATCTAAAAAAAAAAAAAAAAACGGCTCTGAAGAACCTAGGAACAGGACAGGAATAAAGACGCATACGTAGAGAATGGACTTGAGGACACGGTGGGGAGGAAGGGTAAGCTGGGACGAAGTGAGAGAGAGGCATGGACATATATACACTACCAAATGTAAAATAGATAGCTAGTGGGAAGCAGCCACATAGCACAGGGAGACCAGCTCGGTGCTTTGTGACCACCTAGAGTGGTGGGATAGGGAGGGTGGGAGGGAAGCTCAAGAGGGAGGGGATGTGGGGATATATGTATACGTATAGCTGATTCACTTTATTATATAGCAGAAACTAACACAACTTTGTAAAGCAATTATACTCCAATAAAGATGTTAAAAAAAAAAAAAAAAAAGACTCCACGCTCCCAGTGCAGGGGACCCAGGTTTGATCCCTGGTCAGGGAACTAGATCCCATATGCATGCCACAAGTAAGAGTTCACATGCCACAACTAAGGAGCCTGCCTGCTGCAACTAAGACCAGTGCAACCAAATAAATAAATAAATAAAGTAAATATTAAATAAATAATTAAAATAAAATCTGGGACTATTCTGGAGGTCCAGTGGTTGACTCTGCACTTCCACCGCAGGGGGCACGGGTTCGATCCCTGGTCAGAAAACTAAGATCCCGTGTGCATCACAGCAGGGCCAAGAAACAAAAAATAAAAATAAAATCTGCATTATTTGAGCTTTAGAAATTGTCTATTGCATGGATTCACATTTGATAAGTAAAAATTCACTGCTGGGAGGCATGTCTTCAAAGTAGCTTGTTTTTACCCCAGGAATCCCTGACACTGGAGGGAAAATTTGGGTCCAAAGATTGGGAGCTTAGAAAGCAAGTATTGTGAGGACAGCTCTAAAATTGAAGAAGCTGTCACTTGGTCAGAAACTCAGAGGGAAAGCTTAGCCAAGCAACAAAAGCCTTTTCAGGGCTCTTCACACCATGCAGTTGAAACAGTGGTTGATTTTATAGCTAATAAGGCATTAAACTGAATCTCTTAAGCTTTCCATATTGAAAGTAATTGTAAATTGAATTTGCTAAAACAATAACTTAAAGAGGCAAGACTTGAATGTTGTCGGAGCAAATCAAATGATGATGCGGAATTTAAAGAGCCACTGAAACAAGTGTCTTCAAGTACTTTATTGATCTGCCAGAAGCAGCTGCTGTCAACCCTGAGCTTTGCTTGGCAAGTGGAATTATTGTGCATTGATTATTCATCATGGAGTCAGGCTATCAGACTCCAGCTCCAGGTGGGCTGGTCATTTACATTTCGACACTTTGACTCAATAGAAATAATGTGCCTTGGAAGCAACAGAGAGATAGCATCTCCCCTGGGCTCAGGGGCTTCGTTCCATGGCTTGTAAAAGCAACACTCCAATCTCTCTGCCTTCCTCTTTGCATGGTGTTCCCCAGACCTGGGTGTCTGCCTCCAAATATCCACTTTGCATAAGGATACCAGTCATACTGAATTAGAGCCCTCCTGTTGGTCTCATTTTAACTTGATTACCTCTGTAAGGACTCTATTTCCAAATAAGGTACTAGGGGTTAGGACTCCAGCAAAAGAATTTTCGGGGAGGGGAGACACAATTCAAGCCCTAACAGCGATAGTCCAAAAGGGTAGGGAATGGCTTAGTATTCTCAGTTTTGGCTGTGCCTCATCATCTCCTGGCAAGCTTTGAAAAATAGCTATGCCTGGTTCCCACTTTCAGTGGCTTTGATTTAACTGGTCTGGGTTAGGGGCCCAGGCATAAGTATAGTGAAGAAGCATCTTAGGTGGTTCTAAAGTGTAGCCAGGATTGAAAACTATTCACTAAATATCTCATTTAGTAGAATATTTAAGAATAGGCTACACTCATTCAGTATGGAAACTCAAAAAGAGATCAATTATTTTAAGTACCATGAGGGCAGAGACTATCTGCTCTGATCACCAACACATCCCTAGGACTTACCAATGTCTAGCCTGTGGTGGCTGTCCCATTAATATTAACACAAGAATGCATACTTGAATAAATTCAATATATTCACTGAGTAACTATTATATGTTAAGCATTACAGTGAGCATTGAAGAAATGTAAATATTTTTTGAGTAATTTAATGAGTGAATGAAGGAATGAGATTATACCCAACGTTCTCTTCCGGTCTACTTATAATATGAAATGGGGTGTTACAGTATAGGAATCAGTATTTTGAGTATGCTGGAACAAATCCACTCTAACAAAAATATTTATTTTAAATCAACTAAACAGCCTGCCTTTTGCCTGGAAAATTTTGTGGGGTTTTGTTTTCTTTCTTTTTTGTTTTCGTAATGGCTCTTACACAACTAGACCTTGGGGCCATCCTCTTTTACTGAGCATATAAATGCTTATGTAACAGGTGATGGACTCTTTATTGACACATTTCAGTATTACTGCATAATGTTTAAGAGTTAGCACTACTCTGTAGGAGAGAAAGACAGTATACACACACAAAATTATCATCAGAAATTCTTGCATTCAAAATAATGCCATTCAGATTCTACTGCCAATGGAGTAATACAATCTAAGATATAGATATCAGGGTTTATCCTTCACAGCATTAGTCAGAGATCGACTAGAATAAAGAGATGAGCAATTAATTACCTGTTGAATCTGATCAGTTTTGATAACTAGACTGGACATTAGTTTTAGCCCAGTGAAAAAGCTTCTTTAGATTTTTTGGTTTTTTAATAGCTCTAGGAATTATGGTGAACTTAATTCACTTGTTTGTTTAGCCACCCATCCAACCAGGTCTGCTATTAACCCATACGATAGCCCCTATGGAAGTTGCAAAAAGGGGTCCTCCTTGGTAAACAGGTTATAAAACAGCCGCCCCTCCTTAGGGCTGCTGCAGACCTACATCAGGGTACACACCATGGCAAGCTGGATTTTAGTGCACTGCCTCTTAGCTAGATGTTTTTGTGTATGAAGCTAATCATCATATAAAGAAGCCCTGAATCTAACAAACATCTATGAAGGACCTACCATGTGCCAGGACTGGGCTGGGCTCTGGAGACACAAAAATGACTGAGATATGGCCCTGTCCCTCTGGAAGTCCACAGTCCACTCAGGCAGACCCAAACCAAATGAATAACTTAGGATAATGTAAACAGTGAGGGCAAGAGTCCTCTTGAGGAATACAACCAAGGCCTCATAGAGGAGGGAATATTGGAAATGGGTCCTCAAAGATGAGCAGGAGTTTATCACAGAAAAAACTAACAAACAAACCAAAAACAAAAGCAGAGGGTGAATAGTAAATGCCAATGTGTGATCACAGTAAGATATAATCAGGGGAAACCAAACAGTCCTAGAGAGCCAGGAAAAAAATTTGCATGTGATGGGAATATTTGTAAAATTAGTTGGGAAATGTACATTGGCAATAGACAACTCAGATTAGCTGGATAATAGATAAAGATGGATCTATTCATTTAAGAGAGGGGAAAAGATCTGGGTAACCAGAGTAATGTTAGGAAGCAAGGAGGCTTAAGCAAACCAGCACTGGGAGAAAATGCACTTGTTTATCTCTGAAAATGGGAAATTTCCACTATCACATGGCTTCTGCTCTTTACGCCACGTTTTTGAATTACTTGGTTTATTAGATGAATGGATTTTCAAATGTCTCATGTTGTATTTCATTTAAACTGTGTTTTCACTAAAAAGAAACTGAGGCATCAACCCAGAGTTGTGAAGCCATTTTGGTTTTAATTTTTAAATTCAAGGTACAGGATAATTTTCCGATATTCTTTCTTTTGCAAATAAAGAAACTAAAACTGTGACTTCTTCTGTCAGCATTGCTGATGGGGTAAAGATGCTGTTAATCCTGGGGTATGCATTGCTTTGCCCTGAAGCCAGCAAATACTTTTCAATAGAGCTGGCATACACTCCTCTGAGTCTTTGGCTGATAACCATTTTTGTCTTCTTCCCTGTTTGACCTCTGCACAGCAGTGAAAGGTTGTAATAATTAACAAACCCAGTTTATGGTTAGTATCAATTTGACATTATGTGGTATCATAACAATTTGTGACTGCCCAGTTTCTATGAAATTTCAAATTTGATCACTTTTCGGTAACGTTGTCAGTCTACATTCTTTTTCCTTTTTCAACTGCTTATATTTTCCTAGTGCCTTCAGGTTCTGTAAGTCCCTACTCAGCTAAAATAACATGGAATTTAATTTGAAAAATCCAGTGGAGTTTAACTATAAATTATTCTGTGTTAAATTCAAAGGCTAGAGGTTTTGAAATTGATCATATCAACAATGTGTGGCTCTAATTGCATTAGGTTATTTGATAATGTTCTAACATAACAATTTTCGAAGAGTGTTGCTTGAAAGATATTTCTTTGGAATGAATGGAAGCATGAAGCATTGAACGCAAAAGCAAAAGGAAACTGTCAGATTTTAAGTCAGTTATGGACATACATAGGGCCAAATTAATTGCCTTGTCATACTATACAATTGACATATATCACGGCAACTCTATGGATTGGGAGACTTTGAGCATTAATCATTTTTTACCATAATTCTGCTTTGCCATATAAAAATATTTGCACAACATTTTGTGAACTCCTCTAGGGTAAATTAAACAGGGCTCACCTTTGCATCTCCAGCATTTGGTCTATGTCCAGTACATACTAGGTATTTAAAACACATTTAACAAGCAAATGAACAATAGTGATAACCTCTTCCTATAAACCAACCTCTATGCAGAATGTTTTCTGTGAATTTGCTCATTAATTCTTCACAATAACACCATGAAGTCATTACCATTGTTAATTTAACAGATGATAAACAGAGGCTTAGAAAGGTCACACAGCCAGTAAATGATAAAGAATGGGTCTTGGTAGCTCTAAACTCCCCATTCTTAACTGCTATGTTATACTAGATGAATGCTTAGAAACTTTAAGCAAATAGTAACTGGCCTGTGTGAATCTTCATTTGTATAGTGTGACCATAGCATCAACACGGCCATGGGAATCCGTCTAGGAAATAAACTTCTCTTCTATCATACTCACGATACCCTGACGCTGAATGTTGGGTATGGGGGGGTCCCCTCCACCAAGCAATTCTCTGCACCACCAGCTGGATGCCCTACAATTCAATTCAATTCTGATACTAATCGGAGTTATTGTAGATCCCACAGGTTAAAGGATAGAAAACAGGGAAAAAAAGAGGAAAAGAAAAGAAAAGAAACGGGAGGAAAGGAAGAGAGAAAAAATCCCAGGGTCATGTAGAGGTCTAAATGAGATACAGTTATAAAAGTACTTTGAGATACAGAAAGCAAATATGCAAGGTACAACCACATAATAGTACTGGTACATATCAGTAAGCCTTGGGAATGAAATGTCAACACCAGTGGAGAAAACTACTGTAAATAAGGCACTATAAAGCAAAGCAAATTAAAAAGAATGGCTTGACTGGTTATTTTCTGAAATTACAGGCAAAATGCATTTTCGTAACCCAGTCAGCGACACAGCTACGAGATCTTGTCTCTCCTTTAAGTGCAGAGGATGAATGTGCTTTAACTGGGGAAAAGTCCTCCTGCAGCCTCAATCACAGCACAAAATGACAGCACAGAGAACCTGGCCTGAATCCACTGGCATCAAACACATTTAAGCATTCCAATGTCGCAAATAGCCCAGGAAGGCATGTATTCCACCAGATTTACCAGGCAGTTCATACAGCATTGCACCACCCTAAAACAGCCCTCCTATTTCCTCTCTACCATTCATAACAAAGAAAAGAAACAATCAGGTTTCAAAGAGTCACTTGGAGATACAGTCAGTGACTACACTGACTGTATAGTGAATGAATATATTCCGCACAAAATGATTTACCACCTACAGCAGAGATTCATTCAACATGGGGAAAATGGGATAGTTGGAAGCAGTAAGTGCTAAAAAAAAACAAAAACAAAAAAAAGCAGCCCTAGAAGGACATGGGTGGCAGGCTTTGTATCTAGTGTTCTAAGCAAGATTCCAGGAATGATCCTAAAACTGTGGGAAGATTCACCAAGGTACCTTAAGTGCCTTGAGAAAAGGGGTCTGAAAAATCCATTTTGTTCTTTAAGCCACTGTTTAAAAGCCACTTCATCAGAAGTCTTTTGATCTTCAGCCTAGACTAGGTTCTCTGTCTACACTATCAAGAGCACTCTGTTCCTCTACCTCAAAGCCTTTGTAGTAATTTTAACTTTTTGAATTTTTTGTTATAACAAATTTAAAAATACCCAAGAATATTTTCCCATATACTCAGCACTCAGATTCAACAATTGTAATTTCACCACATTGCTTTATCTACTCCTTTCCTTCTCCTTCTTCTTTTATGTTGGTGAAATATTTATTTTTATTTTCTTTATTAAAGTATAGGAAATATACAATATTAAATAAGTTACAGGTATACAATATAGTGATTCACAATTGTAAAGGCCATACCCCATTTATAATTATTATAAAATATTGGTTATATTCCCCGTGTTGTACAATATATCCTTGTAGCTTATTTTATACATAATAGTTTGTAACTCTTAATCCCCTACCCCTATGTTGCCCCTCCCTGCTTCCCTCTAACCACTAGTTTGTTCTAGGGTATCTGTGAGTCTGTTTCTTTTTTGTTATATTCACTAGTTTGTCTTATTTTCTAGATTTTACATACAAGTGATATCATACATTATTTGTCTTTGACTTATTTCACTTAGCATAATTCATGTTGCTGCAAATTACAAATTTTTATTCTTTTTATGGCTGAGTAGTATTCCATTGTGTGTGTGTGTGTGTGTGTGTGTGTGTGTGTGTATACCGCATCTTCTTTACCCATTCATCATTTTTTTTTTTTTTGCGTTACGTGGGCCTCTCACTGTTGTGGTCTCTCCCGTTGCGGAGCACAGGCTCCGGACGCGCAGGCTCAGCGGCCATGGCTCATGAGCCCAGCCGCTCCGCGGCATGTGGGATCTTCCCGGACCAGGGCACAAACCTGTGTCCCCTGCATCGGCAGGCGGACTCTCAACCACTGCGCCACCAGGGAAGCCCTACCCATTCATCTCTTGATGACACTTAGGTTGTTTGCATATCTTGGCAATTATAAATAATGCTGCTATGAATACTGGGGTGCATGTATCTTTTTGAATTAGTGTTTTTTTCTTTTTTTGGATATATACTGAGGAGTGGAATTGTTGGGCCATATAGTAGTTCTGTTTTTAGTTTTCTGAGAAACCTCCATACTGTTTTCCACAGTGGCTGTATGTTGGTGAAATATTTAAAGCAAAACCCAGGGATCATGTCATTTCATCTCTGAATACCTCAAAATGTGTGTCTCAAAAATGATAAATTTGCTTCATAACCACTGTCTCCACCTAGGTACCCCCCTAAAGCAGCGCCTGAAACAAAGGCTTGCACGCAAGTCATTACTTTGGGAAGTGATCCCAAGGGAGAATGCAGGGCTGGGAAGAGTGGAACAGGGAAGGAGGGAAAGGGGATCCAAGGATGCATTATCAGAGGATCAGCCCTGGGGGCACCTGGGGCTTGATCCTGTGGAGGACTCTGAGGAGCTGCTGAATTTTTTTCAAATTATGCATAGAGTGACCAAAACTGGGAATGGGGCCGTGCACTGGTTTCCATACCACCTACAGTCGGGGATGCCCCATTGGGTGGGTGTTAACTCTCTTACACTCCCAGGTTTGCAGTGGAGTGCTTCAGAATGAGACAGAAGGGCTGGAAGCGTCCCTACAGGTGATCTGCAGAATGCGACTGAGAAACCTGGAGCAGAAGGTGAGAGGTCTGTGGGGCAGTTTAGGGGAGGTGATATCAGTTTCCACCCACACAATTCTGGGTACAACGGCTGGATGAACACGGAGCTGAGAGCACCAGATCCAGGACACAAGAGGTGCGTGACACAGCTACAATGCCATTGCCACAGCTAACTAAATTCATCCCAATTCCTTAGTATCATCTAATACTCAGTCCAAAATCAAATTCCCCCAGTTACCTCAAAGGTGTCTTTTTAGAACTGCTTTGGTCTAATTAGGATCCGAACAAGGACCACAAATTATGTCCTTAATTAGTTAAGGTTATTATGTCCTCAAATCTCTTTTAGTCTAAAATAGACTGCCTCGTCTTTTTAAATGTCATTGGTTTGGGACTTCCCTGGTGGTCCAGTGGTAAAGAATCCCTCTTCCAATGCAGGGGACGCGGGTTCAATCCCTGGTCAGGGAACTGAGATCCTACATGCCGCGGGGGCAACTAAGCCTGTGCGCCACAACTACTGCGCCCGCATGCCTCAGTGAGAGAGCCCGCGTGCCACAAACTACAGAGCCCACGCGCCCTTGATCCTGTGCGCCACAACTAGAGAGAAGCCTGTGCGCCACAATGAAGACCCGATGCAGCCAAAAACATAAATAAAATAAATAAATATTTAAATTTTAAAAATGCCATTGGTTTTATATAAAAAAATATGTTATATGTTAGTTGTCCTGTACACTGTTCTACATTTGGTTTTGCCATGTTGTAGAGTCATTTCACTTATTTCTCTATCTCAAATACTTCCTATAAAGGATCATGGCTTTATTAAACTCAGATATAACTTTTATGGCAAGAAATCATGACAAGTGATGCCATGTGCTTCATAGCGCACCCCATTAGAAGACAGATCTGGTGGAAAGAATGTGGTCCCCAAAAAGATATGTCTATATTCTAATCCCCAGAACCTGTGAATATTACCTTTTATGGCAAAAGATGTGATTAATTTAATAACTGTAAAAAGAAGAACTTATCCTAGATCATCTGAGTGGACTGTAAATACAGTCAGATGTACCCTTATAAAAGGAAGTTTGGGACAGCCCCACAGAGGCTATGTGAAGATAGAGGCAGAGATTGGAGTGATGCAGCCACAAGCCCAGGAACTTCCAGGGCAGGAACCAGAAGCTGGAAGAGGCATGGAATGAATTCTCTAGAGTTCCTGAAGGGAATGAAGCAGTGCTGGATTTCAGGCTTCTAGCTTCTAGAACTCTGAGACAATACATTTCAGCTAACAGTAGGGATGTAAAAGCCTGATCCCTCCTTTGCCAAGTTCCCCAGGAACTTTCCTTCCAATGGTTCCATTCATTGATGAGTGTGACCTGCATTAATTATTATTTAAGGGTAATAAAATGGTGATTCCTCATCCCTTTCCCCTTTATTAGTAAGAGATCTTTTATAAAGAACTTTCCCTTATCAGGTTGGGCTCTTTGCTTATCCTAAAATGCTGTTCATATAAGAAACACTAAAGATAAATACTTAATTCTTCGCTTTTAATTGCTATTCCCCAAGTAAGGAAATGGTCATGATAGTAATTTTTTTTTAATTTTAAGACTTTTTTTTTAAAGAGCAGTTTTAGGTCCACAGCAGAATTGAGCAGAAAATGCAGAGATTTTGCATATACCTCCTGCCCCCGCAGACGCACAGACTCCCTCACTACCAACATCCCCTGCCAGAGCAGGACATTTGTTGCAATCAATGAAGCTACAATGACACATCATTATCTCCCAAAGTCCGTGGTTTGTATTAGGGTTCACTCTTGGTGTACATTCTATGGATTTGGACAGACACATAATGTATCCACCATTATAGTATCATATAGAATAGTTTCACTGCTCTAAAAACCCTCCGTTCTCTGCCTCTTCATGACAGTAATTTAAATTCTTATTTGTGTCATTGTTTAATATCTGTCTCCCCTACTAGAGTTTAAAACTCTGTGTGAACAAAAAAATCTGTCAACCTGCTTCACTGCCTAATCTGTCCTGCCTGCCACAGGGAAGGAGCACACCTAAGATATTTTAATAAACAGGAATTTCTAGTATCCCTGAGAAATCCTAGAGCCCCAAGAGGAATGTGGAGCCCTCCCCCATCCCCTTCTACTTGCCTCTTCTTTTGATTACAAAGCAGTGAAATTACTTTAGGGGATTTTTTTCCCAAGCAAGGAAACAAAATCCTGTCAGGCAATATCAGCAACTCCTTGTGAAGGGAAACAAACTTTGAAGGGAATGGATCTTAGGGATGCTTAGGTGGAGTTTTTGGCATTATTTTTCTCACCAGAACCATCTTCTAGGATGTTGGAGTGGGGAGGGACTTTAACAATCATCTAGTCGAGTAGTGCTTTAAAACAATGCAATTCAAAACAGCCACCACTATAAAAATAACAATAATAATAATACACCATTCAAAGTCCTAGGATAACTGAATCAACAGTTTCAGGAACAAACCTAGGGGTCTGCATTTTAAGCTTTTCAGGTAATTCTTAGCCTTGGACTTGGAAAGTACTGCTACCTATAGTGGCAGGGTTTTCAAGTTGATAGTTAGTAATAAAATTTTTGGCAAAACTTCAATAGATGTCCAGTAGTTTTAAAAAATTAATTTATTCTAAAAATACTAAGCACCTACTAAGGGCCAGGGACTATTCTAGAAACTGGGAATACAGAAATGAATAAAACCAAGAAGGTCCTTGCCCTCATGGAGCTTATATTAGGAGAGAGGAAGTGCATAAAATGAGCTAAAAATAAGTAAATAATAAACATATCCACACATACACTAACAGCCCCTCGTACCTATTTTAGAAACTTTAGGGCTTCCTGGGGCAGAATTTGAAAATGTACCCTCTCTGCAAGCACGTGGAAGTGCAGAAAGAAGTGAGTTACCCAAACTCACAGAGCTAGACCCTGGCAGAATGGGGCCAATGCAAACATTCCCTTGGGCCTTGTCTGTACAAGGTTCTTCTTAACATAGGAACATGGATGGTTTGCCTGTTCGTTTGACTTGAGTTTTCACAAGTTAACAAGGCTGAGGAGAGGAGGATCACTACTGGACAGGAGAATAGGACACACCAGCCTCCAAGCTGCAAAGCCCCACTCTAGATCAGGCACAGAGGTTGAGGAGCAGGGGTCTGCCTGGAGCACCATTTAGCCCAGCGCTGCCAAACTGAATCAGTATTACCTAAAGACCCTTTTCAAACTACTGAGTCCTAGAATTTTGTTACCGTGTACTCTCATTTGGTGGGACGGGAGTGAGGACTGGGAATATGTATTTTTATGAATCTCTGTATCAGGGGGGTTTTGTTTGTTTGTTTGGTTGGTTGGCTGGTTGGTTCAAGTAACGAACAAAAACGAACTCTAGTTTACTTAAGGCAAAAATAAATATTTTGGGGGTGGCTCACAGAATCAAAGGAAGGCTAAAAATATAGTCTTTTAAAAGGACAAGAACTGGAACAGCTCCAGGGGCCTGCATAGCAACAATTAAAGGTTGGATTCCCCACAGGCCTTAGTTAGAAAGAATCGGCCCCTGCCATTATCCGCACATGTGTCACTCTACTCGATTAAATTACAATGGGAAAGTGTGACTAACCTATCTTGGGCCACATTCCTACTTCTTGGCTAGGGAAGAACAGACATTTCGATTGTCAATCCCATCAAAACTACAAATAATAGAGTGGCAATTGATCAAAGACAAAAGACAGGATGCTATTAGCAGAGAAGGGGGCAAGGATACTGGCAGGTGAAAAGAGCTGATGTCCACTTCTACCTCCCCAAGTTGATGCTGAGACACAGCCAGGTTTAAAGACCAATGGCTTAGTTCAACCCCCAGCCAGATATTGAACTGTGCCTGCAACAGACATATCAATGTGCTTGAAAGTACCCTTCACAAGATGACCCAAAGATCTTTCTTCTTGGAGTAAATATATCCGTTCCTTTTCCAGAGAAGGCTTCCCTCCCTCATGGCCCTGTTGCAAAAATAGGGTATCTCATTTCACAGCATCAGCTGTTCTTCTCCCAGCCCAGTCTCCAAGCTCACACTGGCATCTTATTATTCTTTACCTATACCAGTACATGCCTACCTACATACTTCTGCTGTTGCCAATTCCTTGAGTGGAACACTTTTCTCCCAGAAACGATACAGCTTGCTCTCTGTCTTTCTTCATTCAGTTTTTTGCTTTAATGTCACCTGTTTAAAAATCAACCTCATCCCCCTGCCCCGGCACTCCCTAACTCCCTTCCTGCTTTTTGTTTTCTCTATACCACTACCTGAAATAATGTAAATTTTCCTAATGTATTTCTTCATTGTCTGTCATTCCTCTCTAGAATACGAGCCCCTTGAGGACAGGAAGCTGGTAAGTTTTATTCACTGCTGTATCCCCACATTTATAATGGTGCCTGGTATATTGTAAATGCTCAATATAACTCTGATGAGTAAATGAATAAATACATCAATAAGGTCCTTGAAACACCTGTATAAGAATCAGCCATGGCAGTTTATTTAAAATTCAGCTTTATGTCCCTACCCTCCACCTACTGAATTGGAACCACCGGTGGATGGAGCCTGGGGACCTGCATTTAGAATCTTCACAATGATGCTAATGAACACTAAGGTCTAAGAATTGCATTCTCCAGAACCAGTGCAGGCCCTCTTCCATGTTACATTCCATTGGATGCTTGAAGACAGCTCTTCTAACCTCTTCCTCTCACTCACCCCTGGATTTTGTCTTAGACCAAATGGTTAAATCGTCTACACTTATCCCTCCTAGGAGATCCCTCACTTCCCCCAGCAGGTCAGGCTGTGTCCTTTGAATGCAACTCTATTCATTTTCTCTCCTTTTAGAGTGATCTTGGCTGGAGAGTGACTTTCTAACCAACTGCTCTCTTAAGACCCTGCAGAGCTTTTTGAAAATCAGTTCTTATACATGAAATCCTGCCCTTTTTCCTCCACCCTCCCATTCTTTGGGAAGAAGTTGGAAAAGACTGAAATGTTGTGCTGTTCAGACCTGTGATCTCGGAGTGGAAAACAGTGGGTTTTGTTTCATCAAATTGGAAGGGAAAATGGTGTTTTAATACACATTTTCACTACAAGTCTATCTATTGTGTAGGTGATCTGTGTCAGCTAACTGATCATGCTACTGAGTTTTCTTGTATTGTTTTTAAAAACTGAAAAGCAAAGTTGGCAAAATTCTGGAGCTCAGCTTTCCTACAAACTAGGGTGCATGCTTGCTGATTGGCTCACAGAACCAGCGTGAATAGGCAGAAAAATAGCTCCACCACCTCCTAAGACATTCACACCATCATCCTCAGAACATGGCACAAATATGTTACATGGCAAAAGGCAGAGGTGATTAAATTAAGAACCATGAGACAGGTAGAATATCATGAAGTATCTGGATGTGTCTAATCTAATCACATGAGTCCTTAAAATCAAATAATCTTTCTTATGGTGCAGAGAGAGAGAGATGTGATTATGGAAGAATCATCAGAGAGGCAAGGCTGTTGGTGTTGAAAACAGAGCAAGGGACCAGAGGCAAGGCAGCCTCTAGAGGCTAGAAAAGGCATGGAAACAGATTCTTCCCTGGAGCTTCCCGAAAGGAACACAGCCCTGCCTACACCTTGATTTTAGTCCAGTGAGACCTGTGTCAGACTTCTGACTTGCAGAACGGTAAGATAATAAATTTATACTGTTTAAGCTACTAAATGTATGATAATGTTACAGAAGCAATAGAAAACTAATACGACCAGTGTACAAATGTAGTTGTAAAGTACATCAGGCATCATGCTCATAATAGCACTGTTAGTAAAAACCCCAAATTGGAAACAATTCAAATGTCCACCCGAGGTGACTACGGCCTGGTTGTTGGTCACATGGTTATAGCCAGTTTGTGAAAACTCATCAAGCTATTATATATAATACATACACCTTTCTATATGTATATTACTGTACAATAAAATTTATAAAAAGCAATGATAATATAAATGTCCATATAATGGAGTATTAAGCAGTCATTTAAAAAATACAGTTTAGAACAGAGGTCAGCAAATAATCTAGCCCACCACCTGATCTAAGCACAGCCATTCCCATTCATTATATAATTCTCTGGCAGCTTTCATACTACGAAAGCAGAGTTGATAGTATTTGTGATACAGACTGTGTGAGCCTCAAAGCCTACGATATTTATTATATAACCCTTTTCAGAAAAAAAGTTTTCTGACCCCATGTTCAATGGTATTGTTATAACTCAAAAAACTAGTTTACAATAGTAAATATATTAAATGATCCTAAATGTTTAAAACACACATATATAGGGAAAGTTCATACCTCAAATGTGTTCTTCAGAAACTAGCTCTGCAGAATATTTATAATAAGTGCTATGTATGTATAAACAAGCTTGCTTCTATGGTCAAACAATCTTAAGGACTTGTGGGTTAAAAGAAGTTGAAAATGTTTCCTGACTCAAAGCTTCAAAAATATCAATGACCTTTAAATCTACAAAATAAAGGTAGAAAACACACATCCTCCATACTTAATTGGTCACTTCAGTAGGCAGAATGCTCCTCAAAACTTGTCCCCTCCTAATCCCTGGAACCTGTTAATATATTACCTTATCTGGCAAAAGGGATTTTCTAGATGAGATTAATGTTTCACCCTTAAAATAGGGAGATTATTTCCGATTATCTGGGCAGGTCCAACATAAACACATAAACACTTAAAGGCAGAGGATTTTCTCCAGCTGGAGGTTGGAGAGGTGAGACAGAAGGAGAAGCCAGAGAGATTCAAAACATGAGGGGACTTGACCCTTGATGCTGCCTTTGAAGATGAAGGGAGTCACAAGCCAGGGAATGGAGGTTACCTCTTAAAGCTAAGAATGATCCCTGGCTGACAATCAGCAAGGACACAGGTCCTCTGTCCTTTAACCATGTGAAACTGAATTCTCTCGATGATCTGAATGAGTCTCGAAGTAGATTTTCCAACCACCCACTCACCCTTCTTCAAGACTCCAGCTAAGAGCCCAGGCTAGCCAACACCTTAACTTTCAACCTTGTGAGATCCTAAGCAGAGTACTCAGCTAAGCCGACTGGACTTCTGACCAGAAGGACTTCTGACCAGAAGGACTTCTGACCAGAGCTGTGAGATAATAAACAGGTATTATCTTAAACTGTTAAGTTTGTGGCAATTTGTTACAGCAGCAATAGAAAACTAATACAATAATGGATCCTCTTTTGGAGGGACATATCATGGGATCAGTGTCCAGTGGGACAGACTTTAAGAAATGCTGCTGTAAAGACATATACCTACATATTTGCATTGCTAATCAGTTGAAGAGGTTTCAAGAAGTTTAAAAGTTTTTCTTCTTTACACTTTTCTGTATTTTCTAAATTATCTGTAATGTACCTTTACTACTTTCATAATCATAAAGGATTTTTTTTTTGTGGGAAACTCTACAGGACAGAAGTCTACCAGGTTTATATCAATGAATAAATTTCAAGAAAAAAAAAGGAAATGAAAGAAAACCTACAGACCAAAAGAGATTTAAGAAATATCAACTGATTGCAATCTATGGATCTTACTTGAACCCCAAATCAAACAAATTAATTATGTATAGTTATATAATATTGATCAATTGGAAACTGAATTATTGATAATTAAATTTGGGTATGATAATGATATTATGGATTTTA
This sequence comes from Mesoplodon bidens, assembly GCF_964165515.1. Classification (NCBI taxonomy): domain Eukaryota; kingdom Metazoa; phylum Chordata; class Mammalia; order Artiodactyla; family Ziphiidae; genus Mesoplodon; species Mesoplodon bidens. Next base: position 22,861,035 of record NC_138172.1, read on the forward strand.
AAAAATGTGTCCTTATCTCTTAGAGATACATATAGAAGTATTTATGAAAACAATAAATTGTTAAAATGTGAATGCTGTAGTGTATCTCTCAGATACACCCCCTCTGCTCCCAGGACTGCAGTACTCATTTCCTCAGCTGCTGAGAAGGTTGGCTACTGACAGCTCACAGCTCGGGCCCCCTCTAGAAACTCTCCTCTGACAATTCTTCTTCTTTCACTTCCCAACAGGTATTGATCCCAAGAGCAGCACATCAGAAACTTCCTGCATACTAATCTCTGTCTCAGGGTCTGCTTACCCAGGAAACCAACAAGGAATGATGTCAATAATAACAACAAAGTCAAAATCACAGAGTCTACATTTCAGGGCCTATGACAGGAGTTCCATGTAGGATTTTCTAGTTTCTTAATATTCTTCACAGAAACTGGCACAACCAAATGTAGAGACTTCAAGCCAAACTTCTCACCTACCAGGTTGGTAGCCAAGCTCACAACTGTACAGGGTGCTTCCAGGACACATAAGGAGAGTGAAGAGGGGGAGGGGCTCATATGGACATGGGACCTGGAATGGGACCTGATTCCGCGCACAGATAGGCTCCGAGGTGGGGTGATCAAGTGGGGTAGTGGCTTCTGGGGAGTACCAGGCAACTTCCTGAATGATGTCAGGGTGCACACAGCTGCAAATGCCTAGAGTAATATTTGTTATAATGAAGTAGAGGGTACAGTTTCTTCACACACACTCTAAAGAAAAGCTGTTTGCTGTATCAGGTTACAGAGACTGGTAACTGGGATAATGAGCCGTGAGTTAAACTAGAAAGTGGCTCATAAAGTTATGTCCATCACAGCTTTGAACAACTAGAAGCCAATTGCTCAGGGCAGGCCCAAGTAGAAGAGCAAAATGGGTTTCTACTTAGGTTTCACCTTCCTAACTTCTTTATCCTCCCCCTCAGACCTTCTCTTTTCTCTCCCTGACTTCCCTCCTATTTTCTTTTGTACCTAACTCAGGGGTCAGCAAAGTACAGCTTTGCCGGCCAGCTGCTTATCTTTTCATAGTCCTCAAATGAAAAATAGCTTTAAATGATGACACTTTAAATGATTATATAAGTATCTGCATAATGGTCTCAATTTTGCCTCTTTGCCTGCACAGCCTGAAGTATTTATAAACTGGGCCTTCAAGAAAAAGTTTGTTGACCCCTGGTCTAGCTCATAAAGCAGCATTCATGGACCAGAAAGATTGCAAATGAGTGTCTTTTCTCAGGATTCATGAGACTGTATTAGTGCTAGAGCAGGTAGTGGCTTTTTATTCATCCATTTGACGAATATGTGTTGAGTGCTGAGTAAAGACAGGTCAGGCCCTGTGACAGAGGCTGGATATACTTAAATGAATGAAATACATAAGTTCAGGGCCTTGTGGAGATTGCAATCCAAACATCCTATGAAGACAGTCCAGGTGTTTGTGATGCTCAAAGGTGGTCTGTGATCCAGCAGCATCAGCATTACCTACGAACTTGTCAGAAACACAAATTCTGGGGAATTCCCTGGCTGTCCAATGGTTAGGACTCAGTGCTTTCACTGACGGGGCCCAGGTTCGATCCTGATTGGGAAACAGATTCCGCAAGCAGTGTGGCACGGTCGAAAAAAAAAAAAATTCTGGGGCTCCACACTAGACCTCTTGAATCAGAAATGTGGACAGTGGGACCCAGCCATGTGTGCTTTTGCCAGACCTCCAGGTGATTCTGACTCATGCTTAAGTTTTAGAACTACTGAGCTAAACCAACAAGGTTTGTCCTAAGATAGTGGTTTTATGAGCCAGGTTTTAGGAAAGTAATTAGCTGTAATGCTCATGTTAGAAGGTACTTTGGCCACCTTACTATCCTATGTTAATTATTTATTTTTACTAAAATTATAGGAAATAGATAGTAAAAGTATGCTGCAGAATGTATAGGTGGCTGAATATATACAGAACACAGAACACTGAGCTCGGCACTGCAGTGAATGTTCGGGAAATAAAGGCTGCTTGGTGCCTTGAGGTCTTCCAGTGAAAAAGAAAATGAACCCATAGTATCAGCATCATTATATGCCAGGGATCAGCAAACATATTCTATAAAGATCCAGATAGTCAATATTTTGGGCTTTGTGGGCATATGGTCTCTGTCCCAACTATTCAACTTTGCTATTGTAGCACAAAAGCAGCATATCTATAGATGATATATAAATGAATGAGCATTGTTACGTTCCAATAAAACTTTATTTACAAAAACAGGCAGCAGGACCATGGTTTGCCAACTCATGTTATATACCATCACATACCATATACTATTACATATGATGCCATAAACCATCCTGTATGGTTTCATTATATATTTCATCCTTTTCATATGTTTTATACAATTCTCCCGATAATTTTGTCATATTTGATCATCTAACTTTGACCTTCCTAACTTTGGTTTCCAAAACTCTATTAATATCCTATTTGTGCAAAAATTGTTCAGAGCAGTAAGCTTCAAGGTACTCCAATGAGTGAATATACCCTACTTGTTTATTATCACAGTACTATAAACTATTGACAAAAAAGTCCCTAAAGTTAATATTATTATTTTAGAGGTTGAAAACTAAGTCTGAAAGAAGTTAAACAAATTGTTGAAGTTCACACAATTAAGAAGTTTTGGAGCCAAGGCTCAAACTGTTTTTTCTGGCACCAAAGCTCAGATCTTTACTGAGAACTGCCTCCCAGTGCACTGAATACCAGTATATGCTTAATGTGTAACCAGAAACTGGGTTTAGGGTGCAAATGCAACATTTATGTTTGATTGGCTATTTCTGTTCTTGACTCTTCTATGACTGTGATCTCAGTTTCAGGGCAATTAATATCCTTAAGTCTCAGGACAATCACACATGTTGTAGGTGGGTCATAATCTAAAACCTTAAGTGCAAAATCAGTGAAGTAAATCTGGAATAGTAAGTGTTCTTTAACAGCCCTATCACCAGTACAGTTTCCTTTGCAACATGGTTTTACAGTTATTTATCCAGGGCCTAACTCCCCATGTGACCATCAGCAGATCTTTCCCCTCCTAGTACGTTAACTTGTCCATCTGAAACTAAGGGTCTTAGTCTATATATTACTAAGAAGTCTGCCTTTGAACTCAAAATTCTAATTCTATATCAACATGACATTCTTCCTCCAAGTTTTCCACTCTTACAGAGACAACCCCATGTGTTTTTCCATGGTTACAGAATGCACACTTCTTCTGTTGGTACATATGTTAAACCAAATGCCCAACTTTGTAGAATTTACAATCTTAAAAATTAAGGTAAGCATCATTGCCAAATGTAGAGGATAAATGAATACTTGTGGCCATCTCCACGTCTAAAGAAATTGTAAGCAAAGCCATGGATGACAAGATTTTCAGGGAGTTCACCTGTGGTACTCTGAAAATGGGAAGGGAAAATAAGGCATGCTAAATCTGAGAATGTGAGCAGATCTGTACAGATGGGAACATTAGTGAACGAGCACCCATATGCATGTTTTCAGGTCAGATGGAGAGCCACTGAAAATAGATCAGAAAGCAGCAAAGCCTGACAGGGACACATTTGAAAGAGCAGAATGTAAACTCAATCTCAGTGGGTAAAAAAAGACTCGACATCATCCTATTTCCCTAATAAGATATGACTGTGACATGTTGACCATTCAGAAAACAAGAGGAGCCCAGCCAAGGAGAGAAACATGGCTTTAGACAAACACATCAACAAAGAAAGGGTTCCAGGCTTTCCTGAGAATTCATCAGTCCAACCAATGCCTGCTTTGGATGAATTGTTTTTACCATTCATAGCGAAATGAAAAAAAGTAAGAACTTCTTACAAAGATGTATTAATTGAATGTAAAGGATATTGATAGTGTTATTTTCTTGGATTATGTGCTTCCTTCTTTTGTTGCTGATGTTGCAAAAATTCCTTTCTTTTAGATACAATGATGAGAGTAAATGATAGTTGGATTGACTTTCTTCTGTATTGTCTTCACTTAACAAGATAAAAGTAAAGTTTGTCAACTTTCTATAAGCTCCATCAAAAAAAATTAATTATCTTAGTTCATGAGATCCAAAACACTAGGGGGCCTGACTTGTGCGACACTTGGAATCACTTTGTGGATCCTCATGATAGCTTCATTGTTGAAGGCCTGTTTTGAATCATGCAGTTTACATGTCATTTATAATTGTCCCCTGAATCGTGCAAGACATGTATTGCCATTCATAGTTCATAGATGAGGATGCTGAAGTTTGTAGAAGTCAAGAAATAAGCCTAAGATAAAACAGCTATTAAAATGGCCATCCCACACCATATAACATCAGAGGAATGCAAATTAAAACAACAGTGAGAAACCACTACACTCCTACTAGAATGGGCAAAATCCAGAACACTGACAATACCAAATGCTCACGAGGCTGTAGAGCAAAATGAACTCTCATTCCCTGCTGGTGGGAATGCAAAATGGTACAGTCATTTTGGAAGACAGTTTGGCTGTTTCTGACAAAACTAAACATACTGTTACCATACGATCCAGCAATTGCATTCCTTGGTATTTAACCAAAGGATTTGAAAACTTAGGTACACACAAAAACCTACATATAAATGTTAGCAGCAGCTTTATTTATAATTTCCAAAACCAGAAAGCAAACAAGATATCCTTTAGTAGATGAATGGATAAACTGTAGTACATCCAGACAACGGACTACTTTTCAGTGCTAAAAAGAAATGAGCTATCAAGACATGTGAAAAGACATGAAGGAATATTAAATGCATATGACTAAGTGAAAGCAGCCAATCTGAAAAGACTACATACTGTATGATTCCAACTATATGGCATTATGAAAAAGGCGAAACTATGGAGACAGTAAAAGATCAGTGTGTGCCAGGCTTGGGAGAGTTGGGGATGAACAGGTAGAGCACAGAGGATTTTTAGGTCAGTGAAACTACTCTGTATGATACCATAATGAGAGATACATATCCTTATACACAGAATGCAAACCAAGCGTGAACTCTCACGTAAATTATGAACTTTGGGAGATTATGATGTGTCAAGGTAGTTTCATCATTGTTATGTAACAAATGTCCCATTTGGCAGGGATGTTGATGGTGGGGAGGCTCTGCATGTGTGGGGCTGGGGGTATGTGGGAAATCTCTGTACCTTCCCTTCAATTTCACTGTGAATAAAACTGCTCTAGCTCATACAACTCAATATCAAAAACACAAATAACCCAATCAAAAAATGGACAGAAGACCTAAATAGACATTTCTCCAAAGAAGACATGCAGACAGACAACAGGCCTATGAAAAGACGCTCAACATTGCTAATTATTAGAGAAATGCAAACCAAAACCACAGTGATGTATCCCCTCACACTGGTCAGAATGGCTGTCATCAAAAAGTCTAAAAATAATAAATGCTAGAGAGGGTGTGGAGAAAAGGGAACTCTCCTACACTGTTGATGGGAATGTAAATTGCTGTAGCCACTATGAAGAATAGCATGGAGGTTCCTTAAAAAACTAAAAATAGAATTACCATATGATTCAGCAATCCCACTCCTGGGTATATACCCAGAAAAGATGAAAACTCTATTCAAAAAGATACAGGCACCCCAATGTTCATAGAAGTACTATTTACAATAGGCAAGACATGGAAACAACCCAAGTGCCCTCAACAGACTATTAGCTTAACAAGATGTGGTACATGTATACAATGGAATATTACTCAGCCATAAAAAAGAATGAAATATTGCCATTTGCAGTAACATGGATGGACCTAGAGAATATTATATTTAGTGAAGTAAGCCAGACAAAGAAAGACAACTACTATATATATATATATATATATATATATATATATATATATATATCTCACTTATATGTGGAATCTAAAAAATAATACAAATGAATCTATATAAAAAACAGAAACAGACTCACAGACAAAGAAAACAAATTTATGGTTACCAAAGGGGAAAGGGAGGAAGGGAAAAATAAATTAGGATTATAGGATTAACAGGCACAAACTACTATACATAAAAGAGATAAGCAACAAGGATTTTCTGTACAGCACAGGGAATTATATTCAATATCTATTTTTTAAAATTAATTAATAAATTTATTTTTGGCGGCATTTGGTCTTCATTGCTGCATGCAGGCTTTCTCTAGCTGGGGAGAGTGGGGGCTACACTTTGTTGCAGTGCGTGGGCTTCTCATTGCGGTGGCGTCTCTTGTTGCGGACCACAGGCTCTAGGCACGTGGGCTTCAGTAGTTGTGGCACGTGAGCTCAGTAGTTGAGGCTCACGGGCTCTAGAGTGCAAGCTCAGTAGTTGTGGCGCACAAGCTTAATTGCTCTGCAGCATGTGGGATCTTCCCAGACCAGGGCTTGAACCCGTGTCCTCTGCATTGGCAGGCGGATTCTTAACCACTGCACCACCAGGGAAGCCCTATATTCAATATCTTGTAATAACTTATAACAGAAAATAATCTGAAAAAATATATATATATATAACTGAATCACTTTGCTGTACGCCTGAAACTAACACAATAGTGTAAATCAACTATACTTCAATTAAAGAAAAAAAAGAGTGGAAAATGAAAGTTCTAGTAAAAAAAATAAAACTGCTCTAAAAAAATTAAGTATTGGTCTTCCCTGGTGGCGCAGTGGTTAAGAATCTGCCTGCCAGTGCAGGGGACAGGGGTTCGAGCCCTGGTCCGGGAAGATCCCACACGCCATGGAGCAACTAAGCCCATGTGCCACAACTACTGAGCTTGCGCTCTAGAGCCCACGAACCACAACTACTGAGCCCGTGTGCCACAGCTACCAAAGCCCGCACGTGTACAGCCCATGCTCCGCAACAAGAGAAGCCACCACAATGAGAAGCCGGCGCACCACAATGAAGAGTAGCCCCCACTCGCTGCAACAAGAGACAAGCCCACGTGCAGCAACGAAGACCCAATGCAGCCAAAATAAAATAAATAAATTTTTTTAAAAAGAGAGAAAATGCTTAAGTTTAAAAAAAAATTAAGTATTAATTTTTTTAATGGTTCTGTCCTTCCTCATAAGCAATGCAGCCTCAGATATTTGATCTTAAATAGCAGAAATCTCAGCAGTGGACAACTGAAAATTGACAAAACTCACTCTTAACTTCAAAGGAAAGTAGAGGGCAATCAACAGATTGACACTCATCCTTACCAGCAACCTCTATGACTCAGACGTTAACGTTTTCCCCAAACAGCAAAGAAGATGGAAGTGATTTTTAAATGTTTATGTGTCTTAATGTGGCTCAAGCTTCAGAATGCTTCGTAGCATTTTGGATATACTCCACTTTGGAAGAGGTGGAGAAACAGCAGCATTTTGTGCATTTCATTTTAATTTGGAGGGGGGGACATTTGAGATTAATCTGCAATTAAAAAGAGGTTTGGCTGTGATGAACTGATGTAATTCACAATTTAGACTTATTTGAGGAAAATAACAACAGTCACATTTGCCATGGGCAAAAATGGGATGCACAATGGGGAGAGGGGAGTACCAGCTTGTTGATAGTACTACAGATCAGGAATTAAAAGGGCAGGACAAACATCCAGGGACAATCATTTCACATTTTATGAAATAAAATGGAGACTTTGCCTAGCAATCTTTTCAAAGGGATTCATCCAGGAAGCTTTGATATTGATACCCTGGGTGTAGCTACAACCTAATCATGGGTGTAGTATTAAAAGAAGGAAATATTTCACATTGAATTGTTAAATTAAGAATGTGGGCTGGAGTGCTGAGTGATATGAAAAATGTGGAACCAGTAATCCTAGAGGAAATCCTTCCATTCCATCCTTTCATAGGAGAAAACTCAAAGGCTCATGGTTTGAGATTTTAAATCCTGGGGATATTATAAATGGTTCAGCTTACTCGATGAGTCACTCTGGGTCTGCAAAACCAATATTTACCCTTTGAGTGCTTTTCCAGAAAGCCTATGTCCTTGTGAGACTTTCTGCAACATTCCCTCTCTGAAAAATCCTCTAGTGTTGCAAGCGAAATAAACAATGACAAAATGTGGTTTCCTTCCAAGCTTTGGGGACGTGAAAAGGAGAATTAAGTTAAGTTTCATTTCCCAGAAGAAGAACTCCAGCAATGGCTCAATGTTTTTAATTTTTCATTTAATCAATAAACATATATGGTGGGAATGAAAGTTTCAAATATCAAACTGTATTTTGCTTCTTTGGAGGAAGCTGGTTTCCCCCAACCACAGCCCTTCTGCCATGATGCTTAGGTCAAGAACCTGAGACAGATTAGTTCAGGGAAGGAGAAAGGTATGATGTAAGACCATATTTTTCCAAGGGGGAAACTGGGAAGCTTTTGCAGAGTGGACAGGAGGAGTCTTGGGGGAGACAAGAAAAAAGGCAAGAATTCATACCCTTGTGTTTTCCCAGCCATACCTAGTAGATACCACCTTAGGCTGCCAAGATACCAGATGAAACACGCTAGATACAGACAAAGCCAGAATTAAGGATTTTCACCACAGACACCAGAATGTTCTGGGAGGTCCCCAAAAGGGCTTGCTGCAGGAAGAAAAGCCAGAGAAGTGGAAGGCAAGAATCCAGAAGAGCACTGCCAGCAGAAATATAATGCAAATCACATATACAATTAAATTTTTCTAATAACCACATTGTAAAAAGTAAAAATAAACAGGTAAAATTAATTTTAATAATGTAGCTTATTTAGATACAAACAAAATATTATCATTTTGATAACTAATCAATACAAAAGTATTAATCAGATATTTTACATCTCTGAAAGCCAGTATATATTTCACAGGATTTCATTTATAGCCATCTCATTTCAGACTAGACATATTTCAGGTGCTCAGTAGCTGTATGTATCGGATAGCACAGATCTAGAATAAACTGCATGTAAATCCTGGGGTAGTTAAAAACAGAAGAAACCAAATGACTATGACTGGACAACTCTGTTTGCTTATTTTCTGCTACAAATCTGGAACAATGGTTAAAGAAAAAGGAAAGATCAGTACTAGGAAAAATTTTTAAGCCATGGGATTATTTAATGTGTTTATTGGATTCTTCTTAGGTATTACATAGAAAATCCAACCCCTCAACACACAAGTCTATTCAATGCCTACTGTGTGTAAGGGACTGGACCGGATTAAGGGAATGCAGTGATGAATAAGACACTGAATTGCTCATGATGCTCAGAGGTGGGCCCATAATAAAAAATAAAGACATCATATAAATAGAGACAAAAAAAGCAAACAGTGTGGGAACGAAGGAAGGCAGTCCTTAATTTTGCTGGATTTGTCTAGGCTTGTAAGCTCCATGAGGTCTGGAACCGTATCTGTCTTATTTGTCCCTTTCTCAACAGTAGCCAACAGAGGGCTCCATAAAACTTTGGTGAGTGAGTGATTGAATGATTGCTGCTCAGAGAGAACTAGGTCAGGAGTAGCCTCACATTGGACATGATGTTCGAAATTGGTTTAGAAGAACGAATTGGTCTTCACCTTGGGATACTTGAGACCAAACATCTGAACGTCTTGGAAGGTGAACATTGAAGGCACATTCAGTCAATGATATTTGACTTATGAGGCAGGAGTGTAGGTGGGGATGGAAGATGAAATGGGAAAGATAAGCCGGGGTCAGATGGTGAAAAGTGTGGAAGGCTTTTTATGAATTATTTGCAGGATTAGTCTATTCTAGCCACCTGCTGAGAGCACTACAGTGGGGTAAAGATTCCCACAATGAGAAAGCATACTTCTTTTGCAGCATATTGATCTCCTGTTTTTAGAGCCTTCAGAAAGCAATCAACCATCAGACAGCCAGACGGTGGCAGGCGACCATATACATTCTTTGAGCCTACTGTACTTTGCTGTTGAATTTTCCCCATCTTAGTTAACTTTTTTCTTCCCTCTTAAATAAAGTTACTGAGAGAACAATAAAAGCAGGGAATAAGATGAAAATGTGCTGGTTTACATTTCTCCACAAAATAATAGAATGAGATTTGTTTAAATGGGAAGAAGAGTGGAAATCTTTGCTCACTGTTATCATCAAGCCGCCTTTCAAGGATTTCTTATCTACTGAAGTAATATCAAGTACACCATCCAACTGGCGATATTAATGCATAAATCCCAGGAATACATCTGGAAATGGTTGTGCTATAGAAAAATAGAATGCTCCTGACTAATATGGTACTTTATAAATTCAACGTGCATATAGCAATAGCAAGTTTACAGAGTGGCAATAAACAAAACAAACCGAAACAAAGAGGGGAGGATAGTTTATGAAGCTTATAAAGGCATTTATTCCAGCATTTGGATAATTGGAAATTTGATTATGGCCAACACAGTTTGGGTCCTTCTTAAAACAGAGATGGTGCAGCGTGATGGTTAATAAGGTAAACAAAGTCAGATAAATAAGGACTCCAGCATTGGCCCCTTTTCTTCCTAGAAAGTGACTTAATTATCTGATCCTTATATTTTTCATCTGCAAAATGAAACAACAAAAATAGTACCGAACTGAGTGTTCTTAAGAACAATAAGTGATATTTTAAAGAAATGCCTGACACATGGTAAAAAGCTCATTAAAAGATACTATTGTTTTATCTTTTGTCCACTGAACAATTATTGAACAGCTACCATGTGCAAGGTCCTGGAAATTCAGAGGTAAAAAACGCCTGACTTGAAAAAGTTCACTATTGAACCTAACAAATATTTTCTATAAAAGCATCCATCATTACCTAGACTTAGAATATATGCTCTCTACAGTAATGGTCATGTTTTCTCAAGCTGTTTCACATAGCCCAGGGTTTCTCAACCTTGGCACAAGTGACATTTAGTGCTGGTTAATACTTTGTTGTGGGGACTACCCTGCACATTATAGAATGTTTAGACACGTCATTGGCGTCTACCCACAAGATGCCAGTAGGATCCCTAGTTGTGATAACCAACGTCTCCAGATATTACCAAATGTTCCCTGGGGGTGGGGGGAGGGTGCAAAATCTTCCTTGGTTGAAAACCACTAGCCTAGCCTGATGGTGAATGTGTTCCCAAGTCTTCATAAATAAGTAGGCGTAAACTGACAGAACTAAAAACAGAAAATATTTTATCATCTAAGTTAGGGTTTTTAATTCTTTTTTTTTTTTTTTTTTTTTTGCAGTACGCGGGCCTCTCTCTGTTGTGGCCTCTCCTGTTGCAGAGCACAGGCTCAGCCGCCATGGCTCATGGGCCTAGTTGCTCTGCAGCATGTGGGATCCTCCCAGACCGGGGCACGAACCCAATTCCCCTGCATCGGCAGGCAGACTCTCAACCACTGCGCCACCAGGGAAGCCCGGGTTTTTAATTCTTATGTGTTAAGCAGCCATTGCCTAAATCAGCCAGCACAGTTAAGGTTCTATTTTGTCACCAAACCCGACTCCACATCTACCAACTTGATTGTGTGGTCACTTTCCACTACAGGGTCATCTGAATCCTGCCCCTCCTCTGTATTCTGAGAGTTTCTTTCCTAATTCAAGCACCCTCTTCTCTCAGCAGAGCCACTGTGCCACTCGAGCTGGTCTCAGAGCCTCTTCTCTCTCCCCAGTCATCCTACATAGGGTAAGTAGATTGATCTCCCCCAAACACAGCTCTGATTAGATACTCTCCTCTTCAAAAACCTACCCTTATTCTGGGCAGTAATTTGTAACTGTTTCATTGGCAGTGATTGAGTAACCAGTTCATCCTGTTTTGTTCAAGATTTTCCCAGTTTTAGCATTTTAACATTGAAAGACTAAGGGAACCCCTGTCCCAGGCAAACTAGCATGATGGGTGACCCATAGCAGTGAGCCCCGTTTATTTCCAGATAATTCTGTGGAACTCCAGAACATATATAACAGATATGAATCTTGGATTCAAAGACAGGTGGGTGAAATCTGTCATAACTCTTTACTACTTTAAGAATAATTCAGCCTAAGTTCTGACTTCATTTTTCTGACTGTTCTTCGTTTTTTTAGAAGGAAAGAAAATCTCAGTCTAACCTGTGACCTCGCCTCCAGGGTGAGCCACAGTGCTGGCATCCTAAGCAGAGCCAGCAAGTGAGGGGAAAAGGGACTAACCTGGCCCTCAGTCAAGCGTGGTGCCTGGGAAGTGGCTGCTGAGTTCCTCACTGTCCCTGTGCCCTTGGCCCCCTCCAGTGCAAAGGCCTCTGCTGCATCCACGTCATGTCTGCCAAATGCAGCCGTTGCTTTGAGGCCTTGATTCCTGCGAAGCAGCCTGGATGGGAAGAATTCAGGGGCTTTATAAGCCCTCCCTTTGGTCCCTTCCTGCCCCAATCAGGAGGAATCCCCCCAATTTAGGGGACAGAAAGGGGAAATTGCAATCTCCCCTCTGCTTCTTTAGCACATTTTAGTATACCTGTAGATTTGGTATTTTTTTAAATTTTTGCCACCTTCTTCACCCAATTCTTCCAAAGTTTAGTCCAAAGGACATAAACTTGGGTGCTTGGGTTGATGACAGCCTGCAGACAAGCTTTATGTGGCTTGCCCAGTGTCTTTGTTTGTTTGTTTGTTAAGTTCAAATTTGAATCCTTTAAGAGAGAAAAGTGCTCCCCAGTTTTCCACAGACCTCATCATTCCTTGGTTCTCCTGCACCCAGTCCACTTGACCTGTTTCCACCACCTGACTGATCCTTCCAGGCAACTTAAGTTTCCAATTCATGTTCCCCACGGGAGAAACAGAATAGGCAATGAGCACAGAGCAAACCTGTGTGAATGGAGAGAAATACAGAGAGGAAAGATAACAGATTTGTATGTCCAAATACTGTCTTAGCCACATATGAAAACACAATGCAGTTGAGGTGTAGACAGGATGTCCAGAGCCCTGTCACTCAGCTTCCCAAGTTGAAAATCCCCAAGTCTGTTGAACGAATGCAAATCTTTACGACATTCTCGCCTGTTCATCATATGACAACCTGTTCCTTTTGTCATCCTCTCTCCGTCTCAGCCTCAACAATCAAACTGTGTAACTTGCTCTTCTCTGTATCTGCTCACTTTGCCCTGAATAATTTAGCTCATTATGTTTCCTCCATCCCTGAATGTCTTTTCTACTGATTTCTGGTCAGAAACTTAATTATCCTTCAATTAGGAGCTCAAACTCTGTCTTCCTATGCTTTTACAAAAGGTTCTTGTCACCTTTTCAGGTGCAACCTCCTCTATCAGCCCGTTAGCTATAGGAATTCTTCAAGAATCCTAGACCCTCTCTTTGACCCCCAACCTCCCCCCTACAACACCCCATAATCTCACCCATGATCACAGCTTCAATTATGACTATTTTGCAGATGGCCCACATATGTATATTTCTAGCCCAGTAGTGACCACATATTTACTTGCCTTTTTGACATCTCTTTTTTGAATATTTCAAAGGCATCTCAAGAACAACTTAACTAATGACTTTTCTCTACTAAACCTGTGTTATTTCTTCAATGAATGATGGTCGCCACCAACCAGCTGTGTTGTTAGCAACCAGAAATCTAGGAGTCATCCAGGATCTTCCCTTCTCTCTTCCTCTCCATATGTAAACCATCAGAAATCCAGTTTTTTCACAAGAAGGGGATGACCTGACCAAGCCAACTCAAAATGGTCTTTCCAACTACTGCAATGTAAATTGTTGGCATTTGGATTTCCTTCTTCAGTATTTTGGAAAGCATCACTCATCAACTCTGGGGCATAGATCATTTGAATTTCAGAATTGGTCAGGCTGAGAAGGGAACCATGCGAGCCAATGATACAACTTCCAGTTAGAGTCCAAGTCCAAGTCTGAAGGCAGGAAAAGACTGATGTCCCGGGAGCTTGAAGACAGTTGGTCAGAGAGAGACAATTCTTTCTCACTTAGCCTTTTATTCTACTCAGGCCTTCAGTGAATTGTATGAGGCCCACCCACACTGGGGAGGGCAATTTGCTTTACTCTGTCTATGGATTCAAATGTTAATCTCATCTAAAAATACCATCATAGACACACCACGAAATAATGTTTAATCAAATTCTGAAGACCCTGGTCGGAAGACCAACTTGACTTGGCCCAGTCAAGTTGACACATAAAATTAACCATCACAAGAGCTAAACTTAGCCATTTTTCCTCTTACCTGGCCTGGCCTTTCTAATTCACTGGCTTCATGCCACATCAAGTCCAGGTCCGCTAAAAGAGCACACATCCCTTCTTTTCCTAATCAGAACAAGGTCTGCCTATTTTTGGAAGCAAAATGTTGTGTTTTGACCATTAACCTTTCTCCAAAGGAGAGAAGAAAGTCATTAAAAATGCAGCATTTCTAAAAGTTAACTTTATGGAACACCAGTCCCATAAGATATGCTGGGAAAAAAGAAAGGATTTCTTGACAGTTAAGTGCTATATCCCTGTGTTAGTTTTCTATGGTACATAACATATTACCATAAACTTAGCAGCTTAAAACAATAGCCATTTATTATCTCACAGTTTCCTTGGGTCAGGAGTCCAAGCTTGTCCTAGCTGGGTCCTCTGCTCAGATTCTCAGGGGGTTCCATCACAGTGTTGGCTGGGCTGTGTTCTTTTCTGGAGCTCAGGTTCTCTTCCAAGCTCATACGGTTTTTGGCAGAATTCAGTTCCTTGTGGAGATTGGATCGAAGCCCTCAGCAACTAGAGACAGCCCCTCTCCACAGGCAATCACACATGGCTGCTTGTTTTTCAAGGTCAGCAGGATGACCTCCGTCCATCTTTTAAGGGCTTTCACCTGATTAAGTCAGGGTCTTCCAGGATCATCCCATTTTTTATTGACTCAAAGTCAACTGTTTTGGGACCCTTCACATTTGCCATGTAATGTAGCCTAATCACAGGCATGATATCCCATCAATTTCACCAGTCTCATCCTCACTCAAGGGGACAAGATTATGTTGGACTCATACACCCAGGAGTTGGAATCTTTGGGACTATCTTAGAATTCTTCCTGCCACAACCCTGATTGAGTTTGTGAATTAGCATGTTACAGCCTCTGAAAAATCCTAGAGGAAAGAAATCTGGTTGACTTTTTTCCACCTATTGTTCTCCAAATTCATTTGGCCTTAATGAAAACCTTATTTTCATATAACATCCATCATTGTCCTTGAAATTAGTGTTCTGTTTCATCTGTGTTTTGGAATACACTGGAACAGAAAAAAACCTGGACCACCAAGTTAGTTCAGGATTCATGTTCCCACCCCGTCACTTCCCAGTGACTCCAGCTTCGGCACGTTCCCTGACCTCACAGGGACTTGGTAAAATGGCTGCGGAAGAGCAGTACGGGCTTCTCAAGGCTGTTACAACAATGGAACGAAAGTAAATAACACCATGGGACATGCCTAGCACAAGTTAGAGATCCAATAAGATAAAAAAATCCTGTTGACCCCTCCCTCTCCTTTTTCATATGAAATTTTATTAACAATTACAAAAATGATACCCCATTGATGTTAGAGTGTATATGATTTCAGATCTCAACCTTGAAGCTTTATAACATCCTTAAGCTAAAAAGTCTAAAATTAAAATTTAAGAGGAAGAATATTTCTTTGTTCTGCCTATGATAGTTAATTTATGTTTTAAACAGTCTTTCATCAATATCATCAGATTATAAGAAATCCAAAAAATGAATTATTAGCACTTGTAGGTAGTTTCTGCATTCTTTTTAACTACCAAAATAACAAAAACATGAAAAATTTGGTGTTATTGTTAAAGTTGAATAGGTTAAAGTTGATGGAGATGTCACAAAAAAGTTAACTACCACTCCTTTCATCAAGCAAAGTAATATGGAACGCTTTCAACCATATAACGTGAGTATGAACTACTTAATGCGTTTGGAACAAGTGCCAAGTTTTAGAGACAAAATATTTGACATTTAGGCTAACTGGCAGGGCAGGGTCTGTATGGCACGACTAAATAGGACTAATTATAAAGGTATAAAACTTGTGGGTAAAATTTAAACACTGAAATAATTCTGTGACCCTCAGCCAGGTATTTATCCTTTCTAAGCCTCAGTTTGTTTACCTAAAAAATGTGTATAATAATAGCATCTGTATTATAGGCATGTTGTAAAGATAAAATAAATAAAAACTTAGTGTAGTGTGTGTCACTTGAGTGCAAAGTTAATTATTATATACACTTAAGCTATCATTTGATCTCAACTCTTGTGATGTGCTTTAAAATCCTTGAATGAAAAGGTGGTGCTGAATTCTGAAATACTTAGAAAACTTTAGATCAAAGTTCATGTTGGACCTCTTATTAAAAAGAAAAGAGGGTTTCTCTGGTTGTGCAGTGGTTAAGAACCTGCCTGCCAATGCAGGGGACACGGGTTCGACCCCTGGTCCGGGAAGATTCCACATGCTGCAGAGCAACTAAGCCCGTGTACCGCAACTACTGGGCCCGCGTGACATAACCACTGAAGCCTGTGCACGTAGAGCCCGTGCTCCGCAACAAGAGAAGCCACCACAATGAGAAGCCCGCGCACCGCAACAAAGAGTAGCCCCCACTTGCCGCAACTAGAGAAAGCCCGCGTGCAGCAACAAAGACCCAACGCAGCCAAAAATAAATAAATAAATAAATAAATAAATAAATAAATATATATATATATATATATATATTTTTTTTTGCGGTACGCGGGCCTCTCCCGTTGCGGAACACAGGCTCCGGACGCGCAGGCTCAGCGGCCATGGCTCACGGGCCCAGCCGCTCCGCGGCATGTGGGATCTTCCCGGACCGGGGCACGAACCCGTGTCCCCTGCATCGGCAGGCGGACCTTCAACCACTGCGCCACCAGGGAAGCCCTAAAAATATTTTTTAAAAAAAGAAAAACAGCATGCTTATATTATTCAATGTCATTAGCCATTAACAGAGCAGAGGAAAGTGCAAAGAATATATTACTCGTAAACAAAATTCTTTCTAAATGGAATCCTTTGCTATGTATCCCATGAGGTATCTGTATGTCTTTAGGGACACAAAACAATTTGTTCAAACTTCTGGGCAAATTGAAACTCATATTTGGAGCAATGCATTAAGAATCTACAGATCATTTATTCATGTTCTTCACTGAAGGAATTGCAGACATCACTTTTATTATACAAATTGTCCTTCGGTGACTAAAATTCCTTCTTTCTGGCATATGGATGGAAAAAAAACAAAAGCAAGTGAGTAAGAAATGTAACCTGCTCTGATACTGATAGATAAATTGCATATATTCAAGAACAAGGAAAGTAGGGTGTGTGCATGCGCATGTGTGTGTGTGTGTTTCATATTAAAAAATAAAATATATTGGGAACTCCTTGAATTTTCTTCCTCAGTAACGAGTGGCAAGGATGAAAATGTTCACTTATAGCAATTTCACTGGCACACCATCAGTTATGCCAGAGCGCATGGTTGAAAGAAACGTGAATAGGGTATCATTTTGATATTACTTCTGCAAACACAGCTAGGAGAGCTAATGCTCATTTTAAACTGCATGTCAAGGCTTCAAAAGAGTCACAACAAATAAAGAAAAAAAATCCATGCAATTTAACTAGTTTTTCCTGGAGCTATCCTTTCTTGGGTACTATCAAACATATAAGAAAAAGATGTTGGCATTTCCCAGGGCCACTAGGTGAGCTTGTATTCATTGTGCACACCACACCACCAAGGGACCTGGACTGAGAGCTCTGATAGAGTATACTTTTTTTTTTTTTTTTTGCGGTACACGGGCCTCTCACTGTTGTGGCCTCTCCCGCTGCGGAGTACAGGCTCTGGACGTGCAGGCTCAGCGGCCATGGCTCACATGTCCAGCCGCTCTGTGGCATGTGGGATCCTCCCGGACCGGGGCACGAACCCGTGTCCCCTGCATCGGCAGGCGGACTCTCAACCACTGCGCCACCAGGGAAGCCCCCTGATAGAGTATAAAACATAGAATTGGGAGTCACTCAGAATTCGCGGGAACCCGATTCGCCACTTAATGTGTGAAGTTGGGATGTTTCTTAACTTTTCAAAGACTCAATTTCTTCATTAGTCAAAGGGGAATAAAAAATACCTACCTCTTACATTAATTATGGGAATTGAATAGGTTAATGTATAGGAAACACTTAACCCAATATGCTGTAGATGTGTAGCAGTGGTCGCTGTTACTTTGTTTGGTTGCTATAATATCTGTCTTTGTTTGGCTTTTCCAAAAGAAAGCAAAGGTAGAAGAGTTGGGAATGGAGACAGAGAAGGGAAGAAAGACATTAACAGGTGATTTATCGAGCAGGTGACTAGTGGGGGTAACTGGGGCTCAGTTCCTCTCGGGAACTCTAAGAGACAGAGTAGAACAGCTTCAGTATTATCCCCACCCAAGAGGTGAGAAAGCTGAGGTAGTTATCCACCAACTCTCTGTTATTGGTTGAGGACAGTTCCTGGGGACATTAACCTTCCTGCACTTCTGTCCTGTCCTGCATGCTGGACCAGTCTGTCCCCAAAGCAGAGAAATGACCACAGGCAGAAAGAATCAAAGGGATTTCAGTAAGTGGCCTTTCAAGTATAGAAGTGAGCACATAGGGGAAATGGGTAGAGCTCCAGCAGGATCTGCTTCATTCTCCTTAACCCAGACTTTATTAATCTCCCTAAGTCCTTTATGATGATCCTACTTTATGATGTTATTATAATATAGGTAAAATCTTTCAAACTATATTCTTAGGCATCTTTTCATCCGAAGACTGTAGTCTGGCAAGATTAGAGTGTATATACCCTCCAGTTGAATGGACTTAGAATTTTGAGCTTGGACATCCAGATTTTATATAGGGTTGGTTTGGTAGATGCTCTCACAGAATTTAGAGTTGAACTGGAGAGACTGGACATACACAAGTAAAAAATGTAAATTTAGAATTTTAAGGTACCAAAGTAAGTGCATTGGAATTTTCTAAGAAGTGAGATGTGAGGTTTTGTCATTGGGAAAACTGCTGAAATTCCTAATGCTTTCACCTAGTATCATTTCCCATTTCACTCTGAAACTTCGAGGGATCTAAATAGGGCACACACTTAGCGCTGACTTCTTAAACTATCAACTGCATAGCTCAGTAGTGAAATGATAAATGATTTGGTGCAGCAGAGTAAAAATGGCCAAAGATTGGACATGTTTCCTAAGATGCTAGGAAACATCCTATTGCATTATTCTGTTTCGTTATTTTTAAGAGGAAGGAGAGTAGGAAATGGGTTATTTCCCAACTGTGGCATAAAGAAAACACCAAAGCTGGAGGCAAGACTTTTAAGTAAGAGTTTAAAATTGGAAAACACCTTTTGAGTATGTAAATGTTGCTAATTAGAGTGACTAACAATCAATTACTGAGTGTCAAATTTGTGTTCTTAGAAAGATGGGGAGGATGAAAACAGCACAGACTTTGCTGAGGGAAAAACCTGAGATCTAAGCTCCACTACTTATGAGCTAAGATATCTGGTAACTTAGCTCATCTGTCTGAGCCTAAACACCTCTTTTGTAAAAAGAGCATAGTAAGCCCTGCCCCACAGTATGGTGAAAAGAATATGACATATAAATATAATATGATACATAAAAATGCTAGAGTCCATCAATGGGTGAACAGATAAACAAAACTGTGGTACATCTTTACAATAGAGAGTTACCCAGCAATAAAAACGAACTAACTATTGATGCACAAAAAACATGGATTAATCTCAAACTAATCATGTCAAACCAAAAAGCAAAGAGTATATATTGAAGGATTCCATTTATATAAAATTCTAGAAAATACAAAATAATCTATAGTGACAGAAAGCACATAAGCAATTGCTTGAGGATGGAGGAACCAGGAAAGGTAGGGAGTGATAGGTTAGAAAGAGGAACTTCTGTCGTGATGGAGATGTTTATCGTCTTGATTGCTGTGATGGTTTCATGGGTGTATACATATGTCAAAGTTTATCAAAGTTATAATCTAAATATGTGCCCTTTATTGTGTGATAATTATACTTCAATGAAGCTGTTAACAAAAACAGTGTTAGTGACATAGTAGATTCTCAGTAAATGTAATTTTCCTTCTCTAAATGTGTGTTTACCTGACCTTGACTCAACCTTCTTGGGGTCAAATTTGGTGAGTACAAATCAAGTGAAGCCAGATAGAACTGACATTCATTATTCTGTCTGCCCCTTTCTTTTTCCTGTAACAGGATCTTCCCTTTTTTAGTAAATTATTCTTCTTTGGCTCAAAAATGTGGTTCTGGTTGGAGTTACCAATCATAGAGAACCAGTACTTTGGCCACTCAGGGATAAGCATGTGCAGCAAACACCAGTGCTATGTGCCCAGCCCCCAACTTCCCTGACCTATGCTGCAAAAGGCTGGTACCTGCAACCTTCCACAGAGCTTTGCACTTGGGCCACTAGAGTTGCCTCACCTCCAGAGAGCCAGAGCTGGAAGTGCCTAGGAGATTATATCCTCTCAGGGCAACCTGTAGCCAACGACTGGGGCACAGGTGCAAAGGCCAGCTCCCCTGCTTCCACATAGGGCCAAACTCTGATGTGCAATTTATGGTCTGGAGCTCCCTGTGGGATCAGAGGGAGGCTGGCACTTCATCCGATATTGCAGCTTTGACAGACTCTTTTCCTTCCCTTACCCTGTTACCCTCATTTGCTTACCATTTTCTACTGGGAGAACTTCCTTAATAAAACCACTTGTACTTGAATCCAATCTAAAACATCATGGCAGCCCTTTTTCACCACAGAGATGTGTCCAGGAATGGAACTGGGACCCCAGATGGCCTCATCAGAATCTTTTAGATATTTTTAGAACTTGAGCTAGGGGATGAGGGCTCTATTTCTTCTATAATCAACAGGCGGTAAGGATGTGATGTGGAAGTTCCTAGTACCCACTTCTTCATCTTGTGAAAAACGATTTTAAAAGAAGAAAGCCAAACTGAGAGAAAGTCAGACCAGAGATGATGATGATGATGATGATGATGATGGTGATGGCTGGTGGGGAGAGGTGGGGGAAGAGAGAGAGAGAGAGAGAGAGAGAGAGAGAGAGAGAGAGAGAGAGAGAGAGCCTCCTCATGATGTTTAGGTACAAATAGTTATATTTCAGAACAGACACTGTTTTCTTCTGGAGTGTTTTATGTTGGTCAATAAATACCCTGAGTTTGGTTTAAGTTTTTGTCACTTGCAATAGAAGTCTTGATCAAAATTCCTGGTAAGCAATGGGACTTCCCTCGTGCCGCAGTGGTTAAGAATCCGCCTGCCAATGCAGGGTACATGGGTTCAAACCCTGGTCCGGGAAGATCCCACATGGCATGGAGCAACTAAGCCCGTGTACCACAACTATAGAGCCTGCGGTCTAGAGCCTGTGAGCCACAACTACTGAGCCCATGTGCCACAGCTACTGAGCCCATGTGCTGCAACTATTGAAACCCATGCTCTGCAACAAGAGAAGCCACCATAATGTGAAGCCCGCTCACCAAAATGAAGAGTAGCCCACGCTCACCACAACTAGAGAAAGCCCGTGCACAGCAACGAAGACTCAACACAGCCAAAAAAAAAAAAAAAAAAAATCCTGGTAAGCAATGGAACTAGGACTTTCTGCCCTTGCCATGTGAAATGCACAGGTTAGAACAAATTGGATCAAACAGGTGAATTGCTCTTATCCAGTTAGGCCACAGGCAATAGCCAATATTCAATGCTCAAAATTTTGCCTTTCAGAATTAGAGCTCAAAAGTTTTCACTTTCTTTTTCCTGGCAAAGAAATACGTGTATTTTGAGGTATAATCAAATACTTTTACAATATTTTTCATACTATATGGCAGTTGTTTTTAATAATATGAGCTGATTTTCTTTAGAATATGAAACTCTCCCTTTGTACAGACTGATGCTATGAAATCACTTAGGGAGACTATGGAGGTTAATCTTAGATTTCTTCCATTAAAAATTATACGTTTCCCTGAGACACAGAATGATAACATAAAAACCCATTTTATCGTAAAAAGAAATGATCCTAATGGCATAGACTAACAGTGATAGTATAAAAATGACTTTCTGGGAAAGTTTAGCTAACAAATGCTCTGAACCTTTACTGAATCAAATGGATAGCAGGACCATTAACTGCTTGGAGAACTTTCAAATTGAAATTTGCTATTTCGTGCAGAATCTTGGAATAGTACTTCCTTGGCTTGGCTAAAATCAGACTAATGACATGAGAATTACTATTTTAATTCATTTAATGATTGTCTGATGACTTAGAACTTTTTGCTTCCCTCCTGCTATGGAATTTAATGAAATTAATCTATGAAAGGGTTAGATATATAAAATGCACCATATTTTGTGCAATAATTTCTGTTGTTCTCAGAGTTGGATATTTGGTGGGGGAAGAGATACATCTGGGATTACGAAAGTCCATAAAAAGGGGAATGACAATATTAAGTATTACATTTCTGCTCTAAGGACAAGTATTTATACCAGTGGTATAAATATTTATACTAGGGGAGGTTTTGCTCCTTCTCGCCCTCTACCAATACCCTGCCCATTTCAGGGACATTTGGCAATATATGGAAACAGTTTTGATTGTCACTACTCAGGGCATTTTCTACTGGCATCTAGCGAATAGAGGCTAAGCATGCTAATAAATATCCTACAATGCACAGGACAGCCTCCTCAACAAAGAATTATCCAGTCTAAAATGTCAACAGTATTGAGGTTGAGAAACCCTAACTTATACTCTTGCTACCAAACATTCCCTTTCTTTCAACACTCCTGAGCTGCACCACACAGTGGTTAAGTGGTTGATTTGCAGAAGATGTATATTCATTGTACAACTTCTGGATCAGACTCTGGATTCCAGTCAGCCCTGCCACCTCCTAGCCATATGACCTCAGGCAGACCACTGCCTCTTTCTATGTCTTTTTTCTAATCTGTAAGAGAGGAATAGCATTTATCTCATAAGGCTATCTTGAGAACTGAGTCAGGTGGACACTCTCAGTAAATGTGCTTAACACAGTGACTGCACATAATACAGACTCAACTCAACTTAGCTATTGCTGTTTTTATTACTATGAGAAGAACTTGGGTACAGGTATGGGTGATGAAGCAAGATATTTTACTTGGTCTGTTTTGATGAAGCCATTTTGACACTAGGGATATTCTGATATAGCCTAAAACATAAAACACCAGAATTTCATTTTAAAAATTACTGCATAACTTCTACCACAGACATCCTTAGTTCAGTCTTACATCCTACCCCTCCCTTCTCTTTAAGCCTGAAACCTCTTGTCCATCCCTCATTCTCAACCTACCCCCAGCCTACTTTTGGACCTCCATGAACTCTCACCCTCTGCCCCTCTTTCTGCATCCCTAAACGCCACGGGCTTCAGGAAAAAGTTCCATGCAGTTTATACGCCCATACAGTATAAGCTGTAGGGTAAATTTTGTCAGCAGTCTTGCTTTGTTTGGTCTGCCTTTAAAAACAAATTTATTTTTTCATTTGTCTGCCTTTAGATAGGACATGTACTTGTTGCCATGGTCCCCACGACTCCTTATTCCCTTGTATGGCGTACTACGTTGTTCATTTAGGTTTTCTTGCTTTGTCTCCTAAAGGAAACCAGATTTGCCACCCATGACAGTAGATGCTGTAGAAGGATGATGCTGTGGGAAGGACTTAGGAATGCTACTGGGAAGAATTGGACGCTTCAGTAGCAGGCTCAAGAAGGTGGAGAAAAGGATGGCATTCTGGACAGGACAAAAGCTATGACTAAGTGTGCCAAGTTAGAATTTATGAGGCCTTTTCTGAGGACAAAGAGTAATATACAAGTCTGGCTGAACAAACCTTTCATGAAGGAAAGCCACTGGGGAGACAGAAACAGGTATTTAACAGGTATAAACAGGTATTTAAGCCCTGGATGTAAGAATTTAGATTTAACTTATAGGGATGGGAAGTATTAAATGATTTAAAATAGGACAGAGAAAGGACAAGATGAAAAGGATCTTTTGAGTCCTTTAAAAATACATTTAATATTTTTTTACTATCAATATGTGTTAATTATGATAAATTTAGATAACAATAAAGAAAATTAAAATCACCCCAATCCCACCTCCTAGATTTCAAATTATTTACGGTTATATACACACATTTTCAATAACAAAAATTAAAGTAACAAAAATTTTAGCTTTTTAAAAAAATCTGATATATCAATATGTTTCCCACATCATTAAATATTTTTCAAAGTACTGTTTCTGATATAATTGCAGAAGTAAGCAAATATCTGTGTTCATTGCAGTGTTACTTGTAATACTAGAACAAGCACTAAATGTGAAAACCACACAACTGTGCATTAGCAGGAGCAACTGATCCCATTAATTCATTCCACAAATATTTACTGAGCACCTACTATATGCCAGGCACTGTTCTAGGCATTGGGAATACAATAGCAAACAAAGCAGACAAAAATATTTGCACTCTCTGAGGTAACATTGTAATGAGTTTGTATGCTGCTGCAGGGGTTTGCAAAGTTTTTCTGTAAAGGGCCAGATATTACATATTTTTAGTCATAGGTTCTCTGTTGCATCTATTCAACTTTGCCATTGTAACTGGAAACCAACCATAGATAATACATAAACAAATGGGTGTGAGTGAGTTCCAATAAAACTTTATTTACAAAGACAAGTAGTGAGCCAGATAGATAGATAAATAGGGATAGGGATATATACATTGATATATCAAAATAGAAAATGTATATATAGAAAATTTGTTGAAGAAAACTTCTTAAAGAAATGAACTATTAACAGTGGCTACTACCTTCAGAGACTTAAAAAATCTTACAGTGTGCATACACTGCTTCTTTAAATAAATTAAAATTTTATAATATGTTTTTGGCATTGTTCAATATTCTAGTATGGTTTTTTTATTAACTATTCACCAGCTATGTGGTTTCCAAATTTTCTTTGTTAAATAAATTGCTGCAATTAATATCTTTGAACAAAAATCTTTGACTGCAAATTTAAGTATTTGTTTAGGATAATCCCTAGAAATAAAATTATTTGACTAGAGGATTTAAACTCTTAGGCTCTGGATATATATTGCCAAATTGTCCTCTAGAAGGATGTAACAATTCACACTTCTACTGACAATATTAAAAAGTATTTATTTCCTCCACAATTGTGCCCAACTTGGGCATTTTTATTGGTTTAAAAACATATACATTTTAAAAGGTAATATTA
The DNA here is from genome assembly GCF_964165515.1 of Mesoplodon bidens. Classification (NCBI taxonomy): domain Eukaryota; kingdom Metazoa; phylum Chordata; class Mammalia; order Artiodactyla; family Ziphiidae; genus Mesoplodon; species Mesoplodon bidens. The sequence continues at coordinate 22,886,226 of NC_138172.1, forward strand.
TCTTTTATTTTGCATTTCTTCAGTGCTATCAGTGAAGCTGGCTCTTTTTCTTGTTTACTGGCCACTTTTACCTTTTCTTTTTTGAATTTTTTATTCACATCATTTGTTCATCATGGTGTTATTTTCCTCAGAGCTTCTAGGTACTTGAAATATTTCCATGTGAAATTTTTACTTGTCTCCCTTCATTTTCTCCCTTGTGGCATTACTGTCTTCACTCTAGTGGACACTCTTGCCCTCACTTTGGTGTAAGGTTATTCCTATTTCTTCTTAAACATAATTTTTGAAAGGAAATTTACAGAGGTTTGTAGCATGAAGAAATCTCTTCAGGCAGGTTCTTTGAGGTAGCTAAGCTCTTCTTAGCCTCCATGGATGGCCATTGTCTCTGAAAGAAATCTGGTAACATTCCTTTTGCCTACACTATCAAGAGTTCTCCATGTTCTTTCAGCCCAAGGTCGTAAGGACCAGCAGCCGATCTAGGTAGAGAGGCTAGGACTCTTTACCTACTGTCTTTATAGAAGCCAGGGCATCGCTTCAGAAGCTGATCTGCCTTTTTGACTTGGCTTTCAGTTGATTCACTTCTATCATAATTACATGCTTCCTCTTTCCAGAGCTCAACAGAGCTTGATATCAGAGGAGAAGAAATCACTATTTGCATCACTTCTATTTCTTCTTTAAAACTATATTTTATTTTTTTAATCAGGTTCTCCCTGATTCTCTGCTCTTGCTGTGGCTAATCTTTTTAAATATATCAAATAGAAAACAACCAAACAAACGCTTTCTGGAATGCTTGAGTCTCTTCATGTCTCCACTGAGAAAGTCCAGGATCAGCTATTTTATGACTACATTATGGGGCCTAGACTGCAGGGATACTTAGAGCATCCATGCTTAGCTAGAAATGATACAGAATACGATAAAATCCAGTAATTGAGTTGGTCATGAAAACAGGTAAGAGTACAGTTTAGAACTGTAGTTTGGAAGCTTTTTTTCTTTTTCTCCCTCTCTCTCTCTCTCTTTAAGTAGCAGAACCTTTCTTACCAACACAATCTCGAGTGCCCTTCCTCCCAACCCAGATAAAATATTGATATGAACTAATCTGGTCAGTTTAAAGGGAGAGGCAATATAGTTTTACTTGGGCCCACATCTCCTTGACTCCCCTGGAAGTCACCGGCAGCTTTGCAAGACAATCACTGCTTCAGAGACCTGCGTCTCTCTGCTCTAAGGCTTTGTCTAACCACAGGGGCATAACTGTTCCGAGGAAAGGGAAGCTGGAAGTGCCTCAAGGAGCAGCTCTCAACCAGTGAGGCATGGGAGTTGGTGGAAAACCATGACCACTTCCTCATCCCTCGATGGGACCATTTTGAGGTATGTTCCATAACATTCTATCAGAGTGCTCTCTGAAACTGAACCCCAATTGCCTACAGCCTGTTCCGTCTTCCCTGTCTCATTTCCCCATTCCTTTTCCTGCTGCCAAGGATCACCTCCTAAATAAGCTATTTGTACCTAAATTAGGAACCGAATTCATATAACTTGTACCTAACAGGAATGCAATTAAGAAAATAGTGAGATGATACAAAGTCTGCATATCAGTTGGATAGCATAGACCTCTACTGGTAAATATGGCAGTCACTAGCTATGTGCAGCTATTCAAAATTAAATATAAATTAATTAAAGTTAAAAATTTATTTTCTGGGCCTCCCTGGTGGCGCAGTGGTTGAGAGTCCGCCTGCCGATGCAGGGGATATGGGTTCATGCCCTGGTCTGGGAGGATCCCATATGCCGCGGAGCGGCTGGGCCCGTGAGCCATGGCCGCTGGGCCTGCGCATCCAGAGCCTGTGCTCCGCAACGGGAGAGGCCACAACAGTGAGAGGCCCGTGTACCGCAAAAAAAAAAAAAAAAATTATTTTCTTAGTTTCACCAGCCACATTTCAAGTGCTCAGTAGCCATACATGGCTGATGGCTATGGTATCAGACAGCACAGTTATGGAACTTTTCCATCATTGCAGAAAGATCCATTAGATAGTGCTGGTGTAGATTCAATCCCAGATTGATTGAGATTGGCCTCTTCCTAGTCATTCCCTCAGGCAACTTACTCTCTGCTGTGAGACTCAGTTTGCACATCTGTAAAATACGGCTGTGGTGGGGATTAAGTAAGATAATTTCTGTAAAGCTTTGAGAAAGCACCTACATGTTCAATAAATGTAGGGGAATGAGAGAGAGAGGTAAGGGAGAGATGGATCTTGAAGGCATCTAAGAACTCTGAGGAACAGTGAACAAAACCACTAGTGTAGTGTGTGATCCAGGGCAGGTAATTTCCCTTCATGGGACTCAAATTCCATGCTTGTTAGGGGGTACTGGCAGATTTCTAGATATTATTGAATCTTTGAATTTTCTTATTAGGGTGATTTTTGCACTGGTTTCATCTTCACTTAGTTATCTTTTTAGTCAATGTCAGTTGAATACCGCCTGTCTTCCAGGCACTGTACTGGGTGCAGGGTCATAAGAGCAAAGAAGGCACAGTCCCTGTCACTGCAGATTTTTAAATCCTAAAGAAAGACGCATACAAGAAACTAATGGGGTAATTGCCTAATGATAACCACTGAGATGATCCCCAGCCTTGTCTTCAGAGAAACTTCCTGAAGAGGGTGGTGACTGAAACCCTCTCTAGAGAAGAGAGAGCCTGAGCCCAGTGAACAACAGGGAAGAGTTGTTTCCATCAGAGGGAACAGCATGAAACCTTCCTTTGGAGCCTCATTCCATACACTTTCTTCTCATGTACTAAGATTTTGGAGGGGTAGGGAAAGGTTAAGAAACATACTACAAGTGGGGTAAGAAATGGAAAAGAAAATGAGAGAGAAAGAGAGGAATTGGATGATTTCTGTCATTTTCCTCTAGCTTTCTCAAAGTCCCACCTTCTGGGTCAGTGCTTCTCCAGTCATAGACAATGGATCACGTACAATAAAGATGGTGGGGTGGGAGAGGTACTTATAAAATTGCAGATCTCTGGGTGCCAAGACAGACTGAATCAGAACCTTTGGAGAATACAGCCCCAAAGACATTAAAACAAAACAGAAACCTCTTAAAGGAATTCTACTGGGGCTTCCCTGGTGGCGCAGTGGTTAAGAATCCGCTGGCCAATGCAGGGGACACGGGTTCGAGCCCTGGTCCGGGAGGATCCCACATGCTGCGGGGCAACTAAGCCCGTGCACCACAACTGCTGAGCCTGCACTCTAGAGCCCGCGAGCCACAACTACTGAGCCTGCGAGCCACAACTACTGAAGTCCGCGTGCCCAGAGCCTGTGCTCCACAAACAAGAGAAGCCACTGCAATGAGAAGCCCGTGCGCCGCAGCAAAGAGTAGGTGCGCAGCAAGGAAGACCCAACACAGCCAAAAATAAATAAATAAAATTTAAAAAAAAAAGGAATTCTATTAAAAACCATTGCTGTGACTGCTTACTTCCTAATGAAGCAGGGCATTTGAAATGGAATGCCTTTAATTTTTATTTTGGTATTTATTTTATTATTTATTTATTTTTTGGCTGCTTTGGGTCTTCATTGCTGTGCACGGGTTTTCTCTAGTTTCGGTGAGTGGGGGCTACTCTCTGTTGTGGTGCGTGGGCTTCTCATTGAAGTGGCTTCTCTTGTCGCGGAGCATGGGCTCTAGGCGTCCAGGCTTCAGTAGTTGTGGCACATGGGCTCAGTAGTTGTGGCTCATGGGCTCTAGAGCACAGGCTCAGTAGTTGTGGCACATGGGCTTACTTGCTCCACAGCATGTGGGATCTTCCCAGACCAGGGGTCGAACCTGTGTCCCCTGCATTGGCAGGAGGATTCTTAACCACTGTGCCACCAGGGAAGTCCCTATTTTGGTATTTAAATGAAGGATGTCTTAATAATATTGAAAGTGCTAAATTCCACAGCTTTCGATTGCAGTGGGAAAACAGGTTTCTTTCTGAAGGGAATTTCTTTCCCACAATCTGGTACCATTTTTCTCTTTCAGTCCATGCTTCTCCAGTGTCCTTTGTGTAAATGTTCTTCACTCCACTTTTACCATCTTCTTTATCCATTTCTAAATTTCCCGACCAATAGAATGTCATCGCCTTTGTTTCTATCCTTAACTCTCATTCTCCACTTATTGTCTTCCAGCTGACCTTGCCCCTGAATGCTCCTTCTCCTGGTTTCTGATGTTCCTTACTCTTACTTCTTTTTCATCTTGACTTTGACCTGTTACTATGGCTCTACCTTCCCTCCCCCAGATTCTCTCCAGGATATAGTGAGAATTTCTCTTGAGCTCACTGTGGTTTTGTCAGAGGAGACACTTTCAGTTTCAGATCCCTTTCCTTCTGTGCACCTTATAATTTAAATAAGCTGCTGAAAATGTCATCAGAATTAATCATTTTAATGCATTATTGAAGAGGGAAAAAATAACTGCAGCACAATGGAAGTTCTTTCTGTGCCATTGGCAAATAACACAATTGAAGCATTGGTTAAAATGGCTGTCACAAGCAGCAACAGAGATATTACCAGTGTACATAATGAAAGCCCAAAGTTTCTTTGCCTGTAAATTCAAGAAATCTTTAATTATCCATTAAAGAAGAAATAACCAAACAAAATCCACAAATGCCCTTTGTTTCATCATCTTAATAGTGATTTTCATTCCTGACAGGGAGTGGCATGAACTCAAATATGTTATCCATGAAAATTAGGATTGTTTTGTAAAAAATTCTATTCATTTCTACTGGTTACAATGAGTCTGTATTTGTCAAATGGTTGTTATGCTTAAATGAAAAGGTAATGATAAACAACCACTGGAACTGCTAGATGCATGATCCCTGTGCTAGGTTTCCTGACATGCCTCTTTGGCAAATCTGGGCCCAGGGAGTAATCAGTGTGGATATGAAAATGAGCACATTATTTCACTGTTAACAGGCACTGCTAAAATGAAAGAGAAGGTGTGTGGGTCTACTGATGTTTTTATTTTCTTTCCTGGAACAATTAACTCAGTAAGAAATAGTGTAGGCAGGTTGTTCTAAATCCAAAGTTTGATGAAGGAGTTTTGGAACTTAATGTTTCCAGTGTATGCAAAGTTTATGAGAAGTGCTACACTGTTAACTCCTAGTTCAAATAAGATGCTGTCATACGTGGCCTTCATTTCACTAACGGGGAAACAGGCTCACTGATGTAAATGGTAAAGAAACAAACATGAAAAAGGTTTTCTTAGTCAAGCAAAGAAAGCCTAGTGGCTAACAGCCACTGGGACCTCCAGTGCTTGACAATGCACTGTAATGGGGAAGAACCCTTTGTATTCTATTACAAGTTAATCACTAAACGATGTTGCCTATAAGCTTAAATTATACGGTAAGGCCCATCTCTGGGAACCCTGCCTCCCAGGTAATGAGCATTAAACTAAAATACCTTTGCTTAGCTCACAGGGAACATCCTGACCAGGCCCACCCGGGAATGACTGCAGGGAGGAAGAAATTAACACATCCCCTCCTGGAGGCTGACAGGAACCAGGAAATGTTTGACTTTACTCCCTCCCTTTTTAGTATAAAAAAAGCCTGAATTCTAACTCAGGCAAGTTAGAATGGGTTCTTCGGGGCACGAGTCCACCATCTTCTCGGTTTGCTGGCTTTCTGAATAAAGTCACTATTCCTTGCTCGAGCAACTTGTCTCTCGATTTATTGGCCTGTTGTGCAGCAAGTAGTACGAGCTTGGACTCAGTAACACACTGGCAAAATACATACTATTATAATCCCCCTTTCACAGATAAAGGATTGAGGCTGCGAAATAACTGGCCCAAGCTCAGAGTTATTAAGTCACAGAGTCAAGACCTGAACTCAGTTTGTCTGATATCTACCTCTGTGCTTCAATCTGATCCCAGACAGTACAGAATGCTTTGGTAGTGGTATTGCCTATGGCCACAGTTACTACTCAAGCAGTTCACAATTGCAATACTGATAAAGAAAAAGCATAGAATCACTGTTTATTCACCCTTAGCCCAATGCTTCTACATGTCAGGGCTGACCTAGACCCCTGGTAGAAGATAGGTCTTGTACCCATGTGTCAAGACTCTCTGAGAGCAGCATTTAGTCATCACCTCCGTCTACGAATCAACAGGATTTTCATTCTACATTTAGGAACCCAGTGGAAGAAGGCAGAGTAACTTGTCTCTTGATTCACTGGGAAACTTCTTGAGAGTTTACCGCTATGGTTTGGTTTGTCTGCTTTTTTAAATTTTTTTTAGTTCTCAAACTAAATAACTCCTTGAGAAGATTATTTAAAATGCAGATGTCGGACTCCATCCTAAGTGATTCTGGTTCAGTAGGTCTAGAGTGGAGCCCAGGAATCAGGATCTGCCAAGTTCTAAAAATGTAAAGGTTCCCTGACCACTATCCTCCACCCTCTTCCTGGAGACAACCACTTTACACTCTTTTAATACTTTCATCTGGCACATACATGTCTCTACTGTTCTCCAGTGTTATCAAGATAAGTTACAAAGTGTCAGGGGCCTTATGACCCATATCTCAGATTGGCTCTGGTGTTTCACATTAGATATCAAATATTTATTAAGAATATATCAGAGGAAGAAACACAACATTTACTAAGACCCTGCTATGTGCAAGGTCTTTACATACAGCATCTCACTGAATACTTACTATCTCTGTATGACCTCGGTAGTTCCTCAGGTCACAGATTCACAGAAGGCAGAAGTGAGATTTGAATCCAATCCAGTTTCACGGAAAACCTAGTGCTCATCTCAGCAAAGCACAGTGCAGAACTCTTTGGTGGATCCTTGACCTCAAAGAGCTTCCTATTTGGAAAAAAAAGGGTAGAAAATAGAGAGAAGTCTTAGGAGGAACTCAATAAGTGTGAGTCGTCCTACTTGTGTTTATTTCACACTTTCTCTAATCCTGGTCCAGTGCTAAAAAGCACTGGAGATACCATACAAAGGTCCTTCTGCTCTATCTCCCCCAACCCCTTGGCTGCAGAGATGGCAGAATTAGAGAATGTGGTTGAAGACACTGAGGAATTGCTGATGCAGGACTTGGGCCCCAAAGCTGAGGAATAGGCAGTCTTCCAATTGAAACAAGAAAACTCATATGATGCTACCCAGCCCAGAAATTCACTAGTAGATAATGAACCAAAGATTGCCACATGTACATGAATGGTAATCAGAAAGACTCTGCCCACTCTACTTCCAAAAATCCTGCCCTAATAGAAAAAAATCCCATCCTAACAGAACACTCATCAAAGACTGTCTAAGGAGGCTCTCCTTTCTCTTTACGAAATACACTCTTCTTTTCAAACCCTTTCAGGTCTGTGCTGAAAGGAAAGTGATAGTAGCCAACTCCCTTGCCATAGTACTGTCTGAATAAACCACCTTTGATTAATTCTACAGGAGGTCTGCTTCCTTCTGACAACATGTTCAAAGCCCTCACCAAGCTTAAACATTCAGTCTGTAAACATGAATGAATCTTTGCTCCATCCTGGCTAGATGGCAGACCCAGTACAAGTAATGATAGATGAGGTGGGAACTCAGATCCCCTCATGTCAAGAGAAGGGTGTGGTCAGATTTCAGCTTTGGGGTCTGGTCCCAGGCTGTGACCCTGGGCAAGTTACATAGTGTTTCTGTAGTACAGTTCCCCCTCCGGTAAAATGGGAATAACATCATCTCCCCTTACAGGGTTCCTGTGAGGATTAAATGACCCATATTCAGAGGCAGCTGAGTACATGTAAAAGGAATGAGCATAGGCTTGGCACTGAATAAAAAGGGACGCATGAGTCCATATTGATACAAGTGAATACAAGGATAAATAAAGAAACGTGGGAGATGGTAAAGCTCTTCTCAGAGTAGAATGTAAACTAAAAAATGTAGAAAGGAATGGAATTAGACAATCATGATTTTGCAACCATTACAGTAATAACTGATTCAAGAAATAATCAACAATGGATGCTAAATCTAGCCAGTAAACTTGTGATTAAGAATGGGCTATAAAGCTATGTATCTATATCTATGAAAAATGGGGAATGAGGCAAAATATAAATAAGTGGTAAATCTGGGTAAAGGATACTTGGGAGTTGGGGGTAATGTTCTTGCAACTTTTCTGTAGATTTGTTTTATCAAAATAAAAATTTAAAAAATTAAAAGCAGAAAAAGTAAAAAGGGAAGTAAAGCAGAAACAGTTTCCTAGTTCTGTTACACTGTACATTTTCTCATGATCATAGGCTCAAGAACAGAGTAAGGTTAAAAAAAATTCTAAAATGGTACTTAATAGGGTGGGGAGAAGAGAGCATGGGTTTGAACCATTTTGAATCCTTATCAGATCTCTGACCTTCAAGAAGTTAGGTAACCTCTCTGTGCCTCAGTTTTCTCTTCTGAAAAATGGGGATTTATACATTGGTACCTACTGGAAAGGTTGCTATAAATACTAAATTAGTTCATAATTTGTAACGTGCCTGGCACATATTAAGCTTATTTGCTATAGTAATTTTATTACATATACAGTGCTTAGAGTCACGGTAAACTCCGAATAAACGCTTGCTCTTGTTCTGGTGATTACTGGCTTAAAGTGCTTCAATTGCTTTGCCTTAACCTTCGGTAAAAGATAAAAAATTCTTACTCAGGTGTAGAGGGAATCCACCGACCTCATCAGACCCACTTGCTTCTCCCGTACTCCCTCAAGGTTCAGCTCAAATATCGCTTCCCTAGGCGAGCCTCTGGGGCCCAAGGACCAGACCAGAGGCCTCCCTTACTTGGAGTCAGCTCCGTGGGCCAGTCCTCAGAGCACTCATGGCACCGGCCAACGTGCACTGGCCTGTCGCCCCAGCGTAGTTTAAGCCCCAAGACCGTAGGGCTCGGGATGTGTTTTTGCTCACGTCGTGAGCCGGGGAAGCACGGTGAGGAGGCCACGGGGCCTCTGAAGGCTGAAAGTGAACTTGGGGCCGAGGTGGGAGTCGCGGTGAGGGACGCAGGCATAGAGCAAGTGCCCCCTCAGGGGCGCAGCCACGGCCCGTGAGCAGCAGGCGGGCCCGGGCGGAGGGGGCGGTACGGGAGGGGCGGCCGGGCCCCGCCCCTTCCCCTCCCCTTCCCGCCTTCGCCGCGCGCCGCCTGGCTCTCCGCGCAGGTTTTCTGGTTAAGATGGCGGCCCCTGTGGCGGCGCAGGCCTGGAAACTACTGAGAGACCTGGCGCTCCGGTCCCCGCTCCTGGCGGCCAGGTCCCAGGTGAGCGGGCCTCTTGGTGGGAGCCTGGAGCAGCCAGTGGTGCCCTCCTATCCCTGTCTGTCCACCTCCTCCTGGCCCCGGTGCGCGGCCGCTAGGGCGCCGCACCTGTGGAGGGGACGCGCGGTGCTGCGCCCGGGGCGCACGAGGGACCCCAGCATCTCCCCACCCCCCGCTTCAGGTGTCGGGGGTCCCAGGCGGAGCGGGGAATGACAGTCCGGGCCACCCCGGAGTGAGAGCCACCCAGCTGTCAGTTGTCGCTGACGTGGGTTACCCTAGCGCTGCGGAGGGCGCCTGGCCCTGTACCAGGCGCTGCAGGCAAATTAAGGAAAAGTCTCCGGGACTGGGTTTTGGAGTCCTGAGGTGTTATTATGTCGACAGAAAAAAAATGCACAGCCTGAAAGTTGGGAAATACATTTTATTGGAGGCATTATTGAGGGTTGTATCCTGGGGAAGTTTCTGGATAGTTCTGAGGAACTGTTCCAAAGAGGTAAGGGAGGAGCCAGGATATATGGGAGTTTTGGCTGGAAAAAAAACTTGTAGTGGGACATCAGAAGGTTAGGGCTAATCACAAAAATCAGATATGTCAAGGTAGTGATTTTAATGCTTTGCTCAATTTGGGAAGGTGTAAGAGTCTGGGCTTATTGAAGTTATTCCTTTGATATGCATCCTAACTCTCTAGGGCCTGTATCCTGTTTTTCTGCATCCTGAATTCCCCTCAGGGTGCACTGTCTCCGGCGGCTGCAGTGACTGCTGACTTGATGGCAAGCAACATTCTTGTTTACGAAAACGGCAGGCAACATCTTTTTGTCCTCAGTTACGTGCTTTGCCAATGCTGCTTTTGAACCGTCTCTCTCTTGAGCCCATTTGTTAGGCCACATGATGAAGGTGCCTAGAAACCCAACCCAGCCTTGCTGGTTTAGTAACTCACCTCCTGGAGTGAGCTCTCTGCAGGCTGCCTGCTTTTGCAGACTTGGAGGGGGGCGGTGGTGGGTAGTGGTGCCTGAGTTGGTGAAATGAGGGGGTCAAGGAGAAAGATGGGAAACACTCTCCCTCAGTTCAGTGAACAATCAGTCCCAGCAGTAAAACACATCAGAGCATTGGCCCTGTCCTCTTTCTCCTTGTTTCAAGAGAATGAAAACCTAGGAGGGCCAGTGGTGGATGCTGAATAGCTATTAGAACTTGGCTTCCTGTAGATTTGATCAATACGTTCTGCAGGTGGCAAGAGTCACAGTAGTCAAAAGGTCTTTGGGGAGTTATGAGTTGGTGATGACTCATGGACAAATGACTCAAGCACTCGACTTCTTATTCTCCATTAGTAATATCGCTACTCTGTTAAAGAAAGGATGATGTGGGGCTCATCCACAGCAGAGCATCGTCCTTGTCCGTTTTCCCATCTTTAATTGATGAGAGACAAATGATCACTCCTGCAGTTTTAACTAGGATATGCATAGTATATTTTTTTAAAAAATTGAAAGATAGCTACTAATGATTTTTTGAGTTACTCTAAGCTTTGGTTAATTATGACATCTGAAAGGTTTTTTTTTTTCCTTCTTTCATTTCCTGACTTCTCATTTGTCTGTTTTTGTTAATGTAAATTTAAAAGGTGCTAATAACTTATTACTGTGATATCTTTAATAGGCACTTGACAGTATGGTGGGATAGCAAAAGGAATGGTGGTTTTGTCTAATTAAAATCACTAATAACTTGTAATAGAGTAAGGAGAATACCTCCAGGTGATCAAGTTCTATTCATTATTTAAGTGTTAGAAAAAACAAGAACTGTGGTGCTATGAGAGTAGACTTGAATTGATGGGAAACATGGGGCCTAAGGCAGTGAAAACTCAAGCAAAGGAAATAATTGTGGGGAGAAATCCAACTGTTTAGCTGAAGTATGATAGGGCTTCTTGCCTTACCAAGAAATGGGAGTCTAAACACAACACTGTAGAGAATCTGGGTGGGTGATACCCTTGGTTTGGCAAGAAGACTGGGTAAAAGGATCTCCTACCTCACTGCATCTAGTAACTTTGATTTACATACTTGTGGATGGCGTATTGTCCTGTGAACATAAGCTTAGGAAATGAGTTTGTTTTTTTTTTAAAGTCAGGAATAGTACACAGTGTTCAAGAACTGGAAATGGGCATTAGCAAGCATCAGATCCAACTAGCTTATTTCACAGGTAGAAAAATTGAGCACTAAAGAAGTTCAAGGACTTGTTCAAGGTTATAAAGAGAGTTTGTGGCAGAACTGATTACAGATTAAAGGTTTACTTTTCAGTTTCCATTATACCAGGCTGTGGTGTAAATTTCGTCATGAAAATAAGTTATATCAGCATGTAAGTTACTCTGCATAGCATAAAGTTACTATGTAACATCCAAGTCAACAACACTACTGACACGTTTTAATTTTTTCTTCATAAACATCTTAGAATTGGCAATAAAAGTAGGTGAGTATTGTTTGTGATTTGTAAGGAACCCTCTTCATATTCTTGAATGCTTCTTTGTATCTCCTCCGCCTACCTCTGCATGTATGTTGTACCTACCTACTCCCTTGCCCACGGCAGACATTACAGTTGAATATGACCCTCTTTTTCTTGGAAACTTAAGAATCCTCACCAAGCGTCTCAGAAATCTCTTGCTACTCTTCTTGGCTCAGACCTTCTTTGTACCAGGCCTTGTGCAAAATTCTTGTGTGTACAGAGATAAATGACCCAGTTTCTGCTGTGAGAAGTAACTTTAACCACTCTCACAGAGGTGCCAAAGAATGTCACTTTATCTACCCCCTCCTCATTGTTAAATTTAACATTTGACACATATTCCTGATGCTAAATGTCATTGACATTTTTAATTTCTTCTGCTGTTGGCTTCTCTGTTTTGACTTTCGATTGATGTTATACCCTTAAAGGGCCACCCTTTTGCCATTTCTTATTTTACATATATTTCTCTATTCATCTTATACCTAGAACAAGACTCTATAGGTACTGATATTTGGGGATAGTAAACAAGGCAGGCAGAGATCTTGGCCACATGATACTATATTTTAATGGGGGTGGGGAAGGGCTAGACTGTACATACATAAACAATAATGAAAATGATTTCAGCCAGTGACAAATGCTATGAAGAAAATAAAACAAGGTCATGGGCTGGACAATGAATAGCTTAGCCAAGATGGTGGGTCATAGATTAGATGATCCAGGAAAACCAATTTGACATTGCATTGTAACACATGTAATAAAAATATACATATTATAAGTGAACAGCTTGATGAGTTTTCACAAACTGAACATGCCCAGGAGATCAGATCCATATCAAGAAATTAATCATTTAGCAGCAACCCAGAGGGCCCCTTGGTGCTCCTTCCCGTCACTACTCCCACCCAGAAAAGAGTAGCCAGTCCCCCGAATTACGCCACCATACACTGGTTTTGTTCCTTTTTGTACTTTATGTAAATGGAATTATACAATGGATTATATGAGTGCATACTCACATAGTCACCATTATGTTTATGAGATCCTGGAGGTGACTTTTTGACATTTGAACTGTCACCAACCAGGTGACACTAGGGAGGAGAGGACAGCAAGTGCAAAGGCCCTGAGGTGGGACCTGAACTCAACATATCCAGACAGTTAAAGAGGTGGAAAGTGACAATACTAGTCGTGGTCTGAGAGGTAAGCAGGGGCTGGATCAAGTGGGGACTTGTAGGGTCTGATAAAGAGTTTTTAAAAGTTTAGAGTGCTTTGCCCAAAGTTACTCAGCTAGTAAAAAATAGCTGAATCCCAGTCCGGCTGCCAAAGACCAGGCATGTAATTACTGTACAGTGCACTCCCTATTATAAATAGCATGATACAGCAAGGCACAACCACGTTGGGCACAGAGATGAGCCTGTTACATTAGTTATGTCTTAGGGGAAATCTTGGCTGAGGGCACTGAGTTTAAATGGTTAGTTATAATCTGATCATGGTATTTTGCCTTTTAGTGCATTTCCCCTCTCATAATGGCTGGGTGAAGTTCACAGAGCTGTTCTGTTGTAGGTGAAGCAAAGACATTGTGGGAAACACTGCCCCTCAGGCCCCTAGTTGTAGAATCCTTGTTGTGTGGTTCTCTACAAAGCCCAGAGCTTCTGTCCAGGAACTCAGGGAGGAGTGTGTATTGTTGAAGGAAACCGAAACCCTGTCCCTGCTGTTGTGTATCTCAGAATAGAGAACTCCAGCTTAATTTTCTGTTCTTCCCAGAAGTGAGAGGAGAAAGATAGATGCCTGGCTTTTAGAAGTGAAGGACTGAAGCTTATGTGCAAGTTTCTGTCAGCTAACTATGGCTGTGGAGGCTGCATTGGAAGCTGTGACTCACCTTTATCTGCCTTCTTGCCTAGAAGAATAAATATCTGACTCTTTTCTTTTAAAAATGAAGTGCACTTGCAATTTCTGCTGTTAAAAAAGGAAATTCATCTCAAATAATTTAGTTGCTAAACTACTGACTTCTGTGTGGGGAAGACCTTTAAATGATAGCTCTTGTCCCAAATTGATTTTGTTTACTGTAAACGAAACACTTCTTTCATGGATGAGTACACAGACCCATAGTAGTGAGACTTTTGCTGCTCTCGTATCCTGGCCCAATTCTGTAAGCACATCGCCCAGAAACTCACTGACATATCTCGTATTTTGGGGAGGAAAAGAAATTACATATGCAACTTCAGATCATTTGTCTTTCAACTCTTTTTACTATTCACTCAATATGGAATTGTACTTTGCTAGCTGTGCACCCATCATTTTCTGTTACTCGATGAAAACGTTTTATCTGAAGAACTTGAGAGATTTCTACACGTTTGAGCAAGTGGTAAAGTCAGTATACTAATGAAATTTGGGGAAATGACACTAGAATTAGTCTGGTAAAGAAGATGCAGGGGAAGGCATGCCAGGTGGAGTGGACTGTGGGCGAAGGCAGAGGGGAGAGAGAAGATGGGGAGATTAGAGGAGTCATTGGGAACAGTTTGGTATGGAGGAGAGGCAGGTGAGTAACAGAAGCTAGTGGAGATCTTTTTGGCAAATGAGGAAGGAAAGAAGAGCTGTAGAAAGCCCAGAATTCAGCATGGTATAGAACTAGATAACTGAACATCAAGCACCTATTGTTCACTTAGTAAATATTTTCTCAGTGCTTAGTCTTTGCCCAGTGCTATTTGTTGTAAGCTCCTTGAAGGCAGAGACTGATTAATTCTTCACTGTAAATCTAGTGCTTTAGAGAATGCTGGGCATATAGATACCTTTAATAAATAAGTTCTGTGAGTGAGTGAATGCAGGAAGCTACATAGCCCTACCCTCAGGGGGCTCATAGTCTAGTGGCAAAATTGGCGGGTAAACCAAAAATTATGCAGTAGCATCGTGAGATCAGTAGAGCTATGTTCTTAGTCTTCTGTGACACTGTGCATGGTCTCAAATGGGGCACTTGCTGTTTCCCTGTCTGAAACACTGTTCCTTCTGATCTCAGGCCTTGTTCTATCCCATCATTCAGCTTTCTGATTCAAAGTGGTCTTCCCACAGGGCGTTCCCTAAATTATCTTATCTCACTCACTTTCTCCCCAGAGATTATTTTCTACCCCTTGCCTGCTTTTTAACACTTTACCTGGTGGTTTATTATGTGTTTTTTGTTTGTTTGTTTTATTGTCTGTCTGCCTTCCTTTCCCACAAATGTAAGAATGTAAGCTCTATGAGGACAAAGATTTTTCTTACGCACTGATATTTCCCCAGCCTGCCTGACCAGGTATTCAGTAAGCTTTTGTGGTCTAAATGGATGTGTGGGGTACACAGAGAAATGAGAGGCAGGTAAGTAACAGAGATGAGGGTTGATGCAGATAATTTAGGCAGATGAGGAAGGAAAGGGCTGTAGAAAGTCTCGTTGTGAAAGGGCTTTCAAAATAATAGGACTGTGCATTTCATACGTGACAGACCCTGTGCAAAGTGATGTCTGCACATTATTTCCTTAACCCTTACAATGTTACTGCAGGGGAGATTGTACTGTCTTCATGTTACAAATAACAGAACAGAGGCATAGAAGGGTCATACTAAATAACCTGCTTAAAATCACAGGGCCAGGGAGTCACCTGCCTCATGCTGATAAGTTACTTATGCTGTTAAAACATTAAGTTACATTGCCAAAGGGTCCTCTTTGAGCTGAACTATCCGGTTATGCTGATTGCTAACCTTTCGCCCTTTCTTTGTCCCTGAGTAACGGGCAACTTGGTCTTTGCACTTATGCCGACTTAGGTGGACTAATCAACAGTGCATGATTGTCCTCTTACCTGACTCTTATCAGGCTCTTATCTGACTCCCTCCTCTGGCTCCAGGGTCTGGGAAACAGTGAGGAGAAAAAGATATGGTTCTGTGTTAAAATAGGACTAAGTTCAAATTCTGGGTCTGCCAGGTTCTTGCTCTTCTCATTATTGAACTTGACTGAACCTCAATTTATTGTCCCCTGAAAGGAGATAATTCTTACAGATACTTACAAAGATTAAATAAGATGATATGCATGATGTCTGACATTATGGTTAGATAGTAGGCTCAGAGAGATTATTTCTCTTGCAGTAAATTTGAAGCTAAATTTACTTGAATTTTTTTTTTTTGGCTTTATTAAGCCAGAATAGTTTTCCTTTCCCAGATTTGATAAGCATTTAGTGTTTGCTGCCATATCAGGGTTAGGTGCTGGCTTGGTGTTTCCAAATGGTTTATTTCACTTAATCCTGCAACAACGACTTGAAACAGAGGTGATTATTCTCAGTTTACATCTAGGGAACTTGACGCTCAGAGAGTTCAAGGCCTGTCTCCTGGGCCCCAGTTATCTTCATTATTCCACAGGTGGGGTGAAGTTCTGGTGAGGCGTGAGGTGGCAGTGGGGAGGGTTGTGTGGGGAACTCAGTTGCACCGTCCTGGATGTTGCTTGTTCCAGAAATGTTTGCACATCTTGGTGTTGACTTAGTAGCTATGGCTTCTGGACCTCTTATGCATCAAAGGTTTGAGGTGGGGGGACACCCAAACACTAGACTGTAGTCATAACGTGTATGCAAGGGCAACTGGCACATGCCCTTCACTGTCTGCCCTGTGCACAGGGCTGCCTTCAGGGTTTCAGGAATGCTGGAGAAATTGTGAAATTGCATTTCTTTTGGAGGTTGAGTTTTGGGGGATGGTGATAGAGGGTGGAGTTTCCTGGTATTCTGAGTTCAGACTTTGTTCAGTGTTCTGATTACGTGGCCAGCTTTTGCCCCTTTCTAGAAATGATTCCAAAAGAATAGCACGTGGATACTAGTCACAAAGGCATAGATTTCTAACATTTACCTCTAACATTTACTTTTATTTTAAAATTAGAGGGGTTTGATGTAGTGTTTGAGTTGATATTGGAGACATAGCAAAGCTTAAGGAATAGGTCTGAGTTTGGGTCCTGTGAGTGGGGGTGGGATGGGAGTCTGGCATCTCTTTTTCTACCCCTATCCATTTCTCCATGTGCTTACCTATTTCCATTTCTAGGCTGTCTTAGTCCCAGGGTTGTGACTTGAGGACCCTGAGGAATTTCAGGAGGGCTGCTTTGTGGAGTTAGAGGTGGGGGAGCAGTGAGAGATGAGTCTGGAGTCATAAGCAGGGGCAAAATTTTACTGATCTTGTGAGTCCGGTAATGGAGTCAAGGTTAGTTCTTGAGGGCAGTGGGGAGCCATTGAAGGGTTTTAATAGGGGCTAATTTTTTAAAAATTTTTTTAATTTTATTTTTTGGATGTGTTAGGTCTTCGTTGCTGTGTGTGGGCCTCTCATTGCAGTGGCTTCTCTTATTGCGGAGCACAGGCTCTAGGTGCGCGGGCTTCAGTAGTTGTGGCACGTGGGCTCAGTAGTAGTTGTGGGCTCAGTAGTTGTGGCTCAGTAGTGGGCTCAGTAGTTGTGGCTCTAAAGCACAGCCTCAGTAGTTGTGATGCATGGGCTTAGTGGCTCCGTGGCATGTGGGATCTTCCCAGACCAGGGTTCGAACCCATGTCCCCTGCATTGGCAGGCAGATTCTTAACCACTGTGCCACCAGGGAAGCCCCCACTGAAGGGTTTTAGACAGAGGAGTGGCAGGAGCCATTTTATGCTTCAGAATATTCTTTCTTCATACAGTGTGGAAAGGGTTGGAGGGATTAAGAATGGAAATCATTCAGGTGACTCTTGTACTAATTCTGTGCCAGTAGTAGTTATGCCACAATAATAGGCATAAACCAGGATTGGAATCACACTGCTTGGGTTTAAATCTTGCCCTCAATACTGGTTATCTTTGTGATGTGTGACAATTACTTACATATTTTATTACAAGACTCACATTTTTTCTTTTGCACATTTCAACATCTCTGAAAACTGCATGTGTTTGTACACTTGTGTCACAGATTGAGTGACAGTTTTTTTTTTCTCCAGTGGTACATGACATGGAAGAAGATGGGAGTTTGGATCAAAATCAGGGTGACCACATAATTTTTTGCCAAATCAGGATACTTTTGAGAGTGAACGTGAGCACTGTGAATAATTACACCAGCAGGTATAGCAGAAACCCAGACTGTGCCTGGAAAGCTGATACATGGTCCCCCTAACTAAAATGGACTAAATGGTGGCAGTGGGGATAGAAGAGAAAGATTGGCATTATTAAGGAAAGAGGCTGGACAGGATTCATGCTTTCCCTGCTGAGTCCCCATTGCTGGCTTCTCTCCACTGCCATATACCAAAAAGGTGATAAAAGGCTGTGTACCATCCCTGAGCAGAGAAGGTGTGAGGAGCTACCGTTGTTATAAAAGATCCCTGCTTGTCTCTGCCGTGGGACCATGTGCTCCGTCCTTATGCCCAAGTGTTCCCTGGACACGCTGTTACGGTCGCAGAACAAGAGCAGGCAAATAAAAGAAGAGAAATAGAAAGACCCATAAATATGCCAGGCTTGCAAAGTGCACGTTTCTAAACTTGAGCGCAGTGAAGAGCTTTCCAAAGCTCCAAGCCTCCCTTATCCTGCGTTCACAACGTTCTGGGCCCTGGTGGAATCGTGCGGTCTGGCTTAGTTATTTCCTTTTGTGCTCTCAGTCTTGTGTGGATGATGCAGTTGATTATTAAGGCTTCTTTGATTGAAAGATCTCCTTGGACTTTTCTTAAGGGAAAAAAAAAAGGTTTATTGAAAGGGACACATACTGGAACTCAAGACTAATGTTCCTTGGTGTTGGCTCCTCTGTGCCTTTTCTGTTGTGTTAACTGGTGGTTAGCTCGTGGTACCATTTCTCTATAACTTGTACCTGCCCATAACTTTGTCCATTCCTGGGCCCACTCCAGCTTCCTAATCCTAACACATCATTCAGCTTCTGTCTTTCAGAATGTCACAGTTCTAATAACAAGAAAATCTCATCAGTCTAGCTCATCCTTTTGCACTCACGTTCGGGTCACTGGCCAGGTGAAAGACTGGCTGGTTCTTTTTAAGGTATCCACCTCCGCCTTACCACCTGTGGCTGAGGTGGGGAGGTCTTGGAGAGGAGCAGCACCATGGCCCCCTGAGTAGGAGGGCTCTGAGTGCAGTGTTGATGGGGTGGCCTGATCCATTTGGAGTTCCTTCATGAACTGCTGCTAACTCGTCCATCTTCTTTTCTCCAAGTTCACATGTTCACGTTTGCTTTGTTTCCTTTTTCACATTCCCAAATTTCTGAAGATCTTCTTACTATTCACTTGGCTGGTCTTAGATTAATTTATCAGAGATTAAGGTAATGGTAGTGGGCCTTGTTTTAGACCACTTTCTTATGATCATAACTAAAATAATTCTCAGGAGAGAATTATTAATTGGGAAAATGGGATATCATGGGAAGTCAGCTTATCCACCCAAATAGCCAAGTGAGTGTTTCCAAGACAAATGTAGACAATAGGCTTCATAGGGCCCTGGAATACTTCCTCAGCTTTGCTTGGAGCAATATTCTAAGTTGAAATAACCCAAGTTCTCTTGGTTCACTTCCACTTTATGCTTCCCAAAGGGGATTTGTTTGGGTCCTTTTGCTACCACTCAATAAAAAACTGCCATATTGGGCAGTACTTCCTTAAAGCCACCTGCAGAGGATGCTGGCTCCCACATTAGTCCCTGGTGCAGTGAGGTGGGACTCGGGGCACAGGGTTTATTTCATTTAAACCATGAGTAGGAAGACTATATTTTATCCTTAAAACTGGGGCACTTTTGATAGTTAAAAGGGAGCACTGTTAATAATTATGCCAGGATAATAGGCATAAACCAGGCCTGGAACCAGACTGCCTGTGTTCAAATCCTGCTTGCAACACTTAGTAGATTTGTGACCTTCTGAAAATTACTTAGGTATTTCATTGTAAGACACACTTTTTTCTTTTTCACATTTCAGCATCTCTGAAATATGGATGTGTTTTACAGTTCTGTCATAGATTGATTGGCAGTGGTACATTAGAGTGGTGCAAAAAAGTTGTTCATTCTTAAACTTGATGAAATTTCTGTGCCTCAGTTTTCTCATCTGTAAAATGTAGGGAGCTACAGTATTCACCTCCCAGAGTTACAATGAGGATTAACTGAGGCCATGCATATCATCTTAGCACCATGACCTAGATGATCAGAAAATTTTAGTAATCGGTTTTGGTATTATTGTCACTAGCTTTAATAAATTGTAGTTAAATCATAGTTAATTAAATCATATTACATAATATGTGATGAATTGGGAGATTGGGATTAACATGTATACACTGATGTGTGATGTGTATAAAATGGATGACTGATAAGAAAATAAATAAATAAATAAATAAATAAATAAACAAAAAATAAAAGGGATGTTCTCAGAAAAAAAATTGTAGTTAAATCATAGTTAATTAACTCATTACATAATATGATTAAATCACATTTAACTTACATGCGTTGATTAAATAAAATATATTATTTAAGTAAAATAGATTAAATAAAATATCAAAATATATTAATTAAAATACACTAATTGAAAATAGTTAATTAAAATATATTAAATATATATAATAAATATATAATTAAGTTATGGTTACATAAGTAATAAACAGAACGGCTTAATTTTTGTAAAAAGCCTCCTTCAGTGTTTTCCCTGCCTTCCTCCTAAACCCCCTCAACATTGCAACTTGCGAGGGAGATGAACAATGTAAGCAAAGTAGGGGATTAGAACAGTCAAGTTGGGGAAATGACATGGAAGGAGAGAGAGGCTCTCTGTAGTGCCTTATTGGTGTCAGGAATGGAGGACTACAATGAAGTCCCTTGGGAAAAGGACTTTCTTGCACTTAGCTCCAGATTGGGAGTGGAGACCAGCCATTTAGGTTTATCAGAAAATTTACAGTTTTCACCTTATCACATTTTTATAAGGAAACTATCTTTATCTTTTGTTTGATGTCACTGTCTTCTGCTAATGCTCTCCTAATTGCTGTCCAAATGACCACCTGGACTTTGAAGGACATATTTGGGTTAACTTAACTTTGAAAAGAAGGGGAGGAAAACCACATTTAATATGCACTCCTATACCAGCCTTAGGGCTTACATAGGCCTTTAATAAGTAATATAAAGAAAGCTGAGAGTTATTAATTATTTTTCATTGAGCGAATAAACTATTAATGGTGAATGTTTCTTTGTTAAGGTTCAGAACTCTTTTTAAAGTGACGTATCATTAAAATTGAAAACCAACAATACAGGGAAAGAAAGATTTTTTCAATTTTTAACCTTTTTATAATTAGCATGAAAAAATAAATGTGCTATTTGGCTAGTTAGAAAAACTAAATAAGTTTTGAGATAGTGAAGTTGTAGACAGATTATCCTCACTAATTTAAAAATGATTACGGATTGAATGGCTGAGTGTTGAGAAGATTAGCTTGAAATAGAAGCAGAAGTCTTGTGACTGGTTTTTGGGGAGGCTGAGCCTAAGGGTGTAGATTCTAACATCAGTTCTAGTGTATGGGTTTTCCAATACCACCAAGCAATTCTCCACCAGCTGGGTGTCCTACAATCCAACTAAATTCTGACATTGTTGACATGGAAATAGCATTAGATTCCACAAGTTAAGGGCACAGTCCAACAAGACTGCCACCCCACCCCACTTCAGAGGCCAATATCAAGTCTACATTGTCACTTGTACTTCTGAGTGACTGGCTATAGATTGGAGGTTCCCATGACCCCCTCCTCAGGTTCCATTAATTTGCTAGAGTGGCTCACAGAATGTAGAGAAACATTTTACTTCCTAGGTTACCAGTTTATTGTAAAAGGCTATATAACTCAGTAACAGCCAGATGGAAGAGATGCCCTGGGCAAGGTGTGTAGAGAGGGTTATAGAGCGCAGCAGTCTCCCTGAATCTCCACATGTTCACCACCCCGGAAGCTCTCCGAGTCTCCTGGTACAGGGATTTTTATGGAGGCTTTATTACATGGGCAAGATTGATTAAATCATTGGCCTTCAGTGATTGAACTTAATCTCTAGCTCCTCTCCCCTCCCCTGAGGTGGAGGAGTGGGACTGAAAGTCCCTACCCTCTAATCACTAGGCTGGTTCCCCTGGCAACCAACCCCATCCTTAGGTTACCTAGTGGCTTTTCAAAAGTTGTCTCTTTCATTTAACAAAGATACCTTTATCACTCTCTTCACTTAGGAAATTCCAAGGGTTTTAGGAGCTCAGTACAAGGACTGGGGATGAAGACCAAATATATATTTATTATAAATCACAGAATCACAGGGTGCTGTTAGGATTGGAGTACCAATTCCAAAACTCCTAGCAGGCATGTTGTGAGTATAATGGATGCTTTCTTTTTTGTTTCATATACGTTTATGGTAAGGTTTTTATGAGTGATATAAAATTGATTTTATAACTTTTATATAAAATATTTTAATGTGGGGGAAAACTTACAGAGTTAAATTTTAGATAAGGATCATGCTGTGATTTATGTCATAGAGTGTTCTGCCGATGTTTTCCTCTAAGAGTTTGATAGTGTCTGGCCTTACATTTAGGTCTTTAATCCATTTTGAGTTTATTTTTGTGTATGGTATTAGGGTGTGTTCTAATTTCATTCTTTTACATTTAGCTGTTCAGTTTTCCCAGCACCACTTATTGAAGAGGCTGTCTTTTCTCCATTGTATATTCTTGCCTCCTTTATCAAAAATAAGTGCATAGCTTTATATCTGGGCTTTCTATCCTGTTCCATTGACCTATATTCCTGTTTTTGTGCCAGTACCATACTGTCTTGATTACTGTAGCTTTGTAGTACAGTCTGAAGACTGGGAGCCTGATTCCTCCAGCTCCATTTTTCTTTCTAAAGATTGCTTTGGCTATTCGGGGTCTTTTGTGTTTCCATACAAATTGTGAAAGCTTTTGTTCTAGTTCTGTGAAAAATGCCATTGGTAGTTTGATAAGGATTGCATTGAATCTGTAGATTGCTTTGGGTAGTAGAGTCATTTTCACAATGCTGATTCTTCCAATCCAAGAACGTGGTATATGTCTCCATCTGTTTGTATCATTAATTTCTTTCATCAGTGCCTTACAGTTTTCTGCATACAGGTCTTTTGTCTCCTTAGGTAGGTTAATTCCTAGGTATTTTATTCTTTTTGTTGCAGTGGTAAATGGGAGTATTTCTTTAATTTCTCTTTCAGATTTTTCATCATTAGTGTAAAAGAATGCAAGAGATTTCTGTGCATTAATTTTGTATCCTGCTACTTTACCAGATTCATTGATTAGTTTTAGTAGTTTTTTGGTAGCATATTTAGGAGTCTCTATGTATAGTATCATGTCATCTGCGAACAGTGACAGCTTTACTTCTTCTTTTCTGATTTGGATTCCTTTTATTTATTTTTCTCTGATTGCTGTGGCTAAAACTTCCAAAACAATGTTGAATAACAGTGGTGAGAGTGGGCAACGTTGTTTGTTCCTGATCTTAGTGGAAATGGTTTCAGTTTTTCACCATTGAGGACGATGCTGGCTGTGGGTTTGTCATATATGGCCTTTATTATGTTGCGATATGTTCTCTCTATGCCTACTTTCTGGAGGATTTTTATCATAAATGGGTGTTGAATCCCGTTGAAAGCTTTTTCTGCATCAATTGAGATGATCATATGGTTTTTCTCCTTCAATTTGTTAATATGGTGTCTCACATTGAATGATTTGCATCTATTGAAGAATTCTTGCATTCCTGGGATAAACCCCACTTGATCATGGTGTATGATCCTTTCAGTGTGCTGTTGGATTCTGTTTGCTAGTATTTTGTTGAGGATTTTTGCATCTATGTTCATCAGTGATATTGGCCTGTAGTTTTCTTTTTTTGTGACATCTTTGTCTGGTTTTGGTATCAAGGTGATGGGGGCCTCATAGAATGAGTTTGGGAGTGTTCTTCCCTCTGCTATATTTTGGAAGAGTTTGAGAAGGATAGGTGTTAGCTCTTTTCTAAATGTTTGATAGAATTCTCCTGTGAAGCCATCTGGTCCTGGGCTTTTGTTTGTTGGAAGATTTTTATTCACAGTTTCAATTTCAGTGCTTGTGATTGGTCTGTTTATAGTTTCTTTTTCTTCCCTGTTCAGTCTCGGAAGGATCTGCTCTTCTAAGAATTTGTCCATTTCTTCCAGGTTGTCCATTTTATTGGCATATAGTTGCTTGTAGTAATCTCTCATGATCCTTTGTACTTCTGCAGTATCACTTGTTACTTCTCCTTTTTCATTTCTAATTCTGTTGATTTGAGTGTTCTCCCTTTTTTTCTTGATGAGTCTGGCTGATCGTTTATCAATTTTGTTTATCTTCTCAAAGAACCAGCTTTTAGTTTTATTGATCTTTGCTATTGTTTCTTTCATTTCTTTTTCATTTATTTATGATCTGATCTTTATGATTTCTTTCCTTCTGCTAACTTTGGGGGTTTTTTTGTTCTTTTTTCTCTAATTGCTTTAGGTGTCAGGTTAGGTTGTTTATTTGAGATTTTTCTTATTTCTTGAGGTAGGATTGTATTGCTTTAAACTTCCCTCTTAGAACTGCTTTGGCTGTGTCCCATTGGTTTTGGGTTGTTGTGTTTTTATTGTCATTTGTTTCTAGATTTTTTTTTCTGTAGATATTTTTTGATTTCCTCTCTGATTTCTTCAGTGATCTGTTGGTTATTTAGTAGTGTATTGTTTAGCCTCCATGTATTTGTATTTTTTATAGTTTTTTTCCTGTAATTGATATCTAGCTTTATAGTGTTGTGGTTGGAAAAGATACTTGATACGATTTCAGTTTTCTTAAATTTACAGAGGCTTGATTTGTGACCCAAGATATAATCTATTCTGGAGAATGTTCCATGAGCAGTTGAGAAAAATGTGTATTCTGTTGTTTTTGGATGGAATGTCTTATAAATATCAATGAAGTCCCTATTGTTTAATGTGTCATTTAAAGCTAGTGTTTCCTTATTTATTTTCATTTTGGATGATCTGTCCATTGGTGAAAGTGGGGTGGTAAAGTCCCCTACTATGTTGTGTTACAGTTTCCCCTTTTATGGGCATTAGCATTTGCCTTATGTACTGAGGTGCTCCTATGTTGGGTGCATAAATATTTACAATTGTTATATCTTCTTCGATTGATCCCTTGATCATTATGTAGTGTCTTTCTTTGTCTCTTGTAATAGTCTCAGTTTTTTTTTTTTTTTTTTTTTTTTTTTTTTTGCTGTACGCGGGCCTCTCACTGCTGTGGCCTCTCCCGTTGCGGAGCACAGGCTCCGGACACACAGGCTCCGCGGCCGTGGCTCGCGGGTCCAGCCGCTCCGCGGCATGTGGGATTTTCCGGGATTGGGGCACGAACCCGTGTCCCCTTCATCGGCAGGCGGACTCTCAACCACTGCGCCACCAGGGAAGCCCTAGTCTCAGTTTTAAAGTCTATTTTGTTTGATATGAAAATTGCTACTCCAGCTATCTTTTGATTTCTATTTGCATGGAATATCTTTTTCCATCTCCTCACTTTCAGTCTGTATGTGTCCCTAGGTCTGAAGTGGGTCTCTTGTAGACAAAATATGTACAGGTATTGTTTTTGTATCCATTCAGCCAGTCTGTGTCTTTTGTTTGGAGCATTTAATCCATTTACGTTTAAGGTAATTATTGATATGTATGTTCCTATTTCCAATTTTTTAATTGTTTTGAGTTTGTTATTGTAGGTCTTTTCCTCCTCTTGTGTTTCCTGCCTAGAGAAGTTTCTTTAGCATTTGTTGTAAAGCTGGTTTGGTGGTGCTGAATTCTCTTAGCTTTTGCTTTTCTGTAAAGGTTTTAATTTCTCCATCGAATCTGAATGAGATCCTTGCTGGGTGGAGTAATCTTGGTTGTAGGTTTTTTCCTTTCATCACTTTAAATATGTCCTGCCACACCTTTCTGGCTTGCAGAGTTTCTGCTGAAAGATCAGCTGTTAACCTTATGGGGATTCCCTTGTGTGTTATTTGTTGCTTTTCCCTCGCTGATTTTAATATTTTTTCTCTGTATTTAATTTTTGATAGTTTGATTAATATGTGTCTTGGTGTGTATCTCCTTGGATTTATCCTGTATGGGACTCTGCACTTCCTGGACTTGATTGAGTATTTCCTTTCCCATATTAGGGAAGTTTTCAACTCTAATCCCTTCAAATATTTTCTCAGTCACTTTCTTTTTCTCTTCTTCTTTTAGAACCCCAATAATTCGAATGTTGGTGCATTTAATGTTGTCCCAGAGGTCTCTGAGACTGTCCCCAGTTCTTTTCATTCTTTTTTCTTTATTCTGCTTTGTGGTAGTTATTTCCACTATTTTATCTTCCAGGTCACTTATCCTGCACTTCTTCTGCCTCAGTTATTCATGATTCCTTCTAGAGAATTTTTAATTTCATTTATTGTGTTGCTCATCATTGCTTGTTTGCTCTTTAGTTCTTCTAAGTCCTTGTTAAACGTTTTTTGTATTTTCTCCATTCTGTTTCCAAGATTTTGGATCATCTTTAGTATCATTACTCTTAATTTAGGCTGCCTATTTCCTCTTCATTTGTTTGGTCTGGTGGGTTTTTACCTTGCTCTTCATCCGCTGTGTATTTCTCTTTCTTCCCATTTTGCTTAACTTACTGTGTTTGGGGTCTGCTTTTCACAGGCTGTAGGTTTGTAGTTCCCATTGTTTTTGGTGTCCGCCCCCAGTGGGTAAGATTGGTTTAGTGGGTTGTGTAGGCTTCCTGGTGGAGGGGACTGGTGCCTGTGTTCTGGTGGATGAGGCTGGATCTTGTGTTTCTGGTGGGCAGGACCACGTCCAGTGGTATGTTTTGGGGTGTCTGTGAACTTAGTATGATTTTAGGCAGCCTCTCTGCTAATGGGTGGGGTTGTGTTCCTGTCTTGCTAGTTGTTTGGAATGGGGTGTTCAGCCCTGGAGTTTGCTGGTCATTTAGTGGAGCTGGGTCTTAGCGTTGAGATGGAGGTCTCTGGGAGAGCACTCGCCGATTGATATTATGAGGGGCCAGGAGGTCTCTGGTGGACCAATGTCCTGATCTCGGCTCTCCCACCTCAGAGGCTCAGGCCTGACACCCGGCCGGAGCACCAAGACCCTCTCGGCCCTGGTTCATGCCCTTGCCATCACTCGCCCAGCTCCTGCCTCCACGCCTCCCTTCCTTTAGTTTGATCTTTACTTCCCACACCAGGTGGGGGGCGGAGGGCAGCGCAGAGGAGGCCAGTGGGCAGCTGTCCTGCTGTGTCCTTGTCCGCACCCCATGCCGGGCTTGCTGGGTCCCTCCAGTCATGGGGCAGGGTCTGCAAAGACAGCCCGACCACCGGACAGACCCACCAACCCTGTGATTGAATTGTGGGGTGTTGAGGCAAGTAGCAAAGGAATTGCTATTTTGATTCAAAGTTTGGACCAGCAATTGCCTTTTATGTCTCTGAAACCTTGTTTTTGCTCTCCATGCTTTTTTTTTTTTTTAAATAAATTTATTTATTTATTTTTGGCTGTGTTGGGTCTTCGTTTCTGTGCGAGGGCTTTCTCTAGTTGCGGTGAGCGGGGGCCACTCTTCATTGCGGTGCGCGGGCCTCTCACTGTCGCAGCCTCTCGTGGAGCACAGGCTCCAGACATGCAGGCTCAGTAGTTGTGGCTCACGGGCCCAGTTGCTCCGCGGCGTGTGGGATTTTCCCAGACCAGGGCTCGAACCCATGTCCCCTGCATTGGCAGGCAGATTCTCAACCACTGCGCCACCAGGGAAGCCCTACTCTCCACACTTTTAAAGGTACTAAAATTATAAATGAATATAGTTATTTTTAAATTATAGGATTTTTTATTGTGGTAAAATATACATAACATATAAAATTTACCTTTTAACTATTTTTTTTTTTTTTTTTTTTTTTTTTTTTTTTTTTTTTTTGCGGTAGGCGGGCCTCTCACTGCTGTGGCCTCTCCCCTTGCAGAGCACAGGCTCCGGATGCGCAGGCTCAGCAGCCATGGCTCACGGGCCCAGCCGCTCTGCGGCATGTGGGATCTTCCCAGACCGGGGCACGAACCCGTGTCCCCTGCATCGGCAGGCGGACTCTCAACCACTGCGCCACCAGGGAAGCCCCCTTTTAACTATTTTTAAGTGCACCTTTTTGTGGCATTAAGTGTATTTACATTGTTTTGCAACCATCACCACCATCTGTCTCCAGAATTTTTTCATCTTCCCCCATCTGAAACTTTTTTATCCGTGAAACACTAATTCTTCATTTTTCTCTCCCCACCCAGACCCTGGAAACAGGCATTTTGCTCTCTGTCTCTATGAATTTGACTACTTTAGAATCTTACATAAGAGGATTCATAAAATACTTGTTCTTGGTGACTGGCTTATTTCACTTAGCATAATGTTCTCAAGTTTCATCCATGTTGTTGCATGTGTGAAGCCAAATCCCTGTAAAACTGAGTTCCTCTGCCAAGTTCATGATTAACCTCTCTTTCTAAAACTGTATTCCCTTTCTTGTCCCACCTGTTCCCCTCAAGCTTGAGGAGTATCAAAGAAAAGAGGGGATTGAAGCTGAGCAGGGTCCTGAAGGGCCTTTCTGGGTACAAAAGCCTTTTCATGTCCCCAGTTTCTTGTTTGTAGGAAAAAGACTTCAGCCTCCTGTACCTTCCCTGAGTGTCCACGGGCAGATTCAAGCAGTTACTAATTAGGGAAGTGAGGGAATGCAGAAACAAAGGAACAGCAGTCAAGAAACAATTGTGCAGTGATAAGGCACGGTCCTAGTTCCTCCGCAAGGGATGGACATAGCAATCTGATATGTATCTTCGAGTTGTTCTCTAGGAACTAAGGGCCCCCACTCAGGTGGAGGATGGCAGCTACATGCTGAGATCCCAGACTGGTCGGAACCAGAAGGTTGATGAATGAGATTCCTAGAACGCCACCCTCTTACCACACCAGTAACCAATCAAAAGAAAGTCATACACCTTGCAGCTGTCACCTCAAATGTTGCCTTTAAAAACTGTTCCCTGAAAACCATTGAGGAGTTCGGGTCTTTGGAGCATGAGCCTGCTGTCCTCCTTGCTTGGCCCTTGCAATAAACCTTTCTCTGCTCCAAACTCCAATGTTTTGGTTTGTTTGGCCTCACGGTGCCTCAGTTCCACAAACTCGGGTTCAAAGGCATGTGTCAGAATTTTCTTCCTTTTTAAGGCTGGATAATGTTCTGCTATATGTGTATATATAACATTTGTTTATATCCTTCATCAGTGGACCCTTGGGTTGCTTCCACCTTCCTGTATCTGGTCAAAATGTCTGTTAAGAAGTACCTTTAAGGTTAATATTTTATTAAATATTCATAATCATTTATCCTTCTATTGGGTATTTTTTAAATGCATAATAGGTGCATTATTAGGCCCAGAAGATAGTGGGTTGGCAGGAAGCTTGGGCATATGAGACAGCTACTGCCTTTAAGGAACATACAGACATGTGGTGGAGACCAATGGGAAATGGACAATTACAGTGAGAGGCGTTTGGTGTTCAGGAGGACTTCCCAGGGCTCTCTGGATATACAGCTGTACCGCTTCTCTCGGACTCCCCTACACAGTGGCTGTTAATAGTGTCTGTCGGGATAATCTGAAGTTAGGCCCATGTAGAAATAGACACCTGACATTTATCAAGCACATTCCTTAGGCCCAGTCTGGTACTGTGCACCTGAAGAGGATTGTCTGCTTGAGTCCTCATAGCGACCCTAGGAGGTAGGCACTCTCATTGCCATTGCTAAGCCCATTTTAAAGCGCAACAAACCATGGTTCAGAGACTTTAAACAACTTCCCTATTGTCACAGCTATTGTCCTGCACAGCTCCTTGCTGTGCCACTCACGCTGATCTCTTCTGTTGTGCCTGTTATGCATTGAATTGTGTCTTCAAAATTCATACCTTGAAGGCCTAACCACGGTAACTCAGAATGTGCCCTTATTTGGAAATGGAGTGTTTATGGAGATAATCAAGTTAAAAGGAGGTCATTAGGGTGGGCTCTAATCCAATAGGACTGATGTCCTTATAAAAGGGGGAAATTTAGACTCAGAAATGCAAGCAGGGAGAATACTATCTGAATACAAAAAAAGAGATAAGGGTGATGCTTCTATAAGCCAAGGAACACCAGAGATTACCAGCAAACTACTAGAAGCTAGCTGAGAGAGGTATGGTTACAGATTGTCCCCCACAGCATCAGACGGAATCAACCCTCAGATCAACCCTTGATCTCAGACTTCTAGTTTCCAGAACTGTGAGACAATACATTTCTCTTGTTTAAGCCACCCAGTCTATGGTACTTTGTTATGGCAGCTCTAGGAAGCAAATACTGTGCCCCTTGGCATTGTGTGGTGTGCATGCTGCTTGGTTCATCTTGAGCTTTTACACCTAGACATTTTTGGAGTCTCTGCGCTTATCCTAGACATGTATATCATCTTTTATAGCTGCTTGGGAAGCTAGCCCATGAATGATGACCACGAGTTGTCTTGCTTTAATAGGCTTAATATACTTGTTTTGGAACCAAAACATTGTTTCACTATCCCATTCACCATTGTTGGATTTGAGAAGCTCTGACCATTTCTGAAAGTGAAATCGATTTAAAGGAAGAAGAAAAGAATATTCTAAGGAATGGGGCACAGGCTTTGATACCACTTCCGAAGTAGGAGTTCTAGAAATACTTCGAACAGTAGCAAAAAATTGGAATAAATACAGAGCTTTACTTCTTCAGATGTGTCAGTTTCTGGTATTTTTCCTTTTGCTTAAATAAAATAACAATAAACCTCATTACTTTTTGATTTCACCCAGTTCTTAACTATTATTTTTATTCAAACAGCTCATCCAAGGTTAAACAGAAAAACTACATTTTAAAACTTGTGTTACAGACCTTTTAAAAAAGTTTCATAACTTAATGCAGCTGATTTTGTAATCAGAAGCATAACACCACGCACTGTTTTTCTTCAGTAGTATAAAGTTGAAATTTAAGAATAATCATCATGCAATCAAAAGCTGATTATAAATGAACAATAATGAACATAAAAATGAAATCAATTCTGAGGGTTATAATGAAAGAAAAAAAAGGAGTAATAGCAGTAGTCAAAAAAGGAGAGCAGGGCTTCCCTGGTGGCGCAGTGGTTGGGAGTCTGCCTGCCGATGCAGGGGACACGGGTTCGTGCCCCGGTCTGGGAGAATCCCACATGCCGTGGAGCGGCTGGCCCCGTGAGCTATGGCCGCTGGGCCTGCACGTCCGGAGCCTGTGCTCCGCAACGGGAGAGGCCACAACAGTGAGAGGCCCATGTACAGCAAAAAAAAAAAAAAAAAAAAAGGAGAGCAATAAAAAGAGGATATTGTTATGCTAATAGGAAAAAAGTGGATGAAAATCAGCCAGCAATGTTCCATGGAATTCTCAAAGAGTTTTGGGGAGAATGGGGGAAACAAACATTATAAGAGAGTAAAAATCTGTATACTTGTATTGATTTACTGCCGTTGATGAAGTCATCTAGGAAACGTCATAGTGGGTTTTTAGGAATGAACCACATCTTGATTCTAGATGCTGACAGATGGCATGGAAAGAAAAGGTTAATTATGTCTATTTCTGGCCCTCTGATCAACTGTGTGGCTTTAGGGAAGACATTCGGTTTTTCTTAGACTCAGTTTACTCATTAAACTGTTTAACATTTATTGAACATCGATTATGTACCATGACTTGTGGTATGTGCTAGATACATACACAGCTTTGCAAAATGGCTACTAAAGCAACACTTCCTTAGTGTGGGGTGCGTACCATTGGCGTTACACAAGACTAGGTAACATTGGGATGCAGCATCAAACACCGATGAGTCACATAGTGAGGAAGTTACTTTCTTTTAAATATCTTTGAAACCTTAAGATTTTGTCAAGGAGAATTATTTGGTCCTGTGCCAGTGTACTTTTAAGATCTTCAGCTCAGAACTTTGCCTGGACTAGCCAGAATTGAATTTCTTTTATTTTTAAATTGTATTGGTATCACCTTCTAGTAATGCAAACAGCATGGGTGGTGATATAAAGTAACCTTTTAAAATAAAGTTCTTTAATTTAAAATCAGCCACATAAAGAAATCGGTAATAGTATTAGTGTTCTGTGGATATAGCAAGAATTGGGTGTGAGTGATTGTCATTTGGGGAACTTTGAACCAGTATAACCCTTAGATTTCTTTTAGTTTGTGTTCCCTGGTAGCAGATCCTGAGAAAAGGATTCATGTGAAAGTGATTTTAGGGGGAGGTATTCCTAGGAAAATCTGGAAGGATTGGGGAAGTTGAACCTGTAGGAGGAGGAGGCTGAGAAGGGTGTGTTATTCAGCTGAGTCTTGAGGAGGTAACTTTGCTTTATTTCTGCAGGGCAGCTTTGGGAAAAGTGTGTGACAACCTCAGAATTGTCCCTATGAGCAGAAGGGGAGTTGAGGTATTTATATACCCTCATCCCTCCCATAGGGATGTAAATTCCCAGGCACTCTGGGTCTTCATGCCTAAGGGCAAGTTGGATTCAGTACCTCATGACAAAAGGCCACAGGGTCTGGCTTTTGGAAGTGAGCGGCTGCAGAGTCTGCGTGCAAAAAATGGTGGAGGGATCTGAGGCCACGCGGGTGGTGCACCGATGGCATCTGCTGCAAGTCTCTTCCATATTTAAGTGACGTGTGAGCCACTTACTAGCCTTGTGCATTGGACATTTGGTTTAAGCCTTTGTGTCTTGATTTCCTCATCTAGGTTAGAATAACAGTAGAATTGTCTCTGGGGTTTTTGTGATGTTTAAATAACGGTATTATAGGTTTAATATTTTTCTTGTAAATCTGTTCACTGTTCTTTAAAAAGTTAAATCCACAGTTAAGCTTCACCTTAAGCAATTATATCCTTGAAATTGTGGGCTTGATAAGTAATTGATACATATTTCTTTCCTAATATGTGTTAATAAGCACACAGAAGAGAGTCTTGACACAGAAAAAACACGTCAAAACTATTATCTCTTAATTGAAGCCATCTCTCCTTCTCTCCAGACGCACAGCTGTATGGTGTTTCTCAGCCTGCCTTGCAGCTGGTCCTGTGACTGAGCTCTAGACCAGTGGAATGTGACTAGATGTGGTGTGGGGAAGTCTAGCTTATGAAGACTACATGGTTCCCACATGGTTCCTTTATGCTCTTGGGCCTTTCTGTTGCTTGAGATGGTGATGATCCAGGTAGTTTGGAAGCTTTGTGGTCAAGGTGGCAGAGCTTCTGTCACCTGGGTTTCTGAGCAACCCCCGTAGAGAAGAACCCCCTACCTACCTGTTCACCCTCCCAGGACTGCGACTTTATTTATTTATTTATTTATTTTTAAATTTTAAATTTTTATTTTGGGCCATGCCACATGGCATGCAGGATCTTAGTTCCCTGACCAGAGATCAAACCCATGTCCCCTGGAGTGGAAATGCGGAGTCTTAACTACTGGACCACCAAGGAAGTCCCCCAGGACTGTGACTTTAACAAAAAGGACACTTTGAGCCACATTGTGTTTGGGTGTATTTGTTACCATGAGCCTGAACTGATACAGAGCTCAATAAATGTTGGCTAAAATCCCACATATGACCTTGAGCAAATCAGTTTACCTCATACATAAAATGGGGATAATTAGTGTGACTTCAGGGGTAGATGTGAGAGTCAAAATAGAGTTGAGGAATACTTTGTGGACAGTGAAGAGCTCCATCTACATAGAAATGGGTTATTGTTGTCTTTTACTTTGTGCCTGTGAAGAGGAGGGAATAGGAGATTCTGGGTCTTTCCAGCTGGGGTTGGAGGACAACGTAATTTGGCTGCCATTTTTACCTCTGAGATTCCTCTCAAACTTAAGCATATTTACAGGGCTCCTCCTTCCTTGTGACCCCCATTACACTGCATGTGGTGAACCATGGGGAAAGGAGAAGGCCAACATTTGCCTTGGTGTGATATACAGACAGCTGGTGGCACCAAGGCTGACGTTTGGGATACCTAGGTGAACATTCTAAATGTTAATAGTTATGCAGTTTATAATAGAAAAAATATATAACTCACATTCTAAACCTGTAATTTCATACATATTATTGCTTAAGGTGAGGCTCAAGTAGGTATTTAAGAAACACATAGATAGTAGACTTAAAAAGATGTAAGTATTTGTACTTCTGGTAAGGAGCTGTAGCGAAAATTAAGGAAGTTGGGTTTGGAAAGTACTATAATAGGAAGAGACCCATATATATATCATCTTCAGTTCATCTATCTTTAGTTTATCATTTAGCAAGTAATATTCAAAAACCTACTATCATTTAGGAACATTTTTAGTCACCAGGGATATAACAGTACAAAACAGACAAAAAGTCTCTGCCACCTTTCTAGTGGGGAAAGAGAGACAGTAAACAAAGAACATGGCTGGTGTGACAGATGACAGTATGTGCTACTGAGAAAGAAAAGGCAGGGAGGAGAGAAAGAGTGTGGGGTAATGGGGTTGCACATTTAATTAGGACTGTCAGGGAGGTAGTCATTGATAAGGCGGCATTTGAGCAAAGATCTGAAGGTGGGAGAGCCATAGAGAAATCTGGGAGGAGAGAGTTCCAGGTAGGGGAAGGGGCAAGTGCAGAGGCCCTGAGATGGGGTCGTGTGCCTGGCATGTTTGAGTAACAAGTAGCCAGTATATCTGGGGAGAGAAAGGAGCTTGGCCAGATGGACAGAACATTATTTTCCTAGAGCTGCCATAAGTTACCACAAACGAGGTGGCTTCTGACAGCAGAAATTTTTTCTCTTAGAGTTCTGGAGATCAGAAGCCCTGAATCAAGGTGTTGGTAGAATTTGCTCCCCCCTGATGGCTCTAGAGGGGACTCCTTCCTTGTCTCTTCCAGCTGCTGGTGACTCCAGGCATTCCTTGGCTTGTGGCTGCATAGTTCCAGTCTTTACCTCCATCTTCATATGGCTTTTTCCTCTTCTCCTGGGTACCGTCTTACCTTTTCTGTCTTACAGGGACACTTGTCATTGTAATTTATGGCCCACCTGGATAATCCAGGATCATCTCCTCTGTAGATCCTTATTGTAATTACATCTGCAAAGATTGTTTTTTCAAATAAGGTCGTATTCAGAGGTTCTTGGATGTGGATGTTACAGATGGAGACTACCAGTCAGTCCATTAAAGGCAGAGTCAAGAGTATTACATGTCTTGAAGGACCTATAGGGAGTTTTAAGGACTTTAGTTTTTACTCAAAAGTGAAGTCTTTGAAAGATTCGGCCTAGCTTTTTTTTTTTTTTTTTTTTTTTTTTGGAGGTACGTGAGCCTCTCACTGTTGGGGCCTCTCCCGTTGCGGAGCACAGGCTCGGATGCGCAGGCTCAGCGGCCATGGCTCATGGGCCCAGCCGCTCCGCGGCATGTGGGATCTTCCCAGACCGGGGCACGAACCCGTGTCCCCTGCATCGGCAGGCGGACTCTCAACCACTGCGCCACTAGGGAAGCCCCGACCTAGCTTTTAAAGAGACCTAAAGAAGGTACTTTTTCTGTGAAAAGAATACACTGTGTGTATGAGCAGGGAGAACAGACAATAATCCAGAGAACTGAAGATGGCTTGGACCGGAGTGTTGGGTATAGACGGTAAGAAATGGTAGGATTCCGGAAACATTTTGAAAGGAGCCCTAGGATTTCCTGATGAATTGGATGTCAGGAATGAGGAGAGAGAAGAGTGAAGGATGACTCAATCCTCCTTGCCTAACTGGCAGGACGGAGTTCAGTTATCAATTTTACTCAACACTGAAAAGTTTCCTAGAAAGCTCCTTTTTAAATGTTTTATTTTATTTTATTTTATTTTATTTTTTTCCTTTCTTTTTTTTTTTTTTTGTGATACGCGGGCCTCTCACTGTTGTGGCCTCCCCCGTTGCAGAGCACAGGCTCCGGACGCGCAGGCCCAGCAGCCATGGCTCACGGGCCCAGCCGCTCCGCGGCATGTGGGATCTTCCCGGACCGGGGCACGAATCCGTGTCCCCTGCATCGGCAGGCGGACTCTCAACCACTGCGCCACCAGGGAAGCCCAAATGTTTTATTTTAAAATAAGTATAGATTCACAGAAAGTTGCAAAGATAGTACAGAGGGGTTCCGTAGTACATCTTTTATGATTACATCTTCTATGATTAAAAGTTTGCTACCACAACCAGGAATTTGATACTGATATAAAGTTTGTGTGTAGTTGTATGGCATTTTATCCCGTGTGCAGATTTTGGTAACCACTACCGCAGTCAAGACACAGAACTATTTCATCACCACAAAGCTCTCCCTTGTCCTAACCTTTATAGGCTTGCTCACTCCCTCATTCTACCATGCCTAATCCCTGGCATCCAGTCATCTGCTTCCCACCTCTATAATTTTTTCATATGTTCTATAAGTGGAATTGTACGTTACCTGACCGTTTGACATGGCTTTTGTTCAGTCAGCGTAAATCCCTTGAGATCCATCCAAGTATCATGTATTTTGTTCCTTTGTATTACAGAGTAGTATTCCATGGTATGGTTGGACTACAGTTTATTCACTTAGGGACATTTTGGTTGTTTCATTTTGGGCTGTTACTAGTAAAATTGCTGTGAATATTTATGTACAGGTTTTGTGTGGACAGAGTTTTCATTTCTCTGGGTAAATGCTTAGGAGTGCAAATGCCAGGTCGTATTTTGAATGTATGCTTATTTTTTAAGAAACTGCCAAACTGTTTTTCATATTGGCTGCTCTGTTTTCATTCCCATCAGCCATGTGTGTGAGATCGTTTCTCTGCATCCTTGCTATCATTTGGTATTATCACTATTTTAAAGTTTTAGCTGTCCTAATTGGTGTATAGCAATATCTCACTTAATCTGCAACTTCCTAATAGCTAGTGATGTTGAACATCTTTTTATTTATTTATTTGAATTTTATTTATTTATTTTATACAGCAAGTTCTTATTAGTTATCTATTTTATACATATCAGTGTATATATGTCAATCCCAGTCTCCCAATTCATCCCACCACCACCACCATCCCCTGAACATCTTTTTATGTGCATATTTTTCATCTGCATATTCTCTTTATTGAAATGTCTCGTCTCTTTTGCCCATTTTCTAATTGGATTGTTTTGTTTTTAATGTTGTTTTTGGAAGTTCTTGATATATTCTAGATACTAGTCCTTTGTCAGATGTGTGGTTTGCAGATATTTTCTCCCAGTGTATTGCTTGTCTTTCTATCCTTTTAACACAATCTTTCAGAGGGCAAAAGTTCTAAATTTTGGTTTAGTCCAATTTATCCATTTTTTGCTTTGATGGACTGTGCTTTTGGTGTCATGTCTAAGAAGTCTTCATCAAGCCTTAGATCCACAAGATTTTCTCCTATGTTATCTTTTAAAAGTTGTTATAGTTTTACATTTAAATCTGTGATCCATTTTGAGTTAACTTTTATATAAGGTGTGACGATTAGTTCGTGGTTATTTTTTTGCCAATGGATATTCACTTGCTCCAGTGCCATTCACTGGAAAGGCTGTCTTTCCTCCATTGAATTGATCTGGCTTAGAAAACTTTTGATTCTTCTGAAGAAACTCTAGAATTTTAGAACTGTTAAGTGTCTTTGACATCATCTCTTACATGATAAAGCAACTGAATTGCAGAGAAGTTAAATGTGGGAGACCAGTTACAGTGCCTTGGTCAAAGCGGGAACTTGAACCCTCATCTTCTGACTTCCATTCCAGGGCATTTACAGGTTCTAACGCCAGTGAAGTAAATATATTTGGGTGTTTGCATATATTTTGTTTTTGATGTAAACTCAGTTGTGTCTTTACATGACATCGTTTACTTTTTAAGCTTTTCTGAATTAAGGACCATTTGAGATCCTGGAAAGAAATATTTCACATTTGTGCTTAGTATTCCCATGGGCCCTGGGCTAATAAACCCTGGCTGAGCTCTTCTGTCCGTGTGCATTATAAAGATATTACTCTCAAAACTTGGTATTTTGGTGAAATTAGTTTACATATTTTCTGTTTAGAAGCTTTCTCCCTACAGTTTTGTAGTGTAGTAGACCACAGGAACCTGGAGAATGTACCCATTGGTGATAGTCTTGGTAACATTTATAGCCTGTTGATCAAATAAAAATTGTTGAACTGAGTTCAGGTGGTGTGATGACAACAGATTTGTTTTTCTCAGCTTCTTTTCTGTGGTTCTCTTAGGGAAAAAATTGCTATAAGCTCGATTTTTCCTTGACTCTTTAAAGAACGTCACAGATAGATTGTAATTCTACTTCAGTGGTCGTTTATAGAACCTTGGGACTATAAGGAACTTTGGAAATGATTCAGTCCTAACCCAGAAGCCAGTGCCATTTTATATGGGCAATGAAAACCATGTTTTTTTTTCTCTTTTACACTAGAATATAGCGGTTATATGGAATCAAATTGGTGTTTTTGTTTGTTTTTATTCAGTTTTACTAGCAAATACTGTAACTAAGACTCTGAAGCAGTATTCATAGTTTGATGGGTTAAACACAGGCTGGGGCCGGGTAGTGGGGGAAATAGGGAGAGGTTGGTAAAAGGGTACA
This sequence comes from Mesoplodon bidens, assembly GCF_964165515.1. NCBI lineage: Eukaryota > Metazoa > Chordata > Mammalia > Artiodactyla > Ziphiidae > Mesoplodon > Mesoplodon bidens. The sequence continues at coordinate 22,924,425 of NC_138172.1, forward strand.
AACTTTCAGTTTTAAGATGAATAAGGTCAGAAGATGTAATTATAACATGGTGACTGTAATTGATAACACTATTGTGTGTTTGAAATTTGCTGAGACAGTAGAACTTAATTGTTCTTACAAAGAAAGAAAGGAAGAAAAAGAAAAAAAGGAAGGAAGGAAGAAAAGGATAGTAAATATGTGAGGAGATTGAGATGGATGTGTTAATTAACTTGATGTTAATCCTTTCACAAGGTATACATACATCAGATCATCACATTGTATACTTAAATGTCTTGCAATTTTATTTGTCGATTAGACCTCAATAAAGCAGGGGAAAAAATAAAAATTAAGCAATAGAAGGGCAAATAAAACAAACAAAAACAAAGGCTCTAAAGATAGATTCTGGGATCTAATCCTGGCCCTGGCCTAACTAGCTGTGTGTTCTTAGGCAGGTAGCTTAAACTCTGAGAACTTTATTTTTCTTACGTGTCCACTGAGGAAACACAACAAGGGAGTTGTGAAGACTTACAAAGGTTAAGAGTGTACAGGATACATAGTAAGTGCTCAATAGATGGGGGTGATGGTGATGGTATTAGTAGTACTAGTTGTTTTGTTAGGAATGATAAAAATAATACATTTTGTCTTTTGAAGTTTAATAAGTAGAACATTTTCTTAATATCATCTTATATAAGGGCATGCTGTAGGGTTGGATTATATAGCATGCGTTTGTTTTTTTAATATTTTTATTGGAGTATAATTGCTTTACAATTGTGTGTTAGTTTCTGCTTTATAACAAAGTGAATCAGCTATACATATACATATTTCCCCATATCTCCTCCCTCTTGCATCTCCCTCCCACCCTCCCTATCCCACCCCTCTAGGTGGTCACAAAGCACTGAGCTGATCTCCCTGTGCTATGTGGCTGCTTCCCACTAGCTATCTATTTTACATTTGGTAGTATATATAAGTCCATGCCACTCTCTCACTGCGTCCCAGCTCCCCCTTCCCCCTCCCCGTGTCCTCAAGTCCATTCTCTACATCTGTGTCTTTATTCCTGTCCTGCCCCTAGGTTCTACATAACCATTTTTTTTCATTTTTTTAGATTCCATATATATGTGTTAGCATACAGTATTTGTTTTTCTCTTTCTGACTTCACTCTGTATGACAGACTCTAGGTCCATCCACCTCACTACAAATAACTCAATTTCGTTTCTTTTCATGGCTGAGTAATATTCCATTGTATATATGTGCCACATCTTCTTTATCCATTCATCTGTTGATGGACACTTAGGTTGCTTCCATGTCCTGGCTATTGTCAATAGAGCTGCAGTGAACATTGTGGTACATGACTGTTTTTGAATTATGGTTTTCTCAGGGTATATGCCCAGCAGTAGGATTGCTGGGTCGTATGGTAGTTCTATTTTTAGTTTTTTAAGGAACCTCCATACTGTTCTCCATAGTGGCTTTATCAATTTACATTCCCACCAACAGTGCAGAAGCGGTCCCTTTTCTCCACACCCTCTCTAGCATTTACTGTTTGTAGATTTTTTGATGATGGCCATTCTGACTGGTGTGAGGTAATACCTTGTAGTTTTGATTTGCATTTCTGTAATGATTAGTGATGTTGAGCACTCTTTCATGTGTTTGTTGGCAATCCGTATATCTTCTTTGGAGAAATGTCTATTTAGGTCTTCTGCCCATTTTTGGATTGGGTTGTTTGTTTTTTTGGTATTGAGCTGCATGAGCTGCTTGTAAATTTTGGAGATTAATGCTTTGTCAGTTGCTTCATTTGCAAATATTTTCTCCCATTCTGAGGGTTGTCTTTTCCTCTTGTTTATGGTTTCCTTTGCTGTGCAAAAGCTTTTAAGTTTCATTAGGTCCCATTTGTTTTTTTGTGTGTTTATTTTTGTTTTTATTTCCCTTTCTCTGGGAGGTGGGTCAAAAAGGATCATGCTGTGATTTATGTCATAGAGTGTTCTGCCGATGTTTTCCTCTAAGAGTTTGATAGTGTCTGGCCTTACATTTAGGTCTTTAATCCATTTTGAGTTTATTTTTGTATATGGTGTTAGAGTGTGTTCTAATTTCATTCTTTTACATGTAGCTGTTCATTTTTCCCAGCACCACTTATTGAAGAGGCTGTCTTTTCTCCATTGTATATTCTTGCCTCTTTTATCAAATATAAGTGCATAGGCTTATGTCTGGGCTTTCTATCCTGTTCCATTGATCTATATTTCTGTTTTTGTGCCAGTACCATACTGTCTTGATTACTCTAGCTTTGTAGTACAGTCTGAAGACTGGGAGCCTGATTCCTCCAGCTCCATTTTTCTTTCTAAAGATTGCTTTGGCTATTCGGGGTCTTTTGTGTTTCCATACAAATTGTGAAAGCTTTTGTTCTAGTTCTGTGAAAAATGCCATTGGTAGTTTGATAAGGATTGCATTGAATCTGTAGATTGCTTTGGGTAGTAGAGTCATTTTCACAGTGCTGATTCTTCCAATCCAAGAACATGGTATATGTCTCCATCTGTTTGTATCATTGATTTCTTTCATCAGTGCCTTACAGTTCTCTGCATGCAGGTCTTTTGTCTCCTTAGGTAGGTTAATTCCTAGGTATTTTATTCTTTTTGCTGCAATGGTAAATGGGAGTATTTCTTTAATTTCTCTTTCCAATTTTTCATCATTAGTGTAAAGGAATGCAAGATATTTCTGTGCATTAATTTTGTATCCTGCTACTTTACCAGATTCATTGATTAGTTTTAGTAGTTTTCTGGTAGCATATTTAGGAGTCTCTATATATAGTATCATGTCATCTGCAAACAGTGACAGCTTTACTTCTTCTTTTCTGATTTGGAATCCTTTTATTTATTTTTCTTCTCTGATTGCTGTGGCTAAAACTTCCAAAACTATGTTGAATAATAGTGGTGAGAGTGGGCAACCTTGTCTTGTTCCTGATCTTAGTGGAAATGGTTTCAGTTTTTCACCATTGAGAATGATGTTGGCTGTGGGTTTGTCATATATGGCCTTTATTATGTTGAGGTAAGTTCCGTCTGTGTCTACTTTCTGGAGGATTTTTTTCATAAATGGGTGCTGAATCCCTTTGAAGGCTTTTTCTGCATCTGTTGAGATGATCATATGGTTTTTCTCCTTCAGTTTCTTAATATGGTGTATCACATTGATTGATTTGCATATATTGAAGAATCCTTGCGTTCCTGGGATAAACTCCACTTGATCATGGTGTATGATCCTTTCAGTGTGCTGTTGGATTCTATTTGCTAGTATTTTGTTGAGGATTTTTGCATCTGTGTTCATCAGTGATATTGGCCTGTACTTTTCTTCCTTTGTGACATCCTTGTCTGGTTTTGGTATCAAGGTGATGGTGGCCTCGTAGAATGAGTTTGGGAGTGTTCCTCCCTCTGCTATATTTTGGAAGAGTTTGAGAAGGATAGGTGTTAGCTCTTCTCTAAATGTTTGATAGAAATCGCCTGTGAAGCCATCTGGTCCTGGGCTTTTGTTTGTTGGAAGATTTTTATTCACAGTTTCAATTTCAGTGCTTGTGATTTGTCTGTTTATATTTTCTATTTCTTCCTGGTTCAGTCTCAGAAGGTTGTGCTTTTCTAAGAATTTGTCCATTTCTTCCAGGTTGTCCATTTTATTGGCATATAGTTGCTTGTAATAATCTCTCATGATCCTTTGTATTTCTGCAGTGTCAGATGGTACTTCTCCTTTTTCATTTCTAATTCTGTTGGTTTGAGTCTTCTCCCTTTTTTTCTTGATGAGTCTGGCTAATTGTTTATCAATTTTGTTTATCTTCTCAAAGAACCAGCTTTTAGTTTTATTGATCTTTGCTATCATTTCCTTCATTTCTTTTTCATTTATTTATCATCTGATCTTTATGATTTCTTTCCTTCTGCTAACTTTGGGGTTTTTTTGTTGTTCTTTCTCTAATTGCTTTAGATGTAAGGAGTATGCTTTCTTAAAGTAGTAGGCTAAATAACTTATGATAAATACCATAACTGACCAGTTTGGAAAGTAAGAATCCGTTCTGATGATACTTTGTCTGGATCATCAGAAGCCTCTCTTAGAGAGTAATCTTGGTCCTTCAGTGAGTATGGTCCATTTTATGTTTCCTCTTCTAACTCACTGTGAGCCTAATTCTCTTTCTCCTCCTACATGTGGACCTCACATGAAAACCCAGACTCCCATGTTCATATCACACTGAACTGTGTGGTCCCTTCAAACACTGGACTTGGACATCCTTGTGTTTTTGTACATGATGTTTCCTCTACTGGAAATACCTTTCCTTATGTCTTTGTTGTCTTCAAGATTTAGCCCCAGTGGTACTTCTTATAATGTTTTCTGTTTCTCACTGTTAACCATTCTCCCAGCCACCTCCAGTGGCCTAGTCTCTTTCATCTTTATCGTCAGCATGTAGCAGATGGAGGTTCTGTAGAATGAATATGTCCAATTTCTGGTTAACAGAATCTTACACTTAACTGAAAGCGGGGAGTTTTCTCTTTCTGATGAATAATTAGTAACTTCACATTATCCAGGAGAAAGTTTGGGTATCTGGATAGCAACATCAGAACTTGAAAAGTTTAGAGAATAATTCTATTTCTTACTTATTAAAAAAGTGCCCATGAATAACTGATAAACATGTAATTGAGAGAATAATCAGATGTTGCTGCCAGCCATTGTCCCCTGCCCTCTCCCCATGTGAAAAACCAGTTACTCCACTCTTTTACCTGAGGAACCCTTAATGAGCATGATTTGGAATAGATCGCAAAGAAGAAGTTAAGAGTTGATACTTTAATATCTGTTCTTAATTTTCAGGGCTGGGAAGCTTTGTGCTATGCCTGTAGTTGGTGCTTTATTATTATTTATCGTTATTAGCATGCTTTTCAATACATTAGAATTTATTGCACTAAATGGCAGTATTGTGCATAAACATGGGCATAGTTGGAAAAGCTTTTGGTTCTAATTTGAGGTCAGCTTTACAGAGGATAAAATATTTGAAACCTTTTTGGGTTAAAAAATTTTGCAGCTATTATTTCTGATGCCAAAGATTTTGTAGAAAAAGGAGACTGTGCTCACATAGGTGTCCTCATCTATTTTGTTATTTGCTTATTAGTGGGCATTTGTGTTATTTCTGATGCTCCACTGTTTTAATGTTGTGATGAATATTCTTTTTTTTTTTTTTTTTTTTTTTTGCGGTACGCGGGCCTCTCACTGTTGTGGCCTCTCCCGTTGCGGGGCACAGGCTCCGGATGCGCAGGCTCAGCGGCCATGGCTCACGGGCCCAGCCGCTCCGCGGCATATGGGATCCTCCCAGACCGGGGCACGAACCCGTATCCCCTGCATCGGCAGGCGGACTCTCAACCACTGCGCCACCAGGGAGGCCCAATGATGAATATTCTTGAGCATGAATTTCTGTTTACTAATCTAATAAATTCTTAAGATGCTTTGTCAGATTGCCCTCCAGAAAGGCTGTACAAGTTTACATTCCTATCCGTGTTGATTAATAATAACAACAGTAATAGTGGCTCCTATTTATTGGCAGTTTATTATATGTAGTATTCTACATCCTATTCTAAGCACTTTGTGTGGATTAACTCATTCATTCTTTTTTTTAATATGTTTTTTTAAAATTAATTTATGGCTGCGTTGGGTCTTCGTTGCTGTACGTGGGCTTTCTCTAGTTGTAACAAGTAGGGGCTACTCTTTGTTGTGGTGCGCAGGCTTCTCATCGTGGTGGCTTCTCTCATTGTGGAGCACGGGCTCTAGGTGCGTGGGCTTCAGTAGTTGTGTCACGTGGGTTCAGTAGTTGTGGTGCACGGGCTTAGTTGCTCCGCGGCATGTGGGATATTCCTGGACCAGGTGTCGAACCCGTGTCCCCCTGCATTGGCAGGCGGATTCTTAACCATTGCGCCACCAGGGAAGCCCCAGCTCATTCAGTCTTAACAAAATGCTAGCCTCCTTTCAGAGATAAGGGAACCAACATGCAGTATATGAGAATGTGTGTTTTTTTGTACCCTGACCAACATCAAATATCATAATTAAAAATTTTTCTGTTCATTAGGTGGGAAATAACTTCTCATTGTTTCAGATTGCATTGCTCTGATACTAAAAGAATGTACATTTTTTTTCATCTTCCAGAAAGACAACACTGTTATCTTCTCTGTTTTAGGAAGGAATTTGTTCCTGAAAATCTCCTAAGACAAGTTTTAAATTCTCATGAGTCAAACATATAGTTACTCCTGATTTCAATAGGAAATGTTTGACTGCATGATTGACTTCCAAAATTAATACCATTTTATGCTAAACAGCACTAAACCCTGTTAAAACGTACACAGTTTCTTCAGGAATTAAAGTCAGTCATTATGACACGACATGACAAGATGGTTTCCTTTCATTATTTACCTTGTGATGTGTCTGTTCCCTGTGCTCCTTCAGCATGTTTTTAGCTTTCTATATAGTGCACTTAATAGTCTACTTACCAAGTATTCATTGATACTCAGTGTTTATGTAATTGAAACTTGAATGCAGGCTCCATTCAAGAAAACCATAAAGCATACAGAAAAAAATCAATGAAAACGATGCAAGTGATACATGGGATAATTAGTATGTATTATGAACTAGCAAGCCGTGAGTACACTTACATCAAATGTACAAATGTAAGGCTGCTTGCATGATGTTTCTTGTTTCCCAGCGTTCGGCTGCTCACAAGGCATGAAGTATCAGAAATGATCCTTGTAAATAAATGTCATGTAAGTTGAACCAGGTTTATTAAATGAAACTCCTCATTAAGTTGAATTCTTGTAACTTGATGGGTGTATCTCAGGGTCTTACTGTATTATAAATATTTGGGTTGGGGGAGGAATTGAAGGTTATTTTATGCCATGTTGCTCAGGTAAGTGTTTTAATTGAGTTTCACAAATGGAGGTTTTAGTGCAAAGAGGCAATGTGATTAGAGTTCAGTTTTCAAAGAACCACTTTGACTATTGGATGGAGAGTAGACTGTACCAAAGAAGTAGTGGTAGAGCCCAGAGTTAGGAGGCTGTTTGGAGAGTCAACTGGAAAGGTCCAAGTCTGAATCTTAGACCACCTGTATCAGGATCACCTGGGATGCTTGTTTAAAATGCTGATTCCTGGGTCCCCTTGGATATAATCTATGGTTAAAATATAGGAATCTGCATTCTAACAAACATCTTCCACATTAATGTTTGAGAACCAATGCTCTAGTGATCTGCAGGATCTATTTTAGCCCTGGCATAGAAAAAAGAAAAACACTCTTGGGTCTATTTTATGAATTTTTGAATAAAGGAGAATAAATAGTTTAATACCTTTTCATGAGAACTCATTTCGATATTGTGTTTTGAAAAATAGGGCTCATTTATTGGATACTTAATAGTTACCAAACATTGCCCTAATTGCTTTTTTTAAAAATTAATTTATTTATTTTTGGCTGTGTTGGGTCTTTGTTGCTGCGCGCGGGGTTTCTCTAGTTGCAGCGAGCGGGGGTACTCTTCGTTGTGGTGTGCGGGCTTCTCATTGCGGTGGCTTCTCTCGTTGTGGAGCATGGGCTCTAGGAGCGTGGGCTTCAGTAGTTGTGGCTCATGGGCTCTAGAGCGCAGGCTCAGTAGTTGTGGCGCACGGGCTTAGTTGCTCCGTGGCATGTGGGATCTTCCCTGACCAGGGCTTGAACCCGTGTCCCCTGCGTTGGCAGGTGGATTCTTAACCACTGTGCCACCAGGGAAGCCCCCTAATTGCTTTCGATAATTTTTTTTTTTCTTAAACCTTCCACAGCTGGGCAAGCTCAGCATTAATAACCCAATTTCGAGATGAGGAAACTGAAATTCATGGAATCTGGAGTCGTTTTCAGTTAGAAAGCTTTTGGCTATAAGTAAAAAAATCTTGACTCAAACTGGCCTAAGTAAGAAATAATTCATTATCCCAGTTAGCAGGGGCTCCACAGTAGGTTGTGCCCCAGATTGGGTGATTCAGTGGCTTAATGTATGTTATCGAGACTCCAGGATCTTTGCTTTTCTCTGCTGTGAGGGTTTTAGCACTGGTTTTACCTTCATTTTGGAAGCAAGGTGGCTTTAGCATTTCTGGGAGAGAGACAACATCCAGAGGAAAAATAGAAATAATCTTTTTTTAAATTCTTCTCGGGGGAGGAAGTTCTTCCCATAACCCTCCCATCAGGCTTCCTCTCACATGTCTCAGGGGAGGATTAGGTCATATGCTCATTGCTGACCAGTAGAGGTACGATTCCCATCATTGGCTGGGACTACTAAATGATTTAGAAAAGATACTGGGAGTCACCTACAGTGTCTGCTATGGCCACGCTGCTGTCAAGTGGCAGAGCTAAGACGTGGACCCTCTGTGTGTCAGACTCCAAAACCTGCATGATTCCTTCTATGCCGTATGCCTCACTAAATGGCTGTTTGCTTGCCACAAAGCCTTCCAGTTGCAGCTTTCCTTATTGGTTTCTTTTTGGGATTAGACCAGTGGCTCGTGATCCTAAATTATGTTCAAATATCCATTTGCTGGCTTTCTTTATGGACCAAGCCTGCCCATCCCTAGGCTGTGAGGGCATCTCCTAATCCCTGGAACTCATAGCCAAGGTAAAAGGTCTGCATTTACATTCAGCTGTTTGCCATCCCAAGGCAGTTTGAACAGCTGCACACTGTCAGCTAAGAGGTGAAAGGTCAAGTGTAACTACCAGCTGGAAATGTGTTGATGTGTGTCAGCCTAGAAGTGATGCCAGAGGCAGTTTCTGAGCTTTTAGACGGCCTAGCCTCTATAGGGCCCACTAAGTGCCAGGTTAAGCACTGTAATTGCATTTTCTCCTTGACACTCACAACAATGCTATGAAGTATGTACTATCATTATCATTATCTGTCATTATCTTCATTTTACGAAAGAGGAAACTGAAGCTTAGACGGGTTAAGTAGTTTGCCTAAATACACCCGACGTGTAAATGATAGAGTCTAGATTTGAATTCAGGGCTATGGGACTTCAAACCTTACACTTTTATTTCAAGCTTTCTAAAATTGTGAAATATAGCATAAAATATTGAAAACAAATCTATACAACATATGTGTAGTTTTGTTTTGTTTTTGAATATATATCTACCAGCATTTAAAATTATTTATTTATTTATTTATTTATTTTTGGCTGTGTTGGGTCTTCGTTGCTGCGCCCGGGCCTTCTCTAGCTGTGGTGAATGGGGGCTACTCTTCGTTGCAATGCACGAACTTCTCATCATGGTGGCTTTTCTTGTTGTGGAGCGCAGGCTCTAGGCGCGCGGGCTTCAGTAGTTGTGGCACGCAGGCTCAGTAGTTGTGGTGCAGGGGCTTAGTTGCTCCGCGACATGTGGGATCTTCCCAGACCAGGGCTTGAACCCATGTCCCCTGCATTGGCAGGCGGATTGTTAACCACTGCGCCATGAGGGAAGCCCCTATACAACATATGTGCAGTTTAATTTGTAATTATAAAGTGAACATCACTCCCAGGACCAAAATATAAAGTTACCAATATCCCAGAAAATCCCATCCTCATTTTTTCTACTTATCGGTTTCCATACTGCTAATTTTTATGGTAGTCTTTTAGTTGTGAAACTTAGACTCTTACTCTGTTTAATTATCCTCCTTAGCAATTCATGATATGGCATAAGGGGAGGCTACATGAACCAGAAATCAGAGGCATAGATGCTCCCCTTCGGTAATTGTATTTACCTTGGCCAAGTCACATGACTCCAGAAAAGATAGGCATAAGGCCAAATAACTTCTAAAAAATCTTAACCACCATTATCCAGATAAGGGGTTGGCTAACTAGAAAGTGAAAACCAAGTTAGAGGGCAGGTTTTGCTTGCTTTTTTCTTTGTTAATTTAGTATTAATGGTTATAGAAACCCTTAACAATTTGTGACAGACTTCACTCATTTTGAATAGCAAGTATTTTGTTCACTTATGTAAGTCAGTATATTGCCCTTACACCTTATTGATTAAAATGTCCTAGCTCTTGAAGGACTCACGAGTATAGTTTCTCTGAGACACACTGTACTTGGGGTTTTTAAAATCCAGTGTTGAGGTCTGTGCATGACAAAGTGGAACCAAGTGGTTATTAATTTTTCATTGAAATCTTCTGAATAAGTGTTTTCTCTTGGCTGGTTTCAAAAGGAGTCATATTCCTGAATCTAATTAGAGGCAGTTCATGTACTGTGGGCTTATTGAGATTCAAGGCACTTTTTTATTTTAGCCTGTCTGATATCCCTTTTTGATTTCACTTAAATTTGAATTACTCTAAACATCATCTGGGCATATTGAAGATACTCAGTGTTATTAATAATGATGATGTTGACGAATCTGTCCCATCTTATTCTTCTCAAGTTCGATAACCTTATTCTTGATCTTGGCTTATGAATACATGGGAGTGTGCTGCTTCTCTTTTCTTCCTGTGGCGGCATCAGTAATCAATCATGACATTGTTCTGGTGGGCCCAGACAAAGCCCCTGGGACTTTCTGCACATAGTATACCAAGCAGCCATTCCCATCCGGTCAGAGTTGGCAGGCCCTTCGCCATTCCTGATCCTGATATTAGTTGTCTTAGGTCTAGACTTGTGTATCCCTTTTTATGACCTATTGAGTAAGTTACAATGTCCGCTGATTGTTTTTTCTCAATTTCTGCCTTGAGCTCCCATTTTTCTCCCTATTTGGATGAAGATCTTTCCCTTTACTGGACCTCTCTGTATTACCTTACTTCCCATGTATACCTCAGATCACTCAAGCCGCCTACATAGTGTGTGCATCTGAGAACAAAGTACTGGACTTATTCCTTGCCTAGTCTTTGTTCATTTCTTTGGAGTTTGTTCTTGGAAGTCACTCCTTTCTTAAGGTAAGAACTCTTTCCTGTTTTAATAACACGAACTTACAAAGACTCTCTCTGCTTGAATTCCTCCTGCCTATGTATCAGACAGGCTCCATTTACAGTATGGCCGTGTAAGCTCTTCACAGACTGAACTTTCCATAGTTAGTGACTATATACTCTGGACAAAATGCAAAAACCAAGAACTTGAAGGTTCTGGATACTGAAGAAAAGCAGGAAGATCCCAGAGGAGAGTTGAAATTGGAAGGGACAGGTGTACTGAGTTTCCAGTTTTTACTTCCAGGATTTTTCTTGATAACAGGCTCTAGTGGTATCTAAAACTCCAATAGAAAACCTGCAGTCCTTCTGCCCTGAAGAACCAGAGGACAGAGTTTGGGATAACCACAGCAGCTGGAAAGTGAGGGGGTATCCCCGAAAAGAGAGAGACAGAGGGGTGAGTCCTGGATTCTGTGCATAAACTGCCCAAATCAGAAGGTATCCCCTGAAGGATATGTGCAGGAGGCTGACTGCAAGTGACCCAGCTAAAGTGAAAAAGAACTGGACTAAGATTTGAGCAGCTGCCCAAGAGACAGAGTCTGTAGTCTGAGTCTGAATGTGTGTCACCTGTGAATCACTCTTCACTGAGGACTCAGCTATTTTTTCACTTGCGTCTGATACACACTATGTAAACATGCTCTTTTCCCACCGTTCAGTTGCCCGTCTGAGTTTTATGCTTCATTCACAGTTCACAGTTGTTGGGCTTAGAAGGCAGGCAAGAGGTCTAAAATATTTAGAACTAGTGCAAAGCCTCATCCAAGGCAGGAGTTTGATACGAGGTTTTAAGGATGATGGTTCTGCCGCAATTCCCACTTCTCTTGCACAATTACTGGTGTGTGAAGATTGCCCTCATACATTCTGATGTCATGGGTTACCTCCTTTGTTGGCTCTTCAACATGGTGTTGGAAGAAGTGTTGAATATTATAAAAATCACAGTAATAATAAACGGTAACAGCTAATATTTTCTGAGCTCTCATCACACAGCAGGTACTGTTCTAAGCACTTTATATGTAGTGACTCATTTTATTTTCATGGTAATCCTGTTTTATTATTCCTATTTTATGGTTAAGGAAATAAAGGCCCAGAGGTTGAATACATAGCTATAAAATGGTAAAGCTGGGAACCAAGTGAAAGAGGAAGATAGGTGGGTATGGTATATACTCAGGTACACTGTCTGAGAAGCTTGGTTTGGATTGGGAGATAGGTATCGTCTGGACTGAGTTCCACTAGATTCCTGAGCAAAGGAGATGTGAAAAATACCATTTTCCTGCTACTGTGTTCTATCAAGTTTACTGGCATGAACTTGGTAGGGGTAAGGTTAGGAAATACTTGTGTTAGCCCAAAGATTGAACCCTAATTTAGTTAAAGGGATAATTAACCAGTGAGTAGTTAGCTTATCTCAGTTGAGTTAGGTTCTGTCTGGGCAACTGTTTATTGACTCTTGTGACTAAAATACCACTGACATTTTTATTTGTACTGAGGAGCAAATTATTGAGTGTAGTCGGTTAGAATGAAAAGATGAAAATAAACCACTTATAAGAGAAATAATAATCTGTTTAGGCTGGAATTTTGAAATCTGCTTAGAGTCCTACAGGCTCTTGACTAGAACCTTGATGATGGTAGTGGTCCCGGTCCAGAATTGGCAAAGGAAAGAGGAATCCCTTTCTACCATGGCACCAAAGAGCTTGTAATGATACGCTGAGCACTGCAGTTTACTGATTAGATGACACGGGGTTTCTGTGGATACAAAAGGAAGCTGTTACAGTATTAGGCCTAGGTAATGTATAGAGGTTTGTCCAGGATGGAGATGTGGTGTTTCTGCTCTGTTCCATATGGTTCAGACCACGTCTGGAACTTTGTCCTCTTCTGAACCCCCTGGTTATAGAATGGACACTTTCATTTCAGTGATGGAGTAGCTTGTATTGGACTAACAGATAACACATAAAACAGTGATAACTTCTTGACAAAATAAGAAAAAATTTCAAAAATATTAAAATATTTGAAGATGTTATAGAGTAATCAAAATGAGGCAGAAACTGGAGAGAATTCCATCCTTTAAGGAAGGGAACTGCACTGAATAAGAGCCACATGTATACAGCTTTTCCTTTGAGGACTCTTCCCATCCTACCCAGTGCGTTAAACAGCTATTCATTGAAATCCTACTTTTCTTTATTTGCCTAGACAAGTTTAGGCTTTACTGTTGCCAGGAAAACTTGTTGACACTGATGGGAAGCATTGTTCTTTAATTGATATTTATTACAACTAGATTATTTTCCTGGCATTTCATTATGGAATATATCCTTAATTTCATGTAGACATGGGGACTTAACACTATTCTATAGGTTGTAAGACCTGAGGAAATCAAATATACAATGGAGGAGTCAGGGTATATTAACCATATGGATTTGGGTTTAGAACTTGGTTTTTGAAAACATGCAAAATCCATTTGCTGTTTCAGTGTTTTAAAGGTTTGACCTCTGTGTAAATGACTTCACTACAGAAACTGATTGCAATGTATTGCAATGTTTTTGAATATTGATATAATAAATATTTAATGGATATATCTTGCTAGTAAGTATTCTGTCTAACATGGAATTAGAGAAATTTTACCTGAATCAGCCTGTGAAACAGCCAGAAAAATATAATCATGTCCTTTTGAATAACCTTAAAAACATTTAACTTTTCATTATTAATTTGTTCTTGCTTTTTGGTTTCTGGCTTAAGCACATTAATTAAAAAATGCAGTACCTGTACATTCATCCTTTTACACTTGTGGGTTCTAGGGATGAGGGCAGTGGAAAAGCAAAATTGTACAACTCAGATTTGTATTTGAATATGAAGAATTAAGAAGCATTGTTGTACACATTCATTACATCCATGAAATACCAAATAGGTTATTTTCTTGACTGTGTAGATGTTTATGGCAATGTAATAGTTATAATAAAAGCATTTACTGAGTGTCTTTTTTGTGTTAGGCACTGTGATACATACTTCAAAGGGAGGATCTCATTGATGACAGATGATAACCTGACAGGATAGTGATTAAGCTTATGGGCTCCACAAATTTGGTTTGAATTCTTAAGACCTTGGAAACATGTCTAGTCTCCCTGTGCTTCAGTTTTCCATCTGCAGTTGGGGGTGATCCTTTTCCTACCTTGCTGTTTCTAAATTAACATACTGGGACAGAGTCACCTCCCCTGGTCACTTCCCATTAATGATCATGGTCATCATCATAGTGGGACAGGGGCTCAAAAGCAGGTCTCTCTCTCCAAAGTCCATGATTTTAATCACCTTACTGTGTGTCTAAGCATGCCTGACACATAGTAGGTGCTAAATAAATGTGCTCTGAGGTACATGTTCCCTGTAGAGTTTGTGTTTGAACTGCCATTTGTAGATAATATATGGCAGAATGCAGAAAGAAACTTCTTAGTTTTGGAGTCTTAGAGATAAATGGTGGGCATATAGACTAAAAACTATATCATTCTAGAAACATGACTACTGAACTGTTAGCCCAGGAAGTGCCTGGCCTTGTCTAGTATAACTTATTGTCACAAGAACTATTGTTATTTGTCTCCCATGAAGGCAGTTTGGTGGCCCCAGTTTTAGGTTGAGATCATTTTGTCTGTGGTCTTTATATCTAATAAATTAGTTATCACTCAGCAAATACTTACAAAACACCTTGTACATGCCAGGACTGTCCAGGCACGAGGGATGCATTGGTGAAGGCATCAGGCCTGGTTTGTGCCTTTGAGGCCATCATAGTCTCTTGGGATGCCCAGGCATTGACAAATCACACAAATATGTAGTCAGTCGCACTTTGAGAGATGCTATGAGGGAAGATGACGGACTGTAGTGAGAAAGGTTAACCTGGGAGTGGAATGCTGATGTATGTTTTGGTGGGAGTCAGCAAACTTTTTCCGTAAAGGACCGTGTAGTAAATATTTTAGGCTCCTGGTCCTTACATTCTTGGTTGCAACCACTCAACTCTATCAACTACAATGTGAAAGCAGCCCTTGACAATATGTAAAAAAGCATCCGGTATTATAATGAAAATGAAATCTCCCACACCCCCATCCCCTTCCTCAGAGGAGAGCACCCTTGCCAGTTTGGGGTGTAGCATTCTGTGCATAAAGTTTATTTTATAAGCCACACCTATAAATTTAAATAAACTTTTAAAAGGCCATTTATCTAATAAGCTGAGTTAGGCAAGTTTTGTATGGGAGAAAGCTGGTGCTGCTTCTGGATATGCTGCTGTTCAGTGATGAGATGAGGCCAGGGGACTGTACTCATGGTTAGTCTTCTTCTTCCATCAATAACAGGACACACTCTTTCAGTACTTGATATAGATGAGGATTTGTGAAAATTAGTGTCTGCTCTTGAGACTTTCTGATAATAAAATGATACTAGTGTGAGGAGAAGGAGCACGTCTGGAATTACCAGAGAAAGGCATAGAAAAGTGAAATTTACATCTGGAGCTTCTCATGCTGCTTCCACTGTTGTACTTTTAGAGAAGGAACTGTTCTCAGGGAAGTGGACTGTGTGTGGCCCTCTGCAGAAAATGTGCTCAAAATTTTGATTTGATAGCCCCTGGGTGAAAATTTCCATCTGATTCCCTGTCATGGAATCACATGCTGCGTTAATCCATGGCTGTTTTGCATTTTCTCATTTGGGAAATAAAACAGCATACTCAGAATTCCTCTCCCTTTTCTTTTGCCCTATCTCTCTAGAGGTAGACCTCTTCTCCCATGATCTGGACTGGTAAGAAAGGACATACGATATGGGCTAGCAGGTTGTTGCTGATGACAGTCACAGAGGCTTATCAAACTCCATGGCATGATTTTACTTAATGAAGTAATGTCTTAGTGTATCTGCACTGGAAGGCCGCTTGTATGTTTTTACTTAGCTAGTGAGGTAAAAAACTCTCCTGTGGGACTCTCCATACTGGTGTAGGAGGGTATGAGGAGCAGTTTCCTCCTCTGGACTCTCAAGTAGCTTGTCCCCATCTCATATTGAGGAAGGGGGGTAGTCAAGTTGTTTCTTAAAAGACCAGATAGTAGATATTTGAGGCTTTGCAGCCATGCAGTCTCTGTTGTGACCACTCAGCTCTGCAACTGTAGTGAGAAAGCAGCCAGAGACAATATATAAACAGGGAGGCTCACCCCAAATAGCCTGTCAAAATATTCCTTCTAACTGCATATCAGAGTCTGCCTGAGAGAATTTGGGAGTAGATATATCTTTGTCCATCTTGAACATTCATAAATGTGTTTATTCCATAAAAAAAACTGAGTTGAGTACCTGCTATGTATCATACAGTGTTTTAGGCACTGGGCATTTATCTGTGAACAAAACAAGTGTGTGCCTGATGGACCTGGCATTCTAGCTCTATAAATATATAATATTAGTTACAAGTAAGGAATTACAGAACAGGGGGACAGCATTGTCTAAATTTCTCTGTATTCATACTTTCCATTCCTGCTTTAGCATTTGGAGTCCAGTCAGAAATATAGAAACTGCGCTAGTCATTTTAACAGGGATAATTTAATGTAGCAGATTGATTCAAGAAATGTTGGAGGACTGCAAGGGCAAAAAGAGAACCCTGACCAAACCAGGGATTGTAACTGTAGGAAGCAGCTACCACTCCTGGAATAAAAGGAAATGATTGGAACTCTCCCAGAACTTGGAAACATGGAGGAGGAATCCTGCAGTGCTGAGACCCAGAGCATTAAGGAAGAGGCACTGCCTGGCTGGCTCTGATGGTTGTTCTAGGAGTGTAGGCAGAACTTTATAAACTGAAATCAACTGCTCTTGGAACCCACTGCTACCTCCAGGGTGAAGAGCTGTGGCTCGGGGCTCTGATGAAAGAACATTATACACCGAAAGGAGCAGATACTTTCTCCATCCTCCAGCCTTCTAGTCTCGCACTGGTGCCACATGCTGGCAGAACCTAACGGGAAGCCAGCTGGCAAAGAAGAAGGTAATTTGCAGAGTTTCAGCCGGCAGAGTGGTGGGCACCTAGAAAGGAGGTTTTGGAGCTGATAAAAAATAACTTAATAACTGGCACATCACTGATAGGCCCAAGTGTGTGCCCTCTTTCTCTCTCTTTAGATCTGCTGCACTGAATCCCAAAGAGGTTGTGCAGAACAATGAGAAGAGAAGTGGAAATACCAGGATAAACAAAAGTACTTTCACACAAAGGTGAAACCACTCCTGTTCCTTCTGTCTGGTGTTATGGTTAGTTGTGTACTTGAATTTGTTTGCAGTCTGTGGCATTTCCTAAAGGACTGCCTAGTTCCATGGGAACTAAAGCAGATGTCAACTGAAAATTGGTTTGGAGAAGACTGTAAAATGTATCTAAATATGCGTATTTTTTAAATGGTTGGACTTCTCATAACCTTTCATAAGATACTGTGTGTTGAGAACTTCTAAGTGAAGGAAGTAAAATTATGTATTTGGCAAATATTTGACCATGAATGCCTCTCCTCCAATTTCTAGTGCATTAATTTATTTTCTGAATATATTCCCTTTACTTTCAACCTGTCTCTTCTTGCCTGTTTTTTTTTTCAATGATCAATTTAAAATTTACAAGATTTCTAGTTAAATTTTTTGATTGATGTAATATTCTCTGATATGTCTGATGTATTACACTTTTTAAAGCACAGTTTTGTGCTTTGTTCTCTCTGAGCTTTTTTCCCTCAGTTATTAGTTCTTCTGTTTGTTTCTCTTTCATGATGTTGATGGGCCGCCATTGTTTAATTATTATTAATTTTGTGCTTAGAGCATCCTGTCATCAGTGACTGTGTGAGAGGGGCAGAGGGTGTAGCCCCATGGAATGTGTCAGTAACTGGTCTTTTCCCATGGTATCAGAGGTCGCCTGGACCACTGTGTCATCCCTTGGGCCCAGGTACCCCACAGCTACTGTTTTGTCTAGCATATCTTGTGCTACATCATGTCGGTTATCCTAATGGTTGCCTTGGCCCCCTCCTGTGCTCCCTGTATATCCAGCCTTCAAGTTTAAAGTATAATCAGAGTTACTCCCACTTTTGGTATATTCCTGTCCTGGCTGTTTTAGCTGTAGGATTCTATTTCAGTCTAGTTCTTATTTGTCTGACATTCTTCAGTCAGGGATTTTTCTCAACTTCTGGTCTGCTAGGTGCACTCCCTTCTTCTGTATTATTTTCTCCAGTGCTGCTATGACTGGTTTGTTTGGACATTCTGGTCCAATCTTGTGTTCTTCCTTTCTGCGTCCCCACTCTGCTTAGCTCTTGTTCTAACCCTGTAGAGTAGGTTATGTTTACTAGGTGGATTGCTTTTGGGAGGGGGCTTGGTCTCAGGGTCTTGGGTTACTTCTCCAGCTATCATTGTAGCAGTACTTCCTTTGGGTATTTCCTCTGCCTTGGGAAGGTCAGGTGCCTCAAAGATGGCAGGATCTGCAGAGATCACTTTTGAGGTGACTGTCCTCCACTAGAGATAAATGAGGAGCTTCTCAAGAAAAGAGAGTGAGGACCAACATGGGAGAGCTATTTAGGCTATTTATGCTTGGATAGCCATTGGATGCTGGCTGGATCTGGCTACATGGAAAGTAACAGAGCACCATCTTCCCACCGTGGCAGCATTTTGTGCCTTTCTGGGGTTGTTTCTTGATCCCAGACCAGATTGAAAAGGGGTTTCACAGAAATTTTTCATTTCACTTTTCCACAACCTTATAAGGTTGTGGTGGTTGATAGTCTCATTTAACTTAAGTAAAGAAGGTAAAAGGTCATCTGCCAATAAGCGGTAGGGCAAAGATGGGCGACCAAGTCTTCAGCCTCACCCTTTTAAGCTCATTTCTCACTATCAACTCCTGAACCCTTCATCATGACATTACCAAGCAGTACATCATATTTTGCTCTTTTGTTTCTCATTTTCTCTGTTAACTTTTAGTTTGGACCAGTTGTTCAATTGTAGTAATATTGTATAACATTTTACTCTAGGTTCTTGAAAAAAAAATGATTAGGATTAAACTTTGTTGAGATTTCTTCGGTTTTTTTGAATCTCAATTTTAAGAGGATATAGCATGATAAGAATATTATTTGCTGCTCAGATATTAAGTGTCACATTGTCTATTTTGCAAGAGTCCTTTTGTCTGTGTGTGCTTTTCGGATTTTTCTGTTATCACAGTGGACTTTTCAGATGAATCACAGTATTTCTTTCAGAAGTTTCCTGGAGCAAAGTGAATGTCATGTACCCTATGCTGTGGTATAAATTCTCTTTTCAGGGATTATTTTGACATTTCATGTTATCTAGTTTTCTGAAAGCTTGCCTTGAAGATTCACTTCTATGGGTTGTTCATACAGATATATGTAAAATTTAGCAATTCTCTGCCTTCCCAACTTTGGCTAAAGAAACTCAGATTACTGCAAGAGAACAGGTGACTAATACGAATCAAAAGATCTGGCATGTGCTTTTCTTTCATAAGTAGGACATTTACATGGAATATTGGGCAATCATTTAACACTTGAGATTCTAATTTCTCCTTTAAGTGGGAATTCTGACAATGGAAACATGAAGAAAGGGATATTCTCTATAATGTTGATATCTTTCTTAATAGACAATCTAAGACCTCACTCACCAAAGTAGTAATATTTCATTCATCAACAAGAATGAAGTCTCCTTCTAAACATAAATAGTGCGCTTGGAACCTTGCAGACGCCAATTATCATTCTGTACAGCAAACCTTCAAAATGTCAGACAATCTCAGGAATTTCCCCAGCAAAGGTCGATCATTTACTACTCTCTGAGTCATTTCTTCAGCATGCCAAGGTGACCGGCGAACCTGTGAGATTGAGTTAGCTAGGTCACTCAAAGCTGCTACTATAAAGAAGCCATGAGAAGTCTATTTCTATTGGGTAAATCCCATTAAACTCAAATGTATCCTAAACTGTTGAGTGCTATTAGATTGTTAGAAGGAGCATGAGTGGGTTGATTGAAATAAAGTCTGCGCCTTGCAAGCTTTCTACTGAATTTATTGGAAGGGACTTCAGGGAGTAATTTAAGGAGAGCTAACAAATTGGGAACTGAAGGGGATGGAGCAGGGAAGGTGGCAGGCTCTACTCGGAGCTGAATCTGATGCACTGAGTTGCCACATGTGACTCCTTGTAATGGCCGTGCTGAACACATGCAACAAAGAGCCTTCACATACCTTATCTGTTTTTATCCTCCTAGCAGTCCTGGAAAGTTCAGTGTTCTGCTTTACTAGTATCTCTGCTTTACTTGCTTAGTGTCACAAGCTCGTTGGAGGTGGAGTTCTTGAAAAACACCCCTCTAAGTCTTCTCACACCTTTGGGCAAGGTTGATGAAGAAAAATATGTAGCATTTTCCCTTCTCTGAGTATTAGACATAATCTACTCTGATGGCATGTGTAAATGTGTAAAATGGTTGGCTGGGGTTAGCTGAGCAATTAATGGCCCCAGAATACAAGGTTGAGTCCTGGCTGTTGTATTATTGCACTGTTTTGAATTTGTTTTCCAGTGAGCACTTTGCATGAAGCTATTCTTGGAACCCCAAAGCCCTTTTTGCTACCGCAGAGACTCACTTGAGTGAGTGGAGAAAATCTCACATACACACACACACATACATTTTTATGAGGTGAAACAATGACCTAATTTTCAGGAAATTACTTCCAGAGTTATTCACTCATGCTAGAAATGAGCAGAAGCTCGACTTTAATGAACATGAACCTGACATAATAGCAAGTCACCTGACACAAACCTGAGACAGTTCATGGGTGCAAACCTGTGTCCTCCCCTCCGTCCCTGAGCTCACCTGTTCTGCACAGCTGTAGTCCTGGTGTTCTGGAAGGGCCTAAGCACACGGATGGACGCCTCACGCTAGCTTGATGAGGCTGTGCCAGCTTGGCGTATACATGTTGGGGAGGGAAAAATGATTTTCCTCTACCCATCTTAGGTTCATTGTCTGGGGTCCTGCAACTTAGACAGAAAAAACAAGAGAAAAACAAATAGAGGTTTATTAACAGGTGCAGTGTACACACACATGGGAGCACTCAGTGATGAGTAACTCAAAGGGGTGGTCAGAACTCGGGCTTTTGTAGCATCTTAAGAGAACAGTAAATGTGTATGGGAGTGACAGGACAAAGGAAAAGGACTTTGAGCTTCTAGGGGGAGCAAATTGTGGGAAGGTAAATAGATGGGAGACCCTGATGGGAGGTAAGGACTAGTTAGTAGGTTCATTGTGTGATCCCTCTGGTGCTGTCTCTGTGCTGAGTCTAGATTTGTCTCCCGTGATTAAGAATAATCTTGTCCATCCTGGGCGGGCGGGCGGGCGGGCGGGCGTGTGTGCGCGTGTGTGTGTGTGTGTGTGTGTGTGTGTGTGTGTGTGTGTGTGTGTGTGTGTGTGTGTGTCAGGGACAGCAGGGAAGGGTGGTCAAGAGCAGAGAGTTTTGTTTGTTTGTTTTTTTTGCGGTACGCGGACCTCTCACTATTGTGGCCTCTCCCGTTGCGGAGCACAGGCTCCTCACGCGCAGGCTCAGTGGCCATGGCTCACGGGCCCAGCCGCTCCGTGGCACGTGGGATCCTCCCGGACCGGGGCACGAACCCGTGTCCCCTGCATCGGCAGGCGGACTCTCAACCACTGCGCCACCAGTGAAGCCCCCTTGAGCAGAGAGTTTTTGTTGTGTCTGCTTCTTTTTGTTTACCTTCAGCTCAAAATAATCCTTGTACCTGAATGGCATATTTTGCAGTGGCATACGCTGAACCCCTTTATTTATCTCTGTAAGATTGTTTAATATTATTTTTTTTTCCTGTTTAAGTATGCATTCTGTTATGTGTCCCTCTTGTCTGTCACTTGCTTGCTTTTCCCTCTCTCTGTTTTGCTTTGGAAGTATGTCTGCGTTGATCTATTTTAAGATCTGGCTTATTCATTTGAACCATTTTATGGAATTCCATTGGATATGCCACATTTTATTTATCCTTAGATTTTATTTCTTCCCTTTTACTATTCCTGCTTGCTGTCTCTTTAATCAAGGGAGGCCTTGTGTTTTCTCCTTGGAGAGAAGCTGCAGATGGGCCACTGTAGCAGGAGAGTGCTATAGCGGGGCAGTTTGCCTGTCGCCTGCTGGGATCAATATTAAATAATGAAAGAAGGTTATAAGATCAAAGACCCAGCAGCTCTGATGTTGTGGAATGATGTACAGAAGTGTCAATAATTAAGTGTAATGCAAAGGCCAGTTTGGGCAAAAAAATCCAAGGTTAAGGTTGTTTCTAAAGAAATGCTTTTTATGACTAGCAGGTACATAAAACTCAATAGGCTTAAATGAACTAACCTTGTAAAGTGTGTGTGTGTGTGTTGTGTGCATGTGTATGTGTGTCTAATTTTAGATTTCTTTTTACTTTATAACCCACATCTAATCCATGAGTAGGCTTTGCTTCATCACCAAACTCTGCGAAGAATCCCTCCATTCTTCTCTGTTTCCCCCTCCACCACTTTCTCTGTGGTCTAGGTGAGGAGTCTGCAAACTGTGGCCTGCTAGCCACATCCTGTTTTTGTAAATAAAGATTTATTGGAACACATCCCTGCCCATTCTTTTATGTATTGTCTAAGCCTGCTTGTGCTACAAAGGCAGAGTTAGATAGTTGCAACTGAGACTCTCTAGTCTCAAAGCCTAAAATATTTACTGTTTGGTTGTTTACAGAAAAAGATTGCAGGCTCTAGTCTGGTTTAATGCTTCCCTCTTGTAATTGGTTTCATTCTGTAAACAGAAGACAGAGTGACTTTTCTAAAATGTGAATTTGATCCTCTCACACCCCGTGAATAAAAACAAAATCTAAACTCCATACCATAGCTTACAAGCACCTGCATGGTCTGGTCCCTGCTCACCTTTTCACCCTAATCCCTTCCAGGATTCCCCCTTGTTCTGGTCACACTGAGCCTTTCCTGCCTTGGGACATGCTGCTTGGCCTCTCACAGTTGCTTCACATGTTTCACTCCTTTCTATCTTCAGGTCTCTGCACAGAGGTCATTTCCTCAGAGGTGTCATTTCCTCAGAGGGCACCCCTCAGTGGTGACCACTTGGCCTCCATTGTTCATCATGTCTATTTTGTTTCCTTCATAGACTTCCCACTCTCTGTAATTACACTCTTCATTCATGCGCTCACATCTTTCTTCCTTGCCTCCCCTCATAGGACACAAGCTCTGTGATGGCAGAAAACTTGCCTGTGCTGTTGATCTTGGACGCCAAGTGCAGTGGCCGTCACATTATAAAGCCCAGTGGAAAATTGTTTAATGAATGAACAAGGTACAGGTTCTGCCTTTTTCCTTGGTAGGAGTTAAATGCAAGCGTATGTTTATGCTACCTAATTTGTTTTCTTTCTCTATATAAATAAATCTTGCCCACTCCTGTTCACAGGGTAAACTTAAGGTGATTTTCCTCTACAACATAACTGAGCTGGCATACGTTTCACCGGGGAACAGGCAGGCATTTTGAAATGATGCTTCTCAGGATTTTTAGAGCCTTTTATACATTTGTTTCTGCTGTTGTGTTAATATGCTAATGTTTATCGAGGTTGTATTTTTTCCCCTCCCTTTCTTCCTTGCTGCTGGCAGAGCAGCAGTGTGGAGTTATGGAGTGAAGCCTCCTTTGGGCATTTGTCCTTACTACAAAGAGTTTTACATTTCTTTGCTCCTTAAAAAAAATACACTGCTTTTCTGCTGAACCTAGGATAAAAAGAACAAGGCAGTATCTTGGAGCATCTTAATTCTTTTGACTTAGTGAAACCCATCCAGGAAGCTCTCTCTCATTCAGAGCTTCTCATTTTTCCCCTGGACCTCATTTTCAGTTCAGCTCTGTACTGTCCTGCAGTGAAATCTGTAAAGCAGAGCATTCCACTTCTCCTCCTGCCCCAATTAATTTCACTGCCCAGGACCCACTTTTGTGGGCTGGGAGGCTATTCACAATTTCCGCCTCACTGAAGAGCGCAGACTCAGGACTCTGGCACACACACCTGGATTGGAATGTGGCTCTGCCTCTAACCACTGAGCTTTCCTGTGCCTTAATTTGCTCATCTATAAAACGGGCTTCTGCTGGTTTCTTTCCTCGTAGGGTGGTTGTGAGAATTAATTGATGTAATGCTTTTCTAGTGTCTAGTACAGTTTCCACAGCTTCGTAGCACTTACACGTCAGCTAGTATTTGGCGTAGTTTTAAAATAGGAGACCTTGTCAAGGTACTCTAAGAATTAAATCTAAAATAGCAACCGGCTATGATCCAGTGTCTAGAGAGTCTGAAAGCTCAAATTTCAATTCTTCCCTGGTAGGACAGATGATTTTATTTTATTTTTGTAACAGATGCTGCCCCCCCTTACTGTGGGGCCTTAGAGAAGCGGTACTGTCAGAGATGCCTTGTAAGAGGGGCACAAATGGCCTCAGGCTCCTAGTCTGATCCTCATCTAGTTTGTTGTAAAGAAGAGTTCAAGTACTACTTCTCTTGATAAGTGTATGGTCAGGCCACTCAAGATGGCTGTTCTCTTGCTCTCTGTACATCCCCGGCCTGACCAGTGCCTGCTTCACCTACACCCTACTCACTTGATTGACCTTCTTACATACTTGCCCAGGCCCCAGCTAATGATTGGCCTTACGCAAGGGATGGTGAGGGGCGTGCCCCTCTACTGGTTTCCCTGGTAACTAATGAGTCCACCTGACGTCAGTTCCCCTATAACTGGTAATCCCCCCCACCCCACTCCAGTGAAGACTGCCACCATGTCCTGCCCGCTGTCTACTGCACATGGTGTGGTGTCACTCCAGGACCTTGCTTCAGACTTATAAGCTCCTCCATCCATTAAACTATTAATGTCTCTGTTGCTGACTCTAGGCTGTTTCTTTGGTCTTGAAGCTGGGCAAGCACAGGCCTTGTAGGCCTTCAGGGTATGGCCCAACAATCAGTAAACTTTTTAAAGTACTTTTCCTCTCTAGCCATCTACTCTAATTAAATACCACATCCCATCAACACTGTTTTTGCAGGTACCACACCATCTTTATTAGTGTTCCCAGTTTGTCAGCTGCTTAATTTCCCCTTCTTTTAAATAGAAAACTGTATTGTATTTTTTTTTTTTTTTTTTTTTTTGCGGTATGCGGGCCTCTCGCTTTTGTGGCCTCTCCCGCCGCGGAGCACAAGCTCCAGACGCGCAGGCCCAGCGGCCATGGCCCACGGACCCAGCCGCTCCGCGGCACGTGGGATCCCCCCAGACCGGGGCACGAACCCGCGTCCCCTGCATCCGCAGGCGGACTCAACCACTGCGCCACCAGGGAAGCCCTAGAAAACTGTATTTTTAGGTCAGGAATGGCAGTATGGTTTTTGTCTGTGGTAGTTCCAAGGATTGACATAAGATTCACAGAAAGACAACAACAAAAAAAAGAAAATAATGGAAAACTCATAGGTATTTTAGGCAGAGAACTTGGATTCAAATCTTGATTCTCACTTAACTAGCTGAATGGCCTTAGACACATTTCTTAACTTCTTTCACCTTCAGACTTCCTCATCTGTGACATGGGGATATTCTGGCTCAAATGAAATGGAAAATAAATTTATTTAGCACAAATGGCACATTTTAAGATGCTTACCAAATGTGAGATTTGTGTGGTCCTTCCTCTTGTAAATTACTGTTTGGTTTCTTTCTGTGACTGTTGAGTGAATTAAGTATAACATTCCACTATTAGAGTTTAAAAATACCTCCCCAAATGCATTTAAAGTGAGCAGCAGGACACCAAGGGCGCTTCTTTATTGTTTATATGATCACCTACTATTTTCATTCTAGCAATGCCTCAGTGTCTCCTTGTCACCCTTTTCTCCTGCTTTGTACTTCTATATTAAATAACAGTAACTAACCTTTTTTTGGGTAGTTATTATATGCTGGGTGCTGTTCTAATTGATTTGTACTTAATCCTCACAGCATCCTATGAGGATGGGCCTGTTAGTTTCCTCCCTTGTAAATGATGGAACTCATTTCAGTTGCCATTTCTCTCATCCTTAGAGGGTAGCTTCCCTCTGTACCCCTGTTAGAGCTTAGGGACTCAGCCACAGGGGGCTCATTAATTGGTTAATTAATTTCTTTACAGTGTGCAAAATGGGGATAGTGTAAATGGCAAGTGGCCAGCTCGACAAAAAGGATGCTATATTTTCAAAGGTTACCCATATGAAGACCCCACACGAAGGCCCCACACTTTATTTAGCCTGAACACACGTAAAATATAACAGAGTCTCGGTACTCAACATTCCTGCTCTTTCTTCCAAGTCTGACTTTATTCTTTCCTTTCCATAGGCTTAGGTTTCTAATCATGATGCTGCTTTTCTTTATCTGTCTCTTCAGCATGTTTTCTTTGTGAAGCAGGAGTTGACGTGCTGGTGTTTTCATATTAAGGGCTAAACAGAAAAGTGCTGTTATTATTATTGTTGTTATTATTATCTTCCTCTTACAAACAAGATTCTACTTAATCTCTTTTCCAGGGCAACAGTGAAGTGGCTTCTTTATCAGTGCCTGTTTTAAGCAAACAGGCCTTTTATTTTATGGTACTCATATTGAGACACATCGAGTTATATCTGTCTTTTCATTTGCACCAACACGTTTATTTGAAACCTAGGATTTCCTAGGTAATGTGACTAAGGTAGATTTATGGATGCTAATTTGCATACATAATAACGTTGGCAAAAACTAAAATATAACAAACCCATACCAACTCTTGGCGTGCCACAGCCCCACCGAGCATCTGCTTTCCTTGCCTGTAATGAGAGGGAAATATATTTTCCTTGTTTGTATTCCACTGTCGTCAATGCTGTTGAGAGCTCAAAATGAGGTTTAAGACCCTCTTCCTATCTAACAGCAGGAGTTTATATTAGAGGTGATAGTTCTGTGTAACAGAGAAGGCAAGCTTTTCCTCCCCACCCTGATTTCACGCCACACCTGAAGAACCCCTGCCACATTTAAGTACGGGTGCAAGCCCTTGATTTTCTAGGCAAGTGAATAGGCTCGAGGCTATGCATTTGGGTTAAAGCTTAGGTTTGATGACTTCTTCTCAATGTTGTTTTTGAGTAAATTGATTTTCATTCCACAAATAATAAATGTTTTTTTCTATAATTTTTTATTTGTTTGTTTTAAATTATAGATTAGGTTAAATCTTCCTTTGAGCACCATGTTCCTGGTCTGCCCTCCTCAGATTTACTGGCATTAAGTTTGGTGAACTTCATCTGGCCCTTTTCCTATGCATTCACTTACTCATATGTCTATCCTTGGAAGATACAGAATATTGCTTTGTGTGTGGACACGTGTGTCTGAAATATAAATGTTATTCTACTTTATATACTGAAGGAAACGCCGTTTTCTTCCAGTAACGTGTCTTGGAGGATGGTCAGTGTTAGGCCTCCATACTTAGCAGGCTAGACTAGTCAGTGAAGAAGTTATTCTCGAGATCTCAGTGGTCAACACATCAAAGGTTTATTTCTTTCATTAAAAAAAATTTTATTTATTTATTTATTTTTGGTTTCATTGGGTCTTTGTTGCTGCATGTGGGCTTTCTCTAATTGTGGCGAGCGGGGGCTACTCTTCATTGCAGTGGCTTCTCTTGTTGCGGAGCGCAGGCTCTAGGTGCGCAGGCTTCAGTAGTTGTGGCTTGCGGGCTCTGGAACGCAGGCTCAGTAGTTGTGGCTCACGGGCTCTAGAGTGCAGGCTCAGTAGTTGTGGTGTACAGGCTTAGTTGTTCCGCGGCATGTGGGGTCTTCCTGGACCAGGGCTCAAACCCGTGTCCCCTGCATTGGCAGGCAGATTCTTAACCACTGCGCCACCAGGGAACTCCCAAAGGTTTATTTCTTGTTCATGTAAATATGTGACTCCAAGGCAAGGTTCCTCCGTGTAGTAACTTGATAATCCATGCTGTTTCAACCCTCTGACTCCACCGTCTCCACATGTGGCGTCCAGGTCCTTGCAGCCACCGGAAAAGGGCGCTGGAGGGTTGCTGGAAAGTTTCGGCACGCTAGGTACAAGAGAACTGAGGATGGAGGGGAACACATGGATAGTGGTGCTAGTCTGTTGCCGCAGGAGTTTTCAGTGCTTCATATAGCTTGAATATATTGTGGTTTAATTAGCTGGTCTCCTATTTGATGGGCATTTAGATCACTTCCAACTTTCCCCTTTATTATGTACAACACTGCACAGAAAAGCCTCGTGTGTATCCCGGGTACACATGTGACTGTTTTGCTAGTTTAAACAGTCAGGAAGTAGACTTCACAGTTCAGAGGATGTGAGTGTTCTGCTTACCATCAGTGCTGTCACATTGTTTTTGAAGGTGGTTTTACTGGTATTTGATTTGCATGGTTAGTGTATGAGAAAGAAATACCTTCACCAATGACATTATCAAACTTTCATTTTTTCCCCTATCCAATGGCAGCTTTCTTACTTTTGGCAAAATGGCTTCTCATTTTTGTTTTAATTTCTATTTTCCTGGTTATTAGTGAGTTTTTGGCTCTCTCTCAGACTCTGTTATGCTGCGTGAGTGAAGCAGGACTGTGGAAAGTCAGGCTGAAGAAAGACAGAGGGAGTGCAGAGAGCCACTGGGCAGATGTGGCTCACACGTGCTCCCTTTGTGGGCACCCAGCTCAATGACATTTCTTTCTATACTCCCTTGATCAATTTTTTTTTCCCGCCCATGGCGATATTTCAGTAGTCTTTACACCTCTGATTTTAAAACCGCGGGGTGAAGGAGCCTTTCTCAGTCGTGTCATTTTTTTCTGTGGAGCTGTCTAATTCTGTGTTTTGAGTTTTCTTGTGAATTTTTCCCTGCTTAGTCATTGTCTTTTTATCTCTTGGTTCTCTTTGTCCTTTCCCTCATTTTTCATTCTTTTTCTTCTGTCTCTGCTCCCTTGTTCCCATCGGCCGTTAAATCTTTATGTGCTGCTTTTCTTTTAAGTTGTATTTTCCCCTTCCTCTCCAAGCTTAGAAATGCTTGCTCTGTCAAAGAAACACGGAAGGGAAGGGAGCAATGGAAAGGTCAGAGCACGAATCTAGAAGTAACCAAACCCAGGGGCCCAGCCTCTCCAGCTGTTTTGAGAACATGATGCTGTTCCTGATATGGTCACTTTGCCAAAATCTGTATGAAAAAAGGAAAGAACATTGGAATTAGTCCATCTCATTCTGCCTCTGGCTCACTGTAGGATCCCTAGGCACGTTACTTCTCATCTTTAGGTCTCAAGTTCTCTGACTCTAAAATGAGGAGGTTGGATCCCAGTAGTCTTTCTATACCTTGGAACCCCAGTATATGAAACATGTGACTTCCTGGGAAACTGCTGCAGATTAAGGGTCCAAAGTCGCCTTTATAATGGGCCACTGCCATTCCTCTTCCCCTGCGATGCCTTGAAGGGGCGCCTTTAAAATCTGTCTAGCAACAGGTCATTTAATAGGAGTTAACAGGGAAGACAATTCATGACAAAAGTATTAGAACAATTAGAATCCATACAGGGCTGGGGAGGCAACCCAGAGACTGGCAACATTAGGAACCTTCTCCCAGCCTGAGGAGTGGAAGGAGTGGAAGGGGGTGGTGTTGGCAGAGTCCAGGCCAGCTTGTGGGCGCAGGAGTCATGGTAGGGAGATAGCAGGAGCTGGAGTTATGGAAGGAAGGGCTGTCTGGAGGGATCTGAGGCTTCAGAGGAGATGCAGTCACTGTTGGAGCGGCCACCTGACTTAGAAAGAGGAAGCCAAAGCCTGGTATCTTCTTCTCACTGTCCTATCTCCAGACAGTCTCAAATTTAGGCAGGAGCCAGTTGCAAAGAGCACAGTTTGAAGGCAAGCAGTTGAATAACTGGCAGAAACAACTGAAAGGCACTGGGTCAGATGATCTTTAAACTCTCTTCCATTATATTCCAGAGTTCATAGATTCCCTGGAAGATTCCTGACTTCTGCAGTAAAGATATTAGTCTAGGGTTTTAACAGGTCGCTCTACCTAGGAATTGGAATAAACTACTTCTTCTACCATTTTAGAGTCTTGGGACAGCACCTGCTCACATCTCCACTTCCCTCCCTCCCAGAGCCTGGAGCAGCTGCATTTTTCCTTACGTGCGCTGTGCCAGCGTTTCATGAGAATCCTATTCCTGGTAGATTTTTGACCTTTTGAAGACAGGAATATGATCTTGCTCATGCCGGTCTCAGTATTTATCACCAAGAGGCCTCTGGGAATGTGGAGCCAGAGTACAAACGGAGGGAATCAATAGTTTTACAGTCGAAGCTTTGCTGTTTTACAGTCACCTGTGATAGTGGACCAGTGACTAACCTTCAGCCTGGATTTCCTAAACGGTAAGATGGTTTTATTAGGACAGACTAGGTGCTATAGATGGGCTAGGTTCTGCAGCAGCAACAAATAATCCCCAGAATCTCAATGGCTAAAAGTCCACAAAGGTTTATTTTTCACTGCACATTCATTGTGATTTACCTGGGGATGTTCAGTCCTCACTTTTAACCCCTGGCTCATAGATCAACTACCATCTTGAATATTGCCAATCCCCAGGTCAAGAGAGAGAGTGTTTGGGTGGGTGGGAAGGTTGACAATCAAATGTTGGGCTTGACATGTCACGCACCATGTGTACTCATGCCTTATTAGCTAGAACTAGTTACATGGCCTCACCTAACTTCAGGTATGGCAAAGAACTACCTGGGAGGAGGACAGTTAGGAATATTTGTTAGTTTTCATTAATGATAGTTACAGAGAAAGATAATAATACTTGACTTCTCATGATTTTTTTGGCCATTAGATAATATAAACACTGATTATAATGCCTAACCTGTAGGAAATGCTCCATCAATAATAGAACAGGGCTTCCCTGGTGGCGCAGTGGTTGAGAGTCCGCCTGCCGATGCAGGGGACATGGGTTCGTGCCCCGGTCCGGGAAGATCCCACATGCCGCGGAGCGGCTGGGCCCATGAGCCATGGCTGCTGAGCCTGCGCGTCCGGAGCCTGTGCTCCGCAGCGGGAGAGGCCACAGCAGTGAGAGGCCTGCGTACCGCAAAAAAAAAAAAAAAAAAAAAATAATAATAATAATAGAACAATTATTATTGCTGTTGTTATTACTCAGCAGCATGCTGTACACCATCCTTCTATTTAGTAACTTCTCTTCTTTTTTCTTCCCCATGAAAATGCAGAAGTAGACTTAACTTGTTCCTGTCTAGATGTATCACAAATTCTTAATTAATGAAGTCGAGTTAATGAAGTTTTAGACCCAGTCAGGGACCCTACTCTTCCAAGTTTAGGATTGACAAATGTAGGGAATTATTCTGTAAAACAATCACTTTGTGGAGTGATAGCTTGGGTATCAGCAGTGGCTTTGGAACTATGTTCACTGTGTTGGTTTTCAATTTAAGAGCCACAGACTTTAAGCAGCTTTTCATTTTGAGTCAGTGTAGAAACAGTCAATATGTATTATATGTCTATGAAGCTGGTCTCTGGATCAATTGCAATTAGTTTGCAGCAGATTGCATTAACATATCTAAAATTAATACAGTGAGTGTTCTGATGAAAAGAAATTGACCATGACCACACTATGGCTGTTTTTAGTCTCTCTCAAATGTCCTTTTCAAACAGTATTTCTTTTTTTCTTCTGTTAATGGCTTTAAATTGGTACATCAACATAAACTTAATCTATTGATCCTTCCCCATTTGCCTTTTACAAGTGGTCCCAGAATATGGCACATATCATGTTCAATCTCTTCTTTCTTTAGGGGGCTTTTACTAAATGCCTCAAACTGAATTTTTCTTGGCATGTTACATGAGGTGCTATTAAGACTACTAAGTTGACGAGTACATTCATTTTTGAATTGCTGTGTTTTTCAAATTACTAATGTTTCATCAAGACTTAAAAATTCAGAAATAAGAGTAATAAATCATATACAGTTAACAAATTATATACAGTAAACAGTTGTGAGCACTGCTTGTCTAACAGTTTATTTTTATCTTAGCATTATCTGTTTCTAGAGAAGAAGTGTGAGCAACTTCAATTTTAATAACATCATTACCAATATTTATAAGGATGGAACAAAGAGAGAGCTTGAGGCTTGATCATGTTGAAATTTGAATTTTTTTACAAGTGTGTGTAAATTATGTTATGTTTATTTTAGATCTGAAGGACTTTTACTTTTTTTAGAGAAAGTCAGTTTCTGGAAATGAAAAGTTATCTATATCGGGACAAAAAGACAAAAGGCAGGATTTATTTATTTGGCTATCTAACTGGTAATTTTTTAGTATCTTCTGTATGCAAAGCACTGTCACATTCTTCATAAAGACACAAAGAAGTTGAAGACACACTCTGTCCTTGAGTAGAACCCAGTCTTGCTATAAGGTTCTGGAGCCTCTTTGGAATGCCTCTCTTCCAAAAGAGCTTCATGAGTGCGTTGTAGCTTGGAGATGCCAGAAGAACATGCCATTTTTAAGGACACGTTAAAGGTCCTGAAAGCTAGTGGTTCCATGTGGTAAAGCCCTGTGGACCTCAGTTTATAGTCTGCATGATATTGCTCAGACATCCACTGAGGTCCTTGACTGAAGCCGCTAGGAGGTATGTCAGGTGATCTTCCACCACCAGTCTTGTGAGCCAGTTGTGTGATTGTATTTTTGGTTGGTTTGTGTGTTAATGGCATCGTTATCTTACCTCTAGTGAACTGTGGTTCCTTTGCATCATAACTCATGGACAGAAGTGAAACTAAGTTTATTCATTTTTTTCTTTTTTTCTTTTCTTTTAAAAACAAGGCTTATGGATTTGATAGGGAATGTCGATCTTATTCTAAAGAATGAGAAGAATTTATTTGTTCATGTCACTCCGTCCTTTGATTATTTTCTTCCAGCACAAATATAAACTAATTGATTAGTGCATATTGGAAAACCACTTTCACATGATTCTTACGCAGAGTTACTTTAATACACAAATTGCAGTTTTTAGGAACTAGTAGTTTAATTAATGGTGACTTTTTCAAGTTGGTGTACTCAACTTTGGTGTGTGAAAGAGATAATATCATTAAACACTTAATGACTATACCTAGAGTCCATTAAAAACCACAACAAAGAAATGGATTAGTCTGTGGCCCATTGACCTCAAAGAGTTGAAACCAATTTCCTGAGATACCTTATGATGATTCATGCTGTGTGTACAGTTATTAAAATAATGCTTTGAGCTTTGTTTGCAGTGGAGATGGGGGAAAGCATATGCTATATAACAGAGTCCTTAACATTTTTTAAAATAACTTTTTACTGAAGTCCTTATAGACTCACAGGGAGCTGCAAAAATAGTGCAAGAGTACACAGGTGTACTCTTCCCCCAGCATCCCCTAGTGTTGACATCTTACATAGTTTGAGTACAGTATCAAAACCAGGAAATTGACCTTGGTACATTCCTGTTAACTAAATTACAGACCTTATTCATTTAGGGGTGTGTGTAGTTGTCCTTAACATTTTTGATTAGAAAAACAATTAAGCATGAAGAATTCATTATAGATTTTTTTTTCTTTTGCCTCCAAAATCTCTGTTGCCGATTGCCTTCTGAGGGTACCTGTAAGACTGGCCCTATAAGTTGACTGTTATTTTTCATGCTGTTGTAAGTCTCCTTATCTCTCTCCCCAATTTCTCTAGGTGATTCAGTTAACCCCCAGAAGATGGTTGAACCTGCAGGAATACCAGAGCAAGAAACTAATGTCTGACAACGGAGTGAAAGTTCAAAGATTCTTTGTAGCAGACACTGACAGTGAAGCTCTGGAGGCTGCTAAGAGACTAAGTAAGCTAATTCATAATAGATGAAGTATGCTTGGCGAAATTAGTGAGTTCACAGGTAGTGGTTTCCCACTACTTAAATTTCTTTGTTACCGGTTATACTAACAGTGACAGGTACAGTGTAGAGCTTTGAGTTGCAAGGGCAAAATGCCCAATTAAGAAAACTTTATTCTGTTACATGAGATAGCAGCATATGCGGTGCCACTCTATGTAATTTTTCCAAGTCTCTCAGTCACCGTTTCACCTAGTTCTCTTATCTGTGGTTTAGTGGCTGCAAGAAAATTGGTTGAAGAGTGTAAAGTGTCAGAGAGAAGCCCGTTGCAGGGTAAGGCAGGCAAGACAGTTGGCATCCTTTATTAAGCCTCTTAGAACATGCGGAAAGTTTCCTCTGAGTGACTGGAGGAGAGAAAGGGAAGAATGTGCATTTTGAAGTCCTGCTGACTTTGGTTCAGTGTTTTGCCCTTTCATTTATCAGCTCTATAACTTTGCGTAAGTACCTTTTCTGTGCCTCGGTTTCCTTGTCTGTAAATCAGTGCTAATGTGTTTACCTCCCAAAGCTATTAAGAGCCTTTAAGGGAGACTGCACACTGGTACATGGTAGAAAATCTAATCAGTTTCCCTAGTTATAGATTGAGAAATTAGGACTCAGATTTTGCTGTTTTTCAGTGAATATTCCTTCTTTTGCCATATAGACTCTCTCGTTGTCAGTCTGGATTAGCATTGTCCATTAGAAATATAATGTGAGCCACACAAGTATTTTTAAATTTTCTAAGTTACCTTAATAAAAATAAAAAGAAACAGGTGAAATAAATTTTAATAATATATTTTGTTTACCCCAGTATATCCAAAATATTATCATTTCAAAATGTAATTAATATAAAACAATTTTCAAGGGGTTATTTTATATTCTATTTTTGTGCTAATACTCACAAGTCTGATTTATATATTACATCACCAGGACATCTCATTTCACACTAGCCACATTTCAGGTGTTCGAAAGACACATGCTGTCTTGTGGCTACCCTGTCGGACAGTGCAGATCTGGACTCTAGAAGGATGTGCATGTGCATTCTTTGCCTGCAATCTTGGAGAGCAGTTGTTTGCCATTAAAAAAGAAAGCATAGAGCATCTGCTCACTGGCCTTTCCCAGGCAGCTGTAGCAAAGTTTGAGAGTGCAAAATAGAGACAGGCTCTGTATTTCAATTTTCCAATTTTCTGTGCTCTTTTAAGAGTAAGCGATGAGGTGCTTCGGTTAGTAATTGTTCTTTTATCTCCCTTTCAGAGTTCCCCCTGGTGCTTACACGCCAGATCCTTTCTCTGTTATTTCAGTTGAAATGTATATTTACTTTTTCTTTCAACAAATAGT
Source organism: Mesoplodon bidens (assembly GCF_964165515.1). Classification (NCBI taxonomy): domain Eukaryota; kingdom Metazoa; phylum Chordata; class Mammalia; order Artiodactyla; family Ziphiidae; genus Mesoplodon; species Mesoplodon bidens. The sequence goes on from NC_138172.1 coordinate 22,959,466, forward strand.
TATTGTCAACCACGTGTTTTAGGCATGGTGGATGCAGTTGTGGAAGATGAGCAAGCCCTTTTTCTTCTTCAAAGTTACATTCTAGAAAGGAACAAATTTGTAATTTTCAGATACTAAATGTAGAAATTGAGAGCAGTCTATATTTTAAGAAATGAAAATTGGTTTTATTCTCAAGAACTATCAAAATTGGTTTTTATGGTTAAAAAAAACCCAGTAAAATTAGACTTACACCTGGATCAGAGTTCCACAGTGAACTGTGGTAATAGACTCAGTAAAGGTTAGTATTCTAACATCATTACATGAAAGGATCGTTTTTGTTTTATACTCCTCTGGTTTGGGGATTGGGTAATGAGAGCAAGAAGTGTGAAGTTCAGGTTGGTCTTTGGTCCTCACTTTCCCTATTGTTTTCTTAAATGTGCTGACACACTAGTAGTCCAGGTCTAAGGATCCTTCTTAAGGAAATTCTGGAAGCCAGCTGCTTACCCCCCACCCGCCTTAAGTGGAGCACGGCTAAGAGAATTTACCATTCAGATTTTCAAAGAGATTTGGACTTAACCGGACTAATTGGCGTCTTAGTCATGGATTTGTTTTATAAGCATTTATTTAGCCACCACTTTGTGGGTGGGAATTGTATACTGTGTTTGTCAGACAGGATTTTTGCTCTGGAAGAATTAGCAAGGTGATGTTTATATGCCAAGGCAGGGTGGACAGAGGGGAAGAAAATCAACTTTTAAAAAAGACATTTTGGTTCCTGAGGAGTGGTTTTTAAGGAGAATGAAACTGGATTGAGAATGATGTGGCTGCATGTGTGCCTTGGCCTGTGCATACCTGTGATCATCCTTTAGATGGGGTGGCCCTGGGAAGGCCTCACTGTGATCCTGCTTAGAGCTAAAAGAGAATTTAGAGAACTAATCTGAGCACCTCATTTTCTGAATGAATGAGTAATCCTCCTCTTACTCAGTAAGTCGTTTTGGGAGAAGGAAGATCTCTGATTTTTGTTGTTGAGTAGGCAGTTTTGGTCACAGGGGAAATTTATAGTACTGGAGAAGGAGATGGTACCAAGTCTAGTTGGTTAAACATGAAACAAGTTGATGGTAAATATGAAAGGAGGTATGCACATCATTGAGATTGCTTGGAGAGAGCAAAACGAAAAGAAGCTGGCAAAACTTCACCCTGTTTATGTTCTTGTCTCTGTAAGATTGACAAAACCAACAGCACAATTGGGAGTTTTACCAAGGAGATTTGAGGTTAAGGTTGAAGCTGGATCACACATATGTCTTTCTGACTGTCCTGAAAATGGGACCTCCACTTTATAATTACAGTATTTTAATGGGAAAAAATTACATAGAAGAATAATATGCGTAATGTGCAGTAAGTGCTATATAAGATTTTATTGTTGTCATCAGCAGCAGCAGCAGCATGTAATTCCAAAGGGTTCACTGCTGTCATGATGCAAATTCACAGACAAATCAGAGACATCTGATAATGAGTATTCTGTCGATTGTATGTTCGGAGAGTTCACATTATACTTTGCAAAGTTTGTAAATGATTGAAATGTACTTGCTTACCTTTCTACTTTATTGATATTTGAATATGTCTTGAAATAAAATGACATTTTATAAAATATTTTGAAAATAAATACTGATATTAGCCATGCCTGTGATTTCCATTGTAATCTCTGTGTAGATCATCTTACAAATCTCTTTCTTTGTGTTTAAAGTCACATTGCTGGTTTTCTGTTTGCCATCCACTTAATGGTATCTCTGTCTTTCCTGGCCCAGATGGAGCTTGTCATCTCTTGGTTGCTCCAAACTCTTTCTCCCTCTTAGCTTTTCCTACTTACCCAGCTGAGATATCCCTGTGTCATCTTTAATGCTTCTCATGTGTGTCATATTCAGTCATTTGCCAAAGCCTGCCATTTTTAGTGCAGCATCATTGTTTTGCTAAAGCAACTAAACAGGCAAGATAAGGTTAAAAACTTGCCAGGGTTGTACAGCTAATAATTGACAAAGATGGGATTTCTACCCAGCCAGGTTGGATTTAATCTCTTCTCCAAGCATTTTTCCTCTTTGCTAACTTGATGATGTTGTTCTTGGGAGACTTTAATATGTGAGTCAGCATTTTTAAGATAGGAAATGCATATTAATAAAATTAGAAGATTGAATTAAAACTAGATGTGGCAGGTTCTAAGCCTCAATTTATAGAAATTGTAATCTGAAGATATTAATGATTCATTTTGTTGTATCTCTTTGGGCAATAGAACGTTATGCTGTGTAGTTATAGAAATCTTGTTAATTTGACCATTTGTTTCAAATGGGTAATGGGTAATGCAAACCTTTTGTTTCTGAAACAATTCATAATGATAAGCTATTGAGTGAGATCCTCATTTTGTTGCACAGAAAATGAACTTACGTCTGATTGAGAGAGTAAATTTGGTTTGGTGAATTAAGTGTTTAATATATGGATAATATTCATTTCTACAGCATTTTTTATGAGCTACCTTTTGTAATCACGCTTTCAGGAAGGAGTTGTTTCCTTTGCGTATAATTTTCTCAGGAGATTTATTAATTATACGGATTTCTACTGTATGGATTACATTTAATGTATACAGTCAGCAAATAATTACAGAATACCTATTGTGTGCATGACTAATTTTTATGTTGTGTTTCAATTCTCTTTAAAAATGAATGAAGGCATAAGTCTTTCACATAACTCAAAAGGCCTGTCTCAAAGATGTGTATAAAAGAAGAGACGAAACTTATCTAGGACCACCACTTTTTAGTTTTTGGAATCTCCACAGTTTATTAATTATTCCATTCATATTGATATGAGACTCTCAACATTTGATTAAGCAAGAAGATTGTATTTCAAAAACTCAGTTTTATTTCTTGCCGGGAAAGAAATTGAAATATGAATGGAGAAATTAATCTTTTCTCAGCTAATGACATGCATCCTAAAATGGAGATACGGAGCTTTTTATTGAACTCGGCCAGCTTTGGAGTGCTTTCAGCTACAATGTGTTTCCATTCGTCAATATTATAACTTATTCTTTTCATTTTATATAATTACATCCTAAAGCCTGGTGAATTACTTACACCATTAAGGAGTTGTACTTTATATAAAAAGGGAACTGCTGCCCATTGACTACTGATTGACATGTACTGTTAATCCTGTACGCAATTAAATGCATAGTAAGCCTCCTTGATTGTTGTGGCTTTGTCATATCACATTATGTGGTTAGGATCTTGCAAAAAGATCTTCTTATAACCTTTGTGTTGAGATGGTAGTCATTATTGTCTTATAATGATAGGTGAGGATAACATTGATTACTCTGTAGTAAATCTTCTTTTTACCACTGTACCAGCTGTCCATTATTTTGAACCTGCAGTCAAGAATGCAGTTGCAAGGGTGATGACAAATGCGGGCCATCAGAGGTTGAAACAGTGTCTACTTTCTAGGAATTGTGGTGGTGACTCATCCAGACAGAAGGTGTTTATCGTAGGTCCTGAGACATAGTAAATGATCAATAAATATTATTGTTACTCACAAAATTTTCATTTGCCCGTGTTTACTTACAAATGCTCCCTAAAAGAACACCTGAATTGACCTTAAAGGCTTTCCCTGACTATGTTTATTAAAAGCATCCTGTTCAACAAATTGTAACCTTTAATAATATTTCCTATTGAATATATTTTGCAAAGAGATTCCCCCCCTTTTATAAAATGTTCTTTTCTCTTCTTCCTAAGTCTGCACATATAAATGGGCTTGTCTGGTCATCTCCTTAGAATTCCTCTTTGCTAGAATGTCTTTTCCTAATTGTCTTGTGCTGTTCACTGAATAGAAGTAGCAGGAGACCCATCAAGTGAAAGGTGAGATTAAGACAGGTTGTGGGCAGGCAGGCTTTATGGGAGTGAACATTTAGCTTCCTGTCAGTTTCCTTAGAAACAAATGAGAACAGGGCTTTGAAAGTCAATACCTCAACTTGAATTTTGGCTAAGGCAAGGGTTAGCTCTTCTCACATTTTAACCAATAAAAATAATAGTGGTGGGATTTAACCTTTGGCCTCTTGCCATGTTTCTGGCATCATGGTGAGCATTTTGTAAGTGTGATTTCATGTAATCCTCATTTAAACCAAAGGGGCTTTCCTTTTGGAACTGGTTCCAAATATCACCAGATCCTGTGTGTCTATGATTGTTTATTCATGGTGACTAACATAATTTCATTCAGTCTTTTCAGTTTGCCATTAATGGACTCACGTATTAATTTTTTTAAAGGTACCTCACTATGAATGAACAAAGAAGTTATGTACATGGTCTCATTTTCCAGGTCTTTCCTATGAATTATTTGTGCCTGAGGTCTTTGACTCACCCCAGTGTATATTGTGGTAGTTCTAAATCTACAGAAGATACCTTATGGGGTTATAAATGTAGAAAAGCTTTGCCTGGGGTAAGTAGGCATAAAAGCTAGCTTCTTATTATCCATCTGTCTGGACATATTGGCCTTTTTAAAGAAATCTTAAATATAAACAGATAAATCTCTTTTGATTATCAAAGGAATATGCTTATTATTTTGATTTTGGAAAATATAGAAAAGCACAAAGAAGGAAAAACCTCCTATAATCCCATTACCCAGAGAGAACCTGCTTTAAGATCAACATATTTCCCTCCATTTTTCTTCTACATTCATTCAATCAGCAACATTTATTTCTGTGCACATATTTACATACATATAATTGAGAGAGAATGTTTGTTTTTAACTCTGGGAAAATACTATGCATATAGTTTTATGTCCTACTTTTAAAAGTCCATATAATAACATGAGCATTACCTAAATATTAAATATGTTTTTCAGAAATATTATTGTAATGGTTGTATGGTAATCCCTAGATTGACTATATTATTTCTCACTGTGACTTACTTAGATTGTTTTTTCTGTTTTTGTGTGTTAGGGAATTCTAGCTTATGTAACTTATAAACTGCCCAATTCTCAGCAGCTTAATACAATAAGGAGTTCTTGGTCACATAAGAGTCCAATATGGTGTTCCTGCTCTGCCTGTAAGTGGTGACCCACAGATTCAGGCTCCTTCATCGTTTCACTCTGTCCTCTTCAACACGTGTGTCTCAAAGATGACCTGGGGATTGTGTTTGTTTCAGTCACGTAAGAGGGGAAGAGAGCATGGAGGATTGCGTGTGGAAGTTTTGCACATACTGCATCACTTCAGCTCACATTCTATTGGCTAAAATTCATCAGATGGTCACAGTGAACTGCAAGAGAGACTGGGAAATACAGTCTCAATCCATGCGTAGGAAGAAGAGGAAATGGGTTTGGTGATCCTGGTAGCAGTCTCTGTAGCTTTTAGAATTTGGGGGAAATTTGTCTCTGCTTCTTGGCTTAGAACGAGCATGGACTATACAGTCAGAACATCATCCCAGGTCTACTTTGGTTACTTAAGCCACAATTTACTTGACTATAAAATTGAGGGTAATAATACGTATGTCAAGGAATGATTCAGATTAAAAAAAAGACAAACATAGCACATGCCTCATATAAACGAGGTGCTCACCAATTTACCTTCCTTCTTTCCTTCCTTCTTTTTTGGTCTGAACTGAGTGAATGTTTCAAGCCATCATAAAAGACATATAATAACAGCTATTAAGAACATCAACAGCAGATAAAAAACAAACAATGCTCAGTGCTTTTGCAATAACGCTGGAGTGTTGAACTATATTTAGTGTACAGCTCGTCAGATGATTTGATAATGAATATATTACTCATATACTGTTGGTTGATATTTTCTAGGGAGATGGAGGTATGTGAAGTCAAAAGTTGCATAATTTTGAAAGAAAATGAAAACTGTTCTTTCTTACATTGCAACAGAATAAATACTACCTAAGGAATTATGCTTTTAAGAGGCTACGCTGTTCCCCAAGGTGGTTGTTACAAAAGTTGGCAATGTTTAACAGATGTTCATAAATAGTACTAAGGCTCCACTTGAGTTTTCTAGGTTACTTACAAAAAAGTCGGGAAGTGAACTGAAAAAATTTTAAATATATATATTGCTTGATCTACCTTAGGATGAAAACCAAATGAGTAAACCAGCTACCTCAATTATGTATCTTTTTTTCCTTTCATTCAACATGGAACAAGCTAAGGGATTTGTGAGTCTGTTATTTTTCTCAAATTAAATATGGACCAAGTATTAGAATTTTTTTGCCTTTCTGAGCGAATATACCAGCCACTTCAGTATGGGGGAAAAGAAGTATATGGGATGTGGATAACAGGGGGAAAATAACAGTGCTAAAAGTATTTGATATGCAAAAATCAGACTGTTCCCAGAGTCTTCAGGTGCAAGGTGTAGCACTGAAAAACAACTTTACATAAATATATATTTTCTTTATAGATAACCTACATGAGTATCATAAATATGAGAAAATCTTCATCCCTTCACTTTCTCCTTGCTCAGAATCCCTTACTACTTTTCCCTGTTTGCGGATTCACAACAATTAGAAATTCCCTTCAATTCCTCATTTACTGAATGGTTTTTTTTATAATGATAAAAAAATTGATGCCGAATAGTATCATGCATTTTCTGTACCTATTTAGAAAATCACCTGTTTTTTCTTTATAATTTATTAATTTATTGAATTAACATTGATTGAATTTTGAATGTTGAACTAGACTTGCATTCTTGGAATGAACCTGCTTGGTCAAGGTATATGATCTTTTATTTATTATTGAATTCTGTAATAAATATTTTGTTTAAAATTGTTGTGTCTGTGTCTCTGAGGGCTGTTGGTCTCTACTTGTTTTTGTAATGTCTCTCTGTGGCTTTGCTATTAGGATAATGTTGGCTGCATAAAATGAAAAAAAGAGCCACCCCCACCCCTTGCCCCTTCCTCTGGCAACCACCAATTTGTTCTTTGTATCTTTGAGTATTTTTTTTTTTTTTTTTTAGATTCCATGTGTAAGTGAGATCATATGGTATTTGTCTTTTTCGGTCTGACTACTTCACTGAGCATAAGAACCTCAAGGTCCATGCATGTTGTCATAAATGACAGGATTTCCTTCTTTTTAATGGCTGAATAATATTCTGTTTTACATACATGTGTATGACATCACATATCCTTTATCTAGTCATCTGTCTATGGACAATTAGGTTGTGTCCAAGTCTTGGCTATTTAGTGCTGCAGTGAACATGGGGGTGCATATGTCTTTTCAAGTGAGTGTTTTTATTTCCTATGGGTAAATACCCAAAAGTGGACTTGCTGGATCATATAGTGGTTCTATTTTAAACTGTTTGATGAACTTCCATACTGTTTTTCATAGTGGCTGCACCAATTTACATTCCCACCAGCAGTGCAGATGTTGTCATCATATTGATGTGGTTTTTGCTGTTATGGTGAGCGGTGTGCACCACATCTCAGTGTGCACGGGGTGGGGGCAGAGGCTGTCATTTAACTTGTGGTGTGTTGTTTCTCAGAAAGAGGAAGCACATGACTTATGAGACAGTTGTGGGCTGACCTCTCCACACAATACTCTTCATATAAGAAAGAAATTGTATGTGTTCCCTTAAACCAGGACAGGTTTCAAGATTCATCTGGCATTTAACATTTTTTTAAGTGTCTCTAAGCATAGATGACCATCCTTATTGGTTTGTCTGGATAGACTTAGATACATCTTTTGTTCCAGAACTATTATTAATAGCAATCACATTCACTCTCAGACTATCTTCATTTAAACAATAAAGTACATGATCACCTTACTTGTAGAGTTACTTTAAGAATGACTCCTTGATAACAATGGTCCTTTACTGAAGCCTGTTTTATGGAATGGATTATGATGGTTTTAAGTATTACACCATTAATTCATGCAGCTTTTAAATGAAGAATGAAGAGGAGATGAAAGGGCCTTCTTGATACTCTTAGACAGCGGTCCCCAACCTTTTTGGCACCAGGGACTGGTTTCGTGGAAGACAGTTCTCCCACAGACCGGGGCGGGGGATGGTTTCAGGATGATTCAAGCACATTACATTTATTGTGCACTTCATTTCTATTATTATTACATTGTAATATATAATGAAATAATTATACAGCTCGTCATAATGCTGACAGGAGGTGGAGCTCAGGCAGTAATGTGAGCGATGGGGAGTGGCTGTAAATACAGATGAAGCTTCGCTTGCTCGCCTGTCACTCACCTCCTGCTGTGCTACCTCATACCAGTCCGTGGCCTGGGGGTTGGGGACCCCTGCTCTTAGGGGTGACTTCAGGAAGCCAGCGTATAAGCACAGGACAAAGCTTAGTTCTCCATTCCAGGGCCAAGGGTGCTTCCCATTCATCTTTGCTTTCCTGGTACCCAGAGCATAGTATAGGTTCCATAAATGGTTACTGAATGGAAAAATTAGTAAGAGAACAGACACTCCAAGAAACCTTCCATCTAGGTTCACAGTTGCCAAGCAGGACTTCTATGATGTACACACTCACTGGGTTTTCTCTTATGCCACTGGGTCATGTCCTTAAATTTGGCTTAGGGAGAAGGCAAAACTAAGGGAGCAGCAGCCCCATGGGCCATGGTGGAAAGGTGGGAGGTCATGACGGGAGATGTCAACCTGGCAGCTTTGCCTGCTGCCAGCATCCTGGCAGAAATTAGTTTAGGATTTTCCTCAGGCTGGTCCTCCTGTCTAATGCCACAAAACAGCCTTGGCCAATATGTGGGGATGGTCAGGTCTTCTGATATTGCCAGGAACAAGTCTACTTAGACAAAGACAGCTTCACTTTCTGCCAGGTTCTCTCTGAGCTCTAGCAGGTCATGGTATTGATAGTCGCTATTTATATCACACAGCTGTGCTTTCAGTTATAGCATCACTGGATGTTTGTTCATTTAAATTGAAAGGTACCTCAAGAATGCTCATTTCAGTGCCATTTTTTGTTACTTCATCTGCCTACTGATGGAAAAAAAAATATTGCACAGTATTGTACAGTAGCTTTCCATCCTTGCCATAGTGTTGTGTTTATTACCCTTGGATAAAATAAGAGAGTGGACTGTAAGGAAACCAAGGGAGGGCTCAAAAAACACTTGTAATTTAAGTAGTCTTTTCTGTGTGATGTTAATTCATTTAACAGTGATTGGGTGCCTCAAATGATTCAGGCACTGAGGTTGGTTGGGCACAAGGATGACCAAGAATAGTCGGTGCTTCTAAGGTGTTCACTGCCTTGTAGAGAGACTGATCCATAACCCCTAGGAATGCAGTGATGGTAGAAGCATGGCTTAATGTTATGGGCACACAGAGGGGAAAGGTGTACCTATCCCACTGTGGATGCTGGACGATCAGGGACGACTTCCTAGAAGAGGTGAAAATTACATTTCCTTTTTGGCTCTTTATTAAATCTAATACATCTAATGAACAGACTTTATTCTGACCCTAGAATGGAAACCTTGGCCTTATTTTTTTTCTCTTTGGTTCTGATGGAAATGATCTCTCAAAATGATTGGTGAGATATTGGTAATACTAGCTTTGAGGAGAGAAGCCATAACTTAGATCATTTTGTTATTTGTGTGTCAAGGTAGTTACTTGTAGGAAAGAGAGAAGTGTGCTGTCCAAGGGAAGTGTAGATGGCTGCCTTCTTAGATAGGATTCTGTGGACTGTGCCCTAAGGGATACTACTTTGAGTAAACTCCAGACCTCTCCTTGCCTTTGTAGGTTGTGAAACTTTTGGGAATCCAATCAGAATTCATCAGACTGTAGAGGTTGGATACTCACCAACCAAACTTATGAGAATGATGTATAAACCAAAACCAAAAACGGAATGTTTTTTCTTGCAACTGGAATGTTCATATCTGCCATCCTGTTTGATGTCTTATAAGGCAGACCTGTTGTTTTACCTTTACACAGGTTTTTCCCCTTCTCAAGCAGAAGAGTAAACTTCAACAGAAGCTGAGACTTTCATTTACTCATGGACTCAGTAAATATTTATTGGGTGCATGTGCTAGGTGGTGGAAAATACAACAGCTAACATTGTCTTGAGAACTCCGTGTATGTTTAATAACTGCTGTTAAATGTTTTGCCTGGGTTTTCTCATTGCATCTTCATAAGACATTTCTGAGATATGTCATCATCCTCATTCCTAGTTTATAAAAGAATCCTCTTGGAGGCCCCAGGTGGTCCATATAGGTTAGACTCTGAGGTCACACCTTCACTAACTGTACTAGTGGGCTTCACAAATTCCAGGCCAAATGAAGCACCTCTGAGTGACAGAAAAGCAAAGTCAAGGGCCCTTTACTTCTGAGCCCAAAGTCAAGTGACCAAGGCCTCTAGCATCGAGAGCCCTGTTCATAAGGTTGTTTGCCTTCACCTGGGGACTCTGATCCATCTTTTCATACCCTCTTGCTCCCTAAAGCTTCATGTAAAACACCCTAGACTGGGCAGGCCCCCATCAAAGCCCTCCCTTCCTGCTTGAGGCCAACCTGGCATCCTATCTCCTGGGTTGATTTTATTAGTCAAAACTGTGAGGAGTGCTGGTGTGTCCACCTCCCCTGCCATGAATAAGCATGGGTAAGCATGGGTAAGCAGCACCCATTAGCTGAACAAGGAACTGGGTCTGTTGTGTTTCACATTACAAAGATATTCTCAATATAGAAACACATCCGCTGCCATGATTCAACGCCTTTTAACCTCACAGTTGTTGGAGTTTAAAGGGGTCTTTTGTGAACATTGAAGTCCCTGAAGAAGGTGGACATCTAAAATTTTCCGCTAGGCCAATAGTATGGAACAATAACTAATGATGGAGAATGGGCTACAGGTCTTTCATTGCTTCTGTTTTAACTTCTGTAGCTAAAAGGCCAAACAACTTTTTATATGTTCAGCTTCCTTTGATTTAAGCAAAGTAGTTTTAGTGGTGGTGGAGGGTTGTTAATAGGGGTTTGATAATGAGGTACTCTTTCATTTGGAAAATGTGATACAACTAAAGTCTTGTATAATTCTCTCTGGTTTTTATAAGCTTATGTCCAGCTAGCATCCCCCCCCCATTAAATCCCTTTGGAACTTTTAATTTAAAAACTGTATCAGTGATGGATAAACATAATCTATAGCGCTACTATTGTATCGATTCTCACTTTCTGTTGTCAATAATAAAAATCTTTTACACTTCAGACCAGGAAGGTATCAGATTAACAGATTTTCTGGACCACTGGACATCATTCAGTTGATATTCAGTAACTTATTTAGAAAATATTGACTATTTGAGCTTGGTGGGGGTACAGAGTATAAACAGATCAACAAATTATTTACAGAATGCGAGAAGTGCTGTGACAGAAGTAAACAAGTGGTAAAATCATGGAAGGCTTGGGGTGGTCAAGAAAGTCTTTGTGGAGGTGATTTTAAGCTAACATGTAAGGATGAAAAGGAGCCAGTCACAAGAAGCCCTGGGAGTAAGGTGTTCTAGGCAGAGGCAGCAGGTGGGGCTGAGATCGTGTATTAGAAAGAGCTTTCTCAGTCTGAGAAACAGGAAGGAGACCAGTGAGATTGAAAGGCAGTGTGGTGAGAGGGAGATGAGAGCCCAGATCATGCAAGGTTTTGTGGGCCAGGTAAGTATTTTGAATTTTATTCTAAGTGAAATGGGAAGCTACTGAAAGATTTTGATAAGAACCCACATCAATTTGGTATCACCTCAACAATGCTAGGTGCCAAACCATCCCCAAGCTTCAGTGAGTCATTTGTTCTGGCTCAAACATCTGCATATTGGCTGATCCAGGGAGGTCTCACTGGGCTTGGCTATAAGCTACTGTTTGGGTCCAGTTCTGCTCCATGTTACTTTCATCCTCCTGGACCATCAGGCTCGCTGGGGCAAATCTTCACAGGGAAATGGCCCAAATGCAAGAGATTGAGCCCAGCCTCTAGCATATTTCAAGCCTCTTTGCAGTACCATCTGCTAACATCCTACTGGTTGAGCCCAAAGACAAATGACCAGGATCTATAGTGGAGGGAAAGTCAGGGGGACATGGCAAAGGGCGTGAATCCAAAATGGGGCCAGTGATTCATTTGACCACAAGCAATGGCCTGATTTTATCTATTTTATTAAAAGTTCACCAGTTGAATTAGGGCGACCAACTATCTTGATTGCCCAGGAATGAGTGGTTTCCTGGGCTACAGGTCTTTCAGTGCTAAAAGCAAAAAAGTCCCAGGCAAACTGGGATGAGTTGGTTACCCTATTACGGATTGTCTGATGGTGAGTTGATTAGCAGGGCTGCAGGAGAAGTAGGGAAGAGGTAGGCTGTTATGATTATCCAAGTGAGAGAAGACAGTGGTTGAATGGTGAGGGTGGCAGAGGAGCTAGGGAGAAGTGGATGTCTTAGGGAAATATTTTGAAGTTAGAGCTCATGAGTCTTGCTGGTGGGGGATGTGGTGGATGAAGAAAGGAGTTGAGGACATGTTAGACCAGTTGAATGTAGTATTTGCTAGAGTATGGTGATCTGAGTAGCTAAAGAGTAGAGTAACAAATTTTGATAATTATTGCAAGAATATGATAACAAACTAGTACTTGCCAGTGCATTCTATATTGTAGTCACACAGTATGGTATTTCTTTTGAAAACCACAGCAAGGAAATCAGTGAAATCAGTGTAGAAGTTGCTATATATCGACCCAGTCTTATAATAATGTAAACAAATTGTATCAGAAAAATAATTGCCACTAACAAAGGGAATCTTCCTAATAGCCTTCACTGGCTACCCCAGCTCATCACAGCACTTTACTCCTATAATGAGCAAACAAGCCATGGATATTGGAGAATGAGTGTGTTCTCTTCATTTTGATTTGTCAGTGGCTCAACCCATCCTGATTTATAGTTTACACTGTAACACTATCTTGTGTGACAGTGTGCCTGGTGTGGTGGAAAGAATGTTTGAACAGGATTCAGAAGGTGTGAATTTGAGTTGTGGCTTTCATAGTCACCATTTTCTACTCTTTTTTTCTTTTTTTTGTGGGGGGCATGCATTACATAGGATTGTGATTAGACAATGCCAGTTCCTTTTCCCCACCTGTCTAGTTTGATGTCTTGAGTGATTAGGAGGACCGTTTCTCTAGAACATTCAGGGATGCTAGGTGAATTAACATTGAGTTAATATCAGTTTTCATGTGGGCAATGCCACTGAATACCTTTGTGATCCTGAGTAACTTGCTTGGCATATTTGGACTCAGTTTGTCCTCTATGAGCTGGGAATCACAATTTAAGGATGTTGTGAGGATCACATGACACATTGTATATGAAGGTACTCTGTGAGGTCCTATCGATAATATGTTCTTCCTTCTCCATCTCCAACTGCACAATCAGTTTCCAGGCCTGAATTCATATTGGCGGCTTCTTTTTTTCTTTTTAATCTACTGTGCCTGTACCCTTACATGTGGTGATGAACACATATTTTTAGAAGGCATGGCAAATAAAGTATCTCCTTTCTGATAGCTCTTGATTCTTCTACGTTATCTCTGTAGACTGTTGGCTGCCTCTGTGAAGCCAGAGCTCCTGAATTTTTCTTACAGTTTTTTACATGAGGTCTTGGGCAAGTTACTTAACCTCTCTGTGCCTTAGGTTCCCCCTCTAAAGGACTAATAATATTTCTGATGTCAGAGACTTGTTGTCTCTTCTTTATGTTAATTGTAATAACTCATTTTGTTAACACAGTTAGATCAGTGCATGGAAATTATAACTGTCCAGTGAGTGTTAGCTCCTTTATTATTATTGCTGTTACTATTTACAAGTAAGTTTCCTGCTGAATTTACTTGATTTGTAGACCTAAGAGGGGGCTAGAACTATCTGGTTATATAGAAAATTGCAAAGCCTATGTCATTATGAACTCTAAGGGGTACTTTGGAATAGATTTCCAATATTTATTTTTTGGTGATTTGTGATTTTTCTAGTGGTTAGTGTACCCCATTTGATGAGTTTAATGCATTGTGTAAAAGGGTTTTTGATCATCTAAAATGCAGGCTTTTTGAATCTCAGTCCACTGAAGTTTTATTTTGTTTTCTTTTGTCCTGTATTGGACAGAGTCCATTTTAGCTTTTACTGCACTCTGGCCAGCTCTCTGCTCTTTTTAAGTATTTGGGTTTTTCTTTTTTTGCCTTAGCTTCTTTATATGTTCTGTTTGTGCTCTTGATTTATTAAATCTCCAAGATCATCTCTTCTCTGGGATGGGAGGAGAGGCTTCTGAACAGACAGCCTTGGAGATCTAACACAGCCTCAAGGGTATATACTTCATGCTCAGTTCATTCCAGCAACTGATTAGATATCAACAAATGCATAGCACTTATGTGTATAAGTGTATATTATGTGCTTTTCCTGGAAAACAGATCTGTATTCAATGGGCTAAATAGTAGAAGAGGCATTTTTCAGTCGGCATGCCTTTGTAACTATAAATAACTATAAATAATTCTAGAAGGTTTTTTCTTTAAAGAAAAAAGAAAATTCTCTTTTAATATCTAAACTCATGGGCAGTCTGGTTTATTTTTCCTTCTGGAAGGATGTGGAACTTTGAAGGATAGAGAAATAATTTTATGAATACTTAACACTTTGAAAAAATGAAATGAATAGCAAAACTCCATCTAGCTCAAAAGTTTCTTAAAGGCCACAGTAGCTTTGAGACTGGCAATGGAAATTGTTATGGTCTTCACTTGGCTGGAATACATAGGGAGGCATGTTAAAAAGAACACAATACAAATATTATTAAATTACACTTTTTATAGATTTTTATGTATGATCTCATTTGTTCTTCAGATAATGGGGGTGGGGCAAGACAGGAATTATTTCTCTTTCTCCAGTGAGGAAACAGGCTCGGAGAGCTCAAGGGACTTGATCAAAGACTCACAGTGGCACATAGGCCCACCCTCAACATTTGTAGGACCAGATAGAAACCCACATCCCATATGTTCAAAATATAAAGTTATAAGTCAAGCTAACAGTCTATCAGATAGACTAACATATACCCAAAATGGAATAAAATGTCTTACCTAGACAAACATACCTTCATAATGACGTGGGAGGCTTGGCTTAAATTTCATATTCCTGGACTTTTTTTTTTTTTTTGGCCACACCCTGTGGCTTTAGGGATGTTAGTTCCCTGACCAGGGATTGAACCGGGGCCCTCGGCAGTGAAAGTGTGGATCACTGGACCACCAGGGAATTCCCCATATTCCTGGACTTTCTGGAGTTTCGTGTAAGAATGTGCAGCATAGGGATTACCAACCCCTGGCCTGTGGTTCCTCTTTTCACCCTGGCTCCATCCCATATTGTAAGATGCTTCATGTGCATTCATGCCCAGATCCATCCACCTCTCCTGTGAATAGCCACCCCACAAGCCTAAGGGTATACATAGGAGGTACCATGTTCTTCCCTTGGAAGACCACATCGTGAGAAGAGACCTACACGGAGCCATTTGGGCACAGACTTCAAGGGGATAGACTCTGGGCATGTCCCCCTTGGTTTTATGGACTCCTTATCCCAACCTATCATTAAGTCTGGTTATGAGGCCAGTAGTGGGGTATCCAAGATACAGCTTGGATTCAAATGGACTTTTGGCCACTTCAGTCACATTATTAGTTAATTTAGAGGAAAACAAAGTTCCTTCATTCAGTATGCATTTTTTATGTGCAGGTACTTGGGGCTGGAGATGTAGCTGTGAATAAGACATCTATTCGGAAGAACTTTAAATTCTAGTGGGAGGAGATAGAAAAATGAACATGTAAATAATTATAAAATAATGTCTGAAGGTTATCAGTGCCATCAAGAAAATAAGACAGTGAGCTAGTGATCTAAGGGGAGGGGAGGGGAGGGACCAATGGTCAAGGAAGGCTTCTCTGGAAGTGACATTTGCAGTGTGAATGCTGAACAGCTGCAAGGAAATCTAGGGGAAGTGTTCCAAGCAGGAGGAATACATAGGTCGTGGCCCCAAGCTTGGAGGTTTCAGGGGACAGAAAGATCATCATGGAAGCTTGGGTGTAGTTGGTGGAGTGGAACGAAATGAGGTTGGGGAGAAAAAAGGTTCTAGGAGGTCACTGGGATGTTGTCAGCCCTGTAAGGGATTTGAATTTTTTCCAGTAGGATCCTTTGGATGATATTAAACAGGGCAGTAATAGTAAAACTTCCTGATGCAATTCACTACCTAACTGTTAACTCAAAGTGGCCTGTCAAACTTTTAATTATTTTTCCAATATTAAAGGAAGCTCACTGCCATACAAACCCCCCCCCCTTACAGTAGTTGAACGTCACAGATATATTTTGTGGACATTTTGAAGACTTAAACACTGGTGCTCCTGGCAAATAATGTGGAAAAAAAAAAAGGCCATATATTTAGCTCTCAAGTTTCGTGTCTTTTGCTAAAAATATAGAACCAGGAGAGCTCTGAGCATAAATATAGGCAAGCTCTTGGTGTTGGTTATTTTATAACTATTCTTAGGTGCCAAATGTCTTCATCTTTGTGTGATTTATAGTAATGTAGGTAATGTGTTGGAGACTAACAAATCAAAATCTCATTTCAGATGTGTGACACAAATGTTGTGTGTTGACTTATTGTTTCATGTGTTAGATTTCTCATGCAGTTCCTAAAATACCTTCCTGAAAGGAGTAACAGGAAGAAACAATTGTGCTACCAGATATTCAGCTGTGTGTACTTCTTTATTGGTAAGAGATTGCTAATAAATTCTTAATTGTATTGAATAATGTGTTAGTGTACCTCAACATAGGGACACTCAGCAATTTAAAATCTTTTGATAGCAAAACTCTGAGAAGTAGTTTGCTGCTTGTTAAGGGAGAACAAAGACCAATTTTAGTTTTTATTTATTATAATGATTTTTTTTTACTATTAAAGATGTTTTCTCAACAATAACCAGATGTGTAACACAGAAGCAGCTGCATGAAATTTTCATTTTTATGCATGATATTGGAAATCTTAGACAAGTTTTATTGTATGTTTGGAAAATGAAATGATCTTTTCCTAGTCTGAACAGCTGTGTAAAACAGAATGATAACATCTTTTCCTGTCTCCAAGTGACCATCTGTTTTTATGGGATTTGACAGGTAATTTATTAATTTTAAGAGGTTTGTTTTAGTGAAATGTTAGCAAATATGCTTGTAGAAGATATTTAGGAGATACTATAAAGCTCTGGAGTTTTTTAGGGCTGTCCTAACGGTCTGGTGGAATCTTTAAGACTCTCTTTTCTTGTGTGTTTTGAATAGATTAAAATATTTGCCCATGAATGATAGAGTAGGGACTGCAGGTGTCAGCGACACATTTGACAGTCATTCATTTTGGTTTTGGTTGGATTTAGGATTACTAACTGTTCCACTGAGAAAGAGTTTATTGAATTTTTTTTTCTTCATGTTTCTGTTGTCTTTTTAATATAAAAATTAAGTCTAAAAAATAAGTGGTAAGTTGTTTTTTAAGCTCTGTCATCCTCCATTCCAGCTGTCGCTGCACTTTGTTAGGGTCCTCCTGGCATCTTCTCACATCTTGCAAGATGTCAGCTCTTTTTTCATGTTCATCTGTCACTTTTAAGGTGTCACTGAATTACCCAGGCTGAATGCAAAACGATATGAAACACCACAGTTACTATGCTGACTGCAGACGCATGTGGGAATTCTTTATGATAGGCCCGTACTCATGTCGTAGTACTTTATTTATTCCAGTGTGCTTAGCAAGCCAGCCTGGCCGTGTTTTTCTCCAGGTAGATCAGATGGCTGGAAATTGTCCTACTTATTTTTATTTGGGAAGCTGAAATATTAAGATGAGTGATCATGCTAGGTGAATAGAGTCGAGCTTCATCAGTTCTCTCTCTGCCTCTCAGTCACCAAGTGATGCTAGAAGATTTAATCATTTTTAGCTCAGTTCCACAGTCTGCAAAATGAGGTTTATGACATTTTATTCTCTACTTCATTGGAACGGCATTAGAAAAATGAATGAATGTGGTGACTGTTTATTGGATGGCATTTGCTGAGTGTGTCTTTTCAGAGTTCGAGACGTGATCAGGTAAACAAAACAGTTTAAATTATTGTCTATAATATGGCTCTCTGATAGTGGTGATGAGGATAATGATGACGGTGGTGTTGGTGGAAGAACAGGAGTGATTATTGTAAATGGGAGGCATCTTAGAGTAGTGACCAAGCCCATGGACCCTGGAGCTAGACTGTCTTGGTTTAAATCCCTTTCCTGTCATTTACTAGTTGTGTAGCCTTAGGCAGGTTACTTAAATCTCTGAACCTAGTAAATGTCAGATTTGAGATTAGGACCTGCATCTTCTTGGCATGAGTTCCTGACCACTGTACTATGTTGCCTTCAAAACAAAACCAGAAAAGCCCCAGAACATGTTTTAGAGCATTTCAGAAGGTCATCTGACAGCGTGTTTAAAAACAGGAGAAGCTAGAGACATCCTTATATTCTTTAAAATACTCATTAAAATTTTAAAAATACCCCACAGGGTCATGGATATGTGACCAACTGGGGAAGGTAGATTAATTGACTTCCTGAGGACTGAGGTTGGCATATTGGACTCTGCTACAGAGCTTGCTTATTTCTGATCTCTCACAATCAATGAATCTTGTTATTATGCATAGCTCTTTTTTTTTATTTTAAGCAAAACACTTCATTTGCAAAAAGAGATTATTGTCCCATGCATTCTAGGTTGTTATAGAGGCTTGATGAGAAACAACAGCTCTCTGAGGTTAACTGCTACTGTTCTCTGAACTTTGAAGTTTCTGTCATGTGAATCTGGTTATGGAGATTTGGCCATAGTAAGTGAAGGAGCTTCTCCAGATTGCCAGTAGCTATAATCTCTGAGGAAATCATTGAGAGTTACAAGTAAGATACTCTATCCTGGTAACAAAAAAGAAAAAAAAAAAAAAACAAGAGCCTGGTTAAAAAGTGGAGATAATAGTTTCTTTTGGAATTACGTTGCAATTTATTTCACTGCACAAGTGGTTCTGATAAAGTGGAGGTGATTTTTTGTTAGTTGAGGATATAGGTTGGTTGATGTTGGCATTATTTTGCCAATGTTGAGGAAAATCTGTAATAGAAATAATTGAAATAAACGGGGATTCGTATTGGACAGGGTAGTGAGAGTGGCAGCAGGGAGAAAGCATTTTGACACGGCAGTTTGTGCATTCCCAGTGTAGTCGGCAGTTATACTCTAGCAGCTTATTGGCACCGGTGGCAGCTGGAGAAAGGTGAGGCAGTGGCCCTGTTCTGAAGAATGTCCTTTGCCTGCTCACCAAGTATCACAGTGCTCAACCTGTACTGATGTTCACAGTGTGATCATTTTCATTATACCTTCCCTTATCGCGTAAGAGAGCAAAAAGGAGCAGAGGGAGGTATTGAGTGTTCTCTTCCTGTTTCCATGGTCAACACCATGTTGATTCAGAGATGATTCAAGAGAGAGCTGGATCCAAAGCAGTGATAGTCTCATTTTGAGGGTTGGGTTGGTAGGATAAATTGGAATGGCCCTGAGGCATGAATGTGTAGGGGCTAGTCGGAATAGTAAAGAGGTCAGTATGGCAGAAACAGGCTAATGGGAAAGGGAGAGCACAGTAGGAAATGAGGTCACATTGGGATACTGGGAATTCAAATTGTGTAGGACCTTGTAAGCATTTGGAGGGATGTTGACTTTAAATTTGCATGAAAAGAGAGGTCACTTTGCAAAGGTTTTATTTATTTGTAATTTTTTAACAAGTTTATTGAGTCATATTTTACATATAAAATTTACTCACTTCAGGAGCATAGTTCAGTGACTTTTAGTAGTAAATTTACTACCATTTACTGCTGTATGCAATCATCACTGTAGTCCTGTTTAGAAATTTTTCATCCTCCAATAAGATCCCTCATGCCTTTTTACTGTTAATCCCAGCTGCAGACAACCATTCATCTACTTTCTGTTCCTATAGATTTGCCTTTTCTGTAAAGGGAATCATATAACATGTAGTCTTGTTTCTGCTTTTTTTCACTTAATGTGATTTTTTTTGAGGTTCATTCATGTACTGAATGTATTAATAGTTTCTTTTTTGTGTTTCTGAATAATATTTTTGGATTAGTATTCATTGTATGGATATAGCACACTTCATCTATTTACTCACCAGTAGGTGGACATTTAGGTTGTTTTGAATTTTTGCCTGTTGTGATTAGTGCTGCTGTGAACATTTATGTGCAAATTTTTGTGTGGAATGTGTCTTTATTTCTCTTGGGTAGCGTGATAGGCCGAATTCTTGCCCCATGACCTTTACCCCTGGTGTTGCACCCATGAGTATGTGACTTTCCATGGCAAAAGGGACTTTATGGTTATAATCAAGGTTACTAATTAGTTGACCTTAACATAGGGAGATTATCCTGGATTAACTAGGTGGACCCCATGTGATCACTTGAGCCCTTAAAAGCAGAAGAGGAAAGGAGAAGAGGAATTCAGATTGGAACCATGAGAAGGATTTGATGCAATGTTGTTGGCTTGAAGATGAAGGATCATGTGTCAGGAAAATAGAGACCTCAGTCCAACATATGTAAGGAACTGAATTCTGCCAGTAACCAGTGAGCTTAGAAAATGACCCTGAGCCCGAAATGAGTATCATAGTCCTGGCCAAAACCTTGATTTTAGCTGGGTGAGACCCTGCCACACTGTGCCAGACCTCAGACCCACAAACACTGTGAGATAATAAATGAATGTTGTTTTAAACAATTAAGTTTGTTGTAATCTGTTACAACAGCAAAAGAAAACTAAGAGAGTAGATTCCTAGGATGGAATTGCTGGGTCATATGGTAAATTCCTACTTTAAAAAACTTTGCAGTGGTTTTGAACAGAACAGTGACATGATATTTTGAAAGGATCCTCTGGCCATGCTGAAACAGGCCTGTAGAGGGGCCAAGCGAGGGCACAAGCAAGAAGAACAGGAGACAAGTCAAGCAGATGGTGGCTCTAACCAGAGTTGCTTTGCCCAAGTTGGAATCAGGATAGAGCCATGGATGATAGAGGCATCTGGAGCAGTTTGGCCTTCTTCTGGGGGTGGCATGGTGGGAGGTGATGACAGGTCTAAGAGTCCTCAGTGATTGAACATCCCAGGACCACTGGTCAGTCTCCAGTGGAGTCTGAGTCCTCAGAGGAGGTTGATTCACTGGTAAAGACACTGTAAGATATTTTCTCTTTTATCATTGCATGTAAATAAGCATCCCTTACTCACCACTCTGAGAAAACTAGTCACCGGTGAAGGTGATGGTTGGTTGACAGAGGAAAATGAACATCAAAATGAATAGACTAAGATAATTGTCTTAAGAGAGAAACATAATGTGTCATGTAAGAAAAGGTGGTTTTGAGGGTGGGGAATGTCATTCTACACAAATATATGTGTGGTTTGATATATTCCTAGTATTTACTATCAGGCATTAAGTACAAAACTTTCAAAGGACATATTTAGCTTGATTTGACCTGGGATAAGCACACTTCTTAATTTGGATATTTTAAGTTCATATTTAGTTCTCCAACTTTTTTGAAGCAAATTGATGACTCGCTCACCATTTTGATATCTTAAGTGTATGTCTGACAGTTAACCATATTGGTAGAAGGTAGCCTTACCTGACTGATTCCCATAAGCTTCTTAAATACCTTTGGGTCTTTTCATATATGTTATTTTTCTCTCCCTTTGGTGCTGTAGTGCTCACCTCACTTCTTAGGCTAATACTCTAAGAAACTTCTCTGACGTTCCATTCAGTCTCCCCTTAAGATGCTGCCACTCTAGGCACTTTCCTCATCGCATGCTGTTTTGTCTTTGTCTGCTTCTTATCTGTCTCCCTAACTTGATGTTTGGCTCCAAAAGTTTAGGGCTTGGCGTTCACCATTGCATCCCTGGTGCAAAGAACTTGACGCTGAGAAGTGCTTAGTACATACTGGTTGAATTAAGCAAAGAATCACAGCTACCACCTTATTGCATGCCCGTCTCTTTTAAAAAAAATACTTAACATTTAATCTCTTAAAGAAAGAACAAGTGTTCTGGGAAAGTCACTTGTGATTGACAGACCTCCCAATCCTTTTGACAAGCAAATGTGGGAGAGTATATTATGTTGACCACAGACATGTGTGTGCCACGTCTGGTTGCCAAGATCCTTTTCAGCGTAAAGGAAACAGCCATATGCTAAGCACTTTCAGTCTTGTGCCGTATTAGTTTGGCTGAATCTTTGGAGTTTGCTCTTGAGAAAAAACTGCCATGGGAAAGTCTAAAGACTGTGTTAAACGACATTGCTTAAATGCCTTACTAACTCCCCTTGCATCACTGCCCAGGGATATGTCTGTGAGAAATGTATTTATTAGAAAGTGACTGGATAGCCAAGTATTTAAAGGATAAAGTACTCTTCAGAGGAAGCTAGAATGGTTTATGTGCAGGGTAACATGGAGGGGGAAAAAGAAAAAGCTTTGATTTCAGGAACACAAACTCAACCAAATACATGGGATCTCATTTTCAGAGAGTCTCGCCCAGGTTTCCTGTTCACCCACCTATAACTTCCCACAAACAATTCAATTTTATTTGACATTTATTGGATTACACTTGACATTTCCAAGTACAGCATATATTTTTTTCTTCCTGACAACTCAGTTGTGAAATTATGATTGACACTCTGTAATATTCAGCTCAATTGTGTTCAAAACTGACCAATAGTAAGTTGTAAAAGATGAACCAGTTTCAAAGTTTGTGACCCATGGATGACATTCTCAGCCTAAAAGTGGAGATAATATTAATAGTTAATCAAGGGACTGTCTCTGCTGGTGGTCTGGGGTCTTAGGCTTCATTTCTGGACTCAGGGCTTTGGCCAGCCTGTATGTATCTCTCACCATCCTCTGAGGAGACACTCAGCAAATATTGGGTTAAATAATAAATATAGCTACTTTGTGCCTTTCATTATCTTTTACTTACTTTATTTAGCACTTTTTTACTCAATTAAAAAAAAAGATCAATTGGCATCATCCCACCCAGAGGTTTCCACTGTTGTCAGTTTGATTTATGGCCTTCCAGACTGATGTATGAATGTGTGAGTGCATATACACAGCCATTAAATGTGGCTTATAATGGACCTAACTATTCATTTCACTTAAGACATCATGGCTATCCTTACTTAGGGAGTAGAAATCTACACTGTAAATATATACAAAATCATTTTTAGCTGTACTTTACCTTATTTAACTAATGCATTCTTTTCCCTATTATAAACAGCCCTGCTGTGAACATATCCTTAGTCTACATATCCTTGTTCACTTAGGTGATTAGTGCTGTAGGAGTGAGATTGCTGGTTTCTGAGTATATGATCCTTACTGCCTGTGAAAATTGTACCAGTGTACACGCTTAAAGTGAATGATTGAATCACCCTTCGTCAAAGCGAATGTGAGTATGCCTGTTTACCCACATCCTCTCTGAAGTTGTGTATAGTCATTCATTTTGAATTTTTACTAGCATGTCTACTGTCTGTGGGAGACCGCTACTAATTCTTTTAGATGCAGAAATAATATAACAAGCAGTACCATGTTATAGAGCTTATATTTTACATATTTGAGACCTAGCCATATGCTGTATATTTTAACTCTTTGTACTGGTGAGGTTAGACTGTAAGCTCTTTGAGGACATGGATATATTGTACCCAGCACACAAAACAGCATGTGTAAAGCTGTATACAAATAGATCTTTGATGGCTTCTTCTTCAGTGAAACAGTTCTCCTTGTGAATGCCCCTGACCTCCATCTATGGGCATTTTTCCAATATTTGTCTTTAAAAATCAGGAGTTAACACTCCCCTGCATGCTTCTACTTGCTTCCTCATGCTATTCTGCTGGACTTATTACCCAAATTTCTTTTTTGTATTGGAGTCTGCTCTATCTTCCTGCCATCTCTTGCCATTATCCAGCATATTTTATGCTATTTTGAAGAATTGATTCTTTCTAGTTTTTTTTTTTAATTTTTTTGTTTTGTTTTGTTTTTTGCGGTGTGTGGGCCTCTCACTGTTGTGGCCTCTCCCGTTGCGGAGCGCAGACTCCGGACGCGCAGGCTCAGTGGCCATGGCTCACGGGCCTAGCCGCTCCGCGGCATGTGGGATCTTCCCAGACCGGGGCACGAACCCGTGTCCCCTGCATCAGCAGGCGGACTCTCAACCACTGCGCCACCAGGGAAGCCCTTTTTTTAAAAATTTTTA
Source organism: Mesoplodon bidens (assembly GCF_964165515.1). Classification (NCBI taxonomy): domain Eukaryota; kingdom Metazoa; phylum Chordata; class Mammalia; order Artiodactyla; family Ziphiidae; genus Mesoplodon; species Mesoplodon bidens. The sequence continues at coordinate 22,983,655 of NC_138172.1, forward strand.
AGGCTCCACATGTAATTCACTTTCCTTGGACATTTATTGGATTTTATTTATGCAAATGGTGTGCCTTATAACATAGCTGAAAACAAAATAAAACATGGATTCAGGAGTGATGCTCATAATTTTTGTTCCATTTCTGCTTCTTTTGGTATCATTGTGACTTGAGAAAGTCAGAATACCTCTCAAAGCTCTTTACTCATATGTAATTTTAGTGAAACAATCTGCTTCATAGGGTATGGTGAAGACAAAATGAAATTTCATGAATATAAAAACTTAAAACAAAAACTATAAAGTAATTGAAAAATTACAGGTTTTATTATCTTACAAGGAAAAAAAAGAGAGTCCAGTCAAGCTGTGGACCAAATCCAGGAATGCAGACAACCAAGAGGCTGAAAATATAGAGGGTGGGTCAAGCTGGAAGGCCAAAATTCAGACTGTGGTTAATGGAGAGGCTCTGTAGGAAGTAAAGGGATAACAATGGGTAGGAAAAGATGGCAAAGTAGCCGTATGGTTAGGGAAAGGGCTTGATCTATATTCCTCTGGCAAGGAATGTTTTCTATATTTTCAGATAAGAAATCAAAGAACTTTTACAGATAAGAAAACAAAGAACTCAGTGAGGGCCTATAATTGAAAATAAAAAACAAAGTTCTGTTTGACTGCAAAGCCTGTGTTCTTAACCAGTGAGCTATACAGAACAAGAATCCAGTGATCCTGTTAGAAAAGCCTAGTGTATAGTTCCAGTTTGCTCTGTCTACATTATGAGTGAAATATCATGGACATGGCAAAAGGTAGTGATGTGTGCTTTCTCTATGCTGCTTGTCCTGAATATGCTGAAATAAACATACAAACAGAGTATTATTTATCCTATGAACTTTGATGTTTTTTAAAAAAAAACAAAATATTTTTTATAGTAATAGTGTATTTTTTTAAACAAAGTATAGTCAATTTACAGTATTGCATTAGTTTCAGGTATACAGCATAGTGATGCAGTATTTTTACATATTATACACCATTAAAAGTTATTAAAAAATAATGGCTATAATTCTCTGTGCTGTACAATATATCCTTGTTGCTTGTCTGTTTTGTACATAGTAGTTTGTATCTCTTAATCTCTTACACCTAACATGCTCCTCCCTCCTTACTTCTCCCCACTGGTAACCACTAGTTTGTTTTCTATATCTGAGTCAGTTTCTGTTTTGCTATATATGTTCATTTGTTTTATTTTTTAGATTCTACGTATAAGTGATATGATACAGTATCTGTCTTTCTTTGCATGACTTATCTCAATAAGTATAATATTCTCTAGGTCCATCCCTGTTGCTGCAAATGACAGAATTCCATTCTTTTTTATAGCTGAGTAATATTTCATTATACACACACACACACTCACACACACACACGCTACATCTTCTTTATCTGTTTTCTGTAGATGGACACTTGGGTTGCTTCCATATCTTGGCTCTTGTAAATAGTGCTGCTATGAACATTGGTGTGTATATATCTTTTAAAATTAGTGGTTTTGTTTTTTTCCAGATATATACCCAGGAGTGGAATTGCTGGATCATGTGTAATTTTATTTTTAGTTTTTTTGAGGAACCTCCATACTGTCATCCACAGTGGCTATACCAATTTACATACACCAAATTACATTCCCACCAACAGTGTATGAAGGTTCCCTTTTCTCACCCTCTCCGATGTTTGTTATTTGTAAACTTTCCTCTCCATCATTTGTTTTTGATGATAGCCATTCTGACAGGTGTGAGGTGATATTTCAATGTTGTTTTGATTTGCATTTCTTTAATAATTAGTGATATTAAGTATCTTTTCATGTGCCTGCTAGCTATTTTTTTATCTTCTTAGGTAAAGTGTCTTTTCAGGTCTTCTATCCATTTTTTCATTGGGTTGTTTGTTTTCTTGATATTGAATTATATGCACTGTTTATATATTTTGGATTTTAATCCCTTGTCAGTCATATTATTTGCAAGTATTTTCTCCCATTCTATAGGTTGTCTTTTCATTTTGTTGATAGTTTCTGTTGGTGTGCAAAAGCTTTTAAGTTTAATTGGGTCCCATTTGTTTATTTTTGCTTTTATTTCTTTTGTGTTAGGAGGCAAATCCAAAAAACTCCGCTACAATTTATGTCAAAGAGTATTCTGCCTATGTTCTCTCCTAGGAGTTTTAGGGTGTCAGGTCTTACATCTAGGTTTTTAATCTGTTTTGAGTTTATTGTTGTATATGATGGGAGGAAATGTTCTAATCTCATTCTTTTTCATGTAGCTGACCAGTTTTCCCAACACAACTTATTGAAGAGACTGTCTTTTTTCCACTGTATATTCTTTCTTCCTTTGTTGCAGATTAATTGACCATATGTGTGTGGGTTTATTTCTGTGCTCTCTGTTCTGTCCCATTGATCTGTGTGGCTGTTTTGATTACTGTATCTTTTTAGTATAGTCTGAAGCCTGGGAGGGTGATACCTCTAACATTGTTCTTTTTTCTCAAGATCTCTTTGGGATCTTTTGTGGTACCATATGAATTTTAGGATTGTTTTAGTTCTATGAAAAATGTCATGGGTATTTTGATAGGGATTGTGTCAAATTTGTAGATTGCTTTGGGTAGTATGGCCATCTTAACTATATTACTTCTTCCAGTCCTAGAGCATGGCATATCTTTCCATTTCTTTGTATCATCTTCAGTTTCCTTCATCAGTGTTTTATAGTTTTCAGAGTATAGGTCTTTCACCTTCTTGGTTAAGTTTATTCTTAAGTGGCTTATTCTTTTTGATGCGATTTTAAATGGGATTTTTTTTTTTTACTTTGTGATATTTCATTGTTAGTATATAGAAAAGCAACAGATTTCTGTATATTGATCTTGTATCCTTCAGCTGCACTGAATTTGTTTATTCTAATTTCTAGTTTTTTGGGGGGTTTTTTGGGGTTTTTTTGGTGGAGACTTTAGGGTTTTCTCTATAAAGTATCATGTCATCTGCAAATAGTGACAGTTTTACTTCTTCCTTTCCAGTTTGGGTGCCTTTTATTTCTTTTTCTTATCACTGTGGCTAGGACTCCAATATTATATTAAATAGAGGTGTCAAGAGTGGGTATCCTTGACTTGTTCCTGAATTTAGAGGAAAGGCTTTCAGCTTTTCACCATTGATATGATGTTAGCTGTAAATTTGTCATAAATGACTTTTATTATGTTCAGATATGTTCCCTCTTTATCCACTTTGATGAGAGCTTTTATCATGAATGGATGTGAAATTTTGTCAAATGCATTTTTTTGCATCTGTTGAGATGATAATGTGATATTTATTCTTCCATTTGGTAGTATGGTATATCACATTGATTGATTTGTGAATGTTGAACCATCCTTGTTGACCCTGGAATAAATCCAACTTGATCATGGTGTATGATCCTTTTTATATATTGTTGGATTTGGTTTGCTAATATTTTGTTGACCATTTTTGCATCTATATTCATCAAAGATATTGGCCTGTAATTTCCTTTTTAGTAATAGTGGAATTAAATAAAGATTAAATAAAATAAGGTTGGACAAAATTATAAAACATCCCATAAATTGAGATTTGCCAGAGTATTTACTAGTAAGATAGTTTCTCATTTCTTTCTATCTTTTTTTTTTTACTTTCTTCTGAGTCTTTCATCATCCTTATTTTTTAGTCTTGTGTTATACTGGCTGTACTATGTCTATCTATTTATCTCAGAATAATAGGTACTATTTTACTTACAAGTCAGTGTCATATGTTCCCCTGTGAACAAGTTTTTTTTTTTAAATGCACTAACATTATTTTTAGAAGATGACCTTATAATGTGGTTGACAGTTGACATGGACTCCATACCCCAGAACTGAATTCAAATTTTATTCTTCTGACAACACGCTGATTTGTTTGAAAGCCTATGCTGGTATATCCAGGGGAATTATTATCCGTCTTGGAATATCATTGTTTTCCTGAACAGTCTCCTATCAGATAGGAAGAGAAGCTGGGCCAGAGAACCCCCTTTGGGTGTTTCTTGGTTTGGAATTTAGCTATAGTAAGTTTATTAAAATCTGTTTGGATTTTTTCCCCTTGATTTTATATTACACATACTGTGAGTGAAAAGGTTTTTTTTTTTTTTTTTTTTTTTAAGTGATGAGAAGTAAAACCTTTTGTTCTGAAGGATGAGGTATTAGACTGTGATTACTGTTAGTCTCATCCAATTTCAGGTTTCATCTCAGAAAAACAAAGTTCTCCAAGCACTTGGCATTAATTAAAGTAGGTGTAGAGAACCTCACTTAAATTAATGCCACTTGACTTTCTAAATTCTTCTACCCTTAATTTTGTAATTGCCTCATTTTTGCCTGATTTATAAATTGTGAACCTGGACCCTTTATCCTAGTGAAAACTCAATTGTAAAAGGATCTATTAATGAGGAAGGAAAAATTTCATTTTGAGAAGGCACAATTTTATTTTATATTCAGCTTTAATGTAAATTTTGATATTACATATAACTGGAATTTCTAAATCCTTCTTTTAAAGGACATTTTAGGATTTCATGATGTAAGTTTTAGCCTTTGGAAATATTCTCAAATCTTAGAAAGTATCTTGGATGAACCCTAGATTTATGCTAGGCCAGGTGCTCCTGGATCTTTTCACAGAGCCACAGCCTCCTCTGTGCCTCCCCGATGTTGGGGGCCTGAGTGGGTGCTCTTTGTCTCCTCTGAGGCCTAAGCTGAACCACACCAGACCCACTGAGGCTCAGGCTTCTCCCGCCAACTTTTGGCAAACTTTAGTGAGAGAAAGGAGTGAGTGAGAGAAAGGAGATTGAAGACAGAAAAAGCCTGCAGATAAATCCCCTCCTCTGCCCTTCTGCCCCACCTTATCCCTTACTCCTCCCTCATGGCTTGTCCCAGACACAGTGGTTCCTATGGTCTCTCTGGAGACATCCCATCCTCCATGACCAACCATCCAGCTGAAGCACGGGCCACCTTGCCAGCTACCACTTTGGATTCCTTTCCTTCCTACCTGCCTTGCTGCACTGTTCTCTCACCCTGGCTCCACTGAGATTCCACCCTCAAATACAAAATACACTTGACATGCTTTTTAAAAAATATGCTCTTGTTTTTTAGATAAGCCAATCTAAGATGTTTTGAAAACATAAAATATCACCATTATTTTGTCTAAATATTTATTAGGTAACTAGATAAGTTCTTTACCTGTTGGATACAAAAATAGCCCCTAAAATTATATATGTATGAAATATATATTACTATGTGTTGATTATATTATTGAATTTATACTATATGTTCATTATAAATAGTATATATTATATATACTATCAATTATATAGCAATATATAATTAATCATCTTAATGAAAAATAGGCATGTGATTTTTGAAGTGGTACAATTTAAAAATGTTATTTTATGAGCAAATCAGAAAGAAAAGCACACAGAGAAAGGAAGAGTGAAAAAAATAATAACCCTCATGGCTTTTCCCCACCCCATCCCCTCTCACCAAGCTCTCTTTAATTGGTTGATGATGTTTTTTGAAATGCACATTTGACAGGTCATTCTCCTTTCCCTTCCTCCAGTTCTTCTTAAGATAGAGAACTAAAGAGAGTATTCTTTACTTTTGCCCATTGGTTCTTTGGGAAAATGGAGATTTGATTCCATTACTCATTAAGATAAAGTTGAATGAGAAAGTGCATGTAAAATATCTAGCATAATGGCTGGCTAGACTACAGTGTGGCTGCCCCTCTAGAGTAGAGCTGTATCTGGTTGCCCTGGTTGTATAATCCTTTATGACTTTGGAGAGTTCCTGTCCTCCCTCTTCCCATTCCTGTCATTACTAGAAGAGAAAGATCCCGTCAAGACAGAAGCTCTGTACAGCTTCTTTGGCTGTCAGATTTTTGCCCTGAGTATCAAAAGAAATTATTTTAGATACCCACTGGTTGAAATGCCACCAGGTTTTGAGTCTCTGCTTTATAATAATCAGAAGTCTTTTATTGATATTTAGCATTTAGTAGCTATGAAAAGTTAATGTTGAAATCAGATTTTCTTCTCATGTCATTTATTTTCTATGTGTTCTTTCACTTAGTTTATTTCACTTAATCTAATTTTTTTCTAGCTCTTGATTATGCTTAAACTTATTAACCAAACTGTTCTGAGTCCTAATTCGTTTTGTAATGAAGAGTATACCTTGTTTTCTTAAAAGTCCTTTTATTTATGACTTCCTTATGACTTTGGACATCTCGAAGAAGTACTACTTGTTTTATTTATTGTTTGTTTTTTGTGTAGCATGGGGTCTTTTTTGACTGTTCTTTATTTTTTCTCCAATATGAACTCTCTTCTTTATAGCTTATTTTTAACACAAAGTGAACTTTACTCTTAACTGCCCTAGTTAACTTAATTCTTTACTTATTTAATTCTTTACCACCCAACTGAGTCAGGTGAACCTGTTGAGTTGTTTATACTCAGGTGACATCCATTTTGAGTTTTTGTCTTTTTTTAGTCACTGTTTTGGTATTGATAGTAAAAGTTCATTTGGACAATTTGGTTATCAATTCTTAGTGAGAATGAATCAAGTGTACTTTCTGTCTTCTCAACCTATATGCTTTCCCCCCTAACCCAGTTGGTATGAGATATTTATATTTAGTTGGCAGAGAGAAGTAACTCTCAACTGAAATTCTCTAAAATCAACAGTTGGGAAAAAATGATGCACTCAGTAAGGTTCTTTGAGAAGATTTCTATTTTCCTTGAGATAATCTCCATCTTACATAGCACAGCAGTTTTCTCAAGCAGAGGGTGTTCTTGACATTTTCCCAAACTGTCACCACTCCTTGAGATTGCTCTGGGAATTTAAATATGTTTATCTAAATTCATCTATTTGCTATTTAAAGAGGAGAATGTTTCAACACATTTGTGAATGGGAAATACTTCTTAAAACCCTGTTCGTTTCTGGAATCAGGAAAATTTCCTGTCTACCTTTATTCTCTTAAAAATTGTACAGATTATTTACTAACACACACAAAATGTTTTTGTGGTTTGCTTTATACAAACCATATCATAGCATAGTTTGTCTCTTCCTTCAAAGAGAGTCTCTGGGTTTATGAATGAACAATGTCTCTGCAAATTCAATGAATCTGTCGTGAAGACAAGACTTGATCTGTGATTATATCGAGGAGTTCTGTCCTCTCTTCACCATTCTGTTGATTGGTGAATAATTAAATTTATAGTTAATAGTCACGTCCGCATACAACTTTGGTGTCAAAATAGCAAGGCAACACATTTTCCCCTTAATTATTCATTTATTTGTTCTTCTGTTTGTTCCTCCATTTGCTCTTATACTTTTTCATCTACTTGGCCATCTGTCCATCTGTTCTCTCATCCATCCAAGACATATGAGTTAACACATGCAGCATGTCAGGTGCGGTGACAGGTTTTGGGGCCTGAGAGGGAAAATTTATGCCTCTTGTTTGAGTAGTTCACTTTAGCATAGAGGGTGGTGGAAGCCAGAAGGAGCCAGAAGGAAACAAATTAAGCCATTTTAGTTTTCAAATATAACATGAACAGTTCTGTGCTCTTATGATCTCACGTATCAGGCAATTTGTAATTTTCTGGGAGATAGTCATATAGGAGGGAGTCACTTACCTGGTAGTTGAGTTTAACAGGTGCTTGAGTTCAGCTGACTGCCCAGCAGTGTCATTACGGGATTGCTTGGTTTATTTTCTTTGTCATTGCCTCTAAAGTAACTCTCATGTGTGATATAAACTTTGTTTCTTGGTTCAGAAAAGCTACCACGTGTGATGATGAAAGGAAAGAGGGGGGAAAAAAGGTCATGAGCAGAGAAGACAAATTTTACATAGAAAGAAATGATTTGTTGACAGCTCATATTTATGACATCTAAAGGATGTCAGGAGTCATCTATCTATTCTGCAACACATTAAGAAAAACTGATTTGTAAACCTGCTTTTACCAGTGTTCCAATCATTAAAAATTTTTTTTAATGGTTTTCATTATACAAGGACAATTAACTGACAGAGTGAACATTCAGCCAGTGCTTACTTTGGTCCATATACTTTGCTAACTCATTTTAATATATAGCTTTACTTCTTCTCTAAACAATTCTGTGGGGTAAATCTTAATTATTAGTTTCATTTTACAAATTAGGAAATTGCGGCCAAAGGTTTAGAAGTTTGTCCAATGTCAAACCATAATGACTTATGTGGAATGGGAATTTGAACACTGCCCCTTGGAATTCAGGTGCCATATCCTCACTATTTCTCGCGTTGTCATCTCAGATCTGGGGTTTCACCCTGTGACTGTCAAAGTTCTAATGCAGGGGTTCTCAAACTTGACACCTTTGACACTTTGGATTGGATAATCCTTTGTTGTGGGGGTGATGCTGTGCATTGTAGGATGTTTAGTAACATCCCTGACCTCTACCCTCTAGAATCTAGTAGCATCTCTCAGTTGAAACCACCAAAAATGTGTCCAGACATTGTCAAACATCCTGTGAGGAATAGAATCACCCTGAGTTTAGAACCACTGTAAGTAGCAGGCAGATTAGGATTATGTGCTGTGGTGTACGGAAGGAAGTCATGATTAAAAGTTTTGGGCACTTGGAAGAAATGCTACTGCAGTGATGATACCTGAGGTTTCATTCCTACCTGCAGGTAGCCAAACTGCAAAGTTAGAGGGCATAGTCTCCAAGACTGTCTTTAATTCTGACCCCAACTTCAAGTTTGGGGGTTTCCAAAAACTACTCTCAGGTTTGCTAGTTTGCTAAGAGGACTCATAGATCTCACTCCAAGCTGTTATGCACATGGGGAAAGGATACAGATTAAAATCAGCCTGAGGAAGACATGCGTAAAGCAGAGTTTGGGAGGGTTTCATACATGAAGTTGCTTTGTCCTTTTTCCTTGGGAAGTTCCTTTGTCCTTTCCCTGTGGAGTCAGCACATGTTACCATCCCAGCATTAATGTGTGACATGACACACAGCACTGCCAAGCAGGGAAGATTGTCTGAGTTTGGTGGTGAGGGTTTTTATTGGCATTCCATTATGTAGGCATAATTAATCGGTTGTTTGCCAGTTTTACTGTGAACCTAAATCTGCTCTAAAAAATAAAATACATATGTTATTTTCTTAAATACATTTTTTTTTAAAAAGAAAGAGAAGTCACTTAAGCTTTCTGTAAGACCAAAATGGAAAGCATTTGTTTTCTCACATTTTCTCTCTCATTTGCCTCTGTTTGTGTTGCTATAGAATCTTGGGCTTACATAGAAGTAAAGAATCATATTAATTTTTAGACTTCTATTTATTTTTCATCCTTCCCTTACTTTGCCACTTTAACATTTATTTGATGTTTTTCCTTCAGAGTTGTAGCTGGCTGGATTCCACCATTTGGTTGGAAAACCACACCCCACACTTTTTTCTCATTTGAGGGATCACTTTGGATTCTCCTTACTCTGTTGCCTTTTGTGTAACATGAATGCTATTTTCTTTAGCACATTTAAGCCCAACAGTGATTTTTTTCTTAAACTGAAAAGTGTTCAGTGACTCTTAATACAGGTTCTTTTGCTGTCGTGGTCTCCCTCTCAGGTACAACAAAAGTCATGCCAAGACTGGCCTCCAAGGTGCCCGTGTTTTACATTTTGGTGGAGTTTCATTTCTGCCAACTATTCTTGAGAGAGCTAATCAACACACATCTTTCTTCTTTGCTGAGGCGGCTAACGGCGTTGTCATCATCATCTTTTCTTTTCTCCCTTTCTCTTTTTTGGTGTTACGTACAATTGAATTAACTTTCCAGAGCGATAGTTTCTGAAAACATTTTCTCAAGAACAAAAAGACAGATTTTCTTTGTGTATAAGGAAGATGGATTATGCTAGGGGAATGAAGAATCTTTTAATAAAACATTGCCCCTCCTCTACTTTGGTTCAACTGGGAAAAAATCAATTTTAGGTTCTTCAAGTGCAAAGAAAGATCAAAAGGAAAAGCTGACAGTCTCAATAGAGGGCAAGGTAGGATGCTTGATTTGTGTCCCATCTCTCTGGTGGACTTTAAGCAACCTCTTTCCAAATGGAATAAATTAAAAAGAGACTAGAATTTTCTTTTATGGGAGTGGGAATAAAGAGCGACATGAATACAACGATTGTCAGAATGTTTTCGGATTACTCTTTTCTTTGTCCTGAAACTTCTGACATAAGAAGTATAGTTCTGTCATAGTAAAATGCAGCATTATCTTATGTTTCAAAGTGTTTTGTTGATTTCATTGGTATTTCTTCTTCCTTTCTGAAGGAGCTTAAACATATTGTAGTTATGAGGCATTAAAAGTAAAGAATAGAAGAAATCCATAATTATGAGGGTAACCATTAATCTTTAAAATCCTAGATAATTTTATCTTTCAAATTTCTTGAAAATTTATTTGCTATGGGGAGAAGCATAATAGCTCATCTTTACTTGTGGTGTATGTGTTTTTAATAAATACAATTCAATTAAAAATAGAAAAGTATATTAGTGGAAGATAGAGGAAAAATTGTTATTTTGTAAAATCCACTATAAGTATCTATTAAGAACATGTGCTTTTTACTTTAAAAAAAGTACATTATTTTCAGAATTTCTATAGGTAATACATGGTCATAGTAGAACAAGTTGAAACCAGAGAGAATTATGAAGAAGGAAGTAGAACTCACCCGTTTAACTTGTCCACAGAGATATAATAATTTAGTTGGTCCTTTTTGTTTTTCTATATGCAAGTATATACATATATTAACTATATTCATACAGCTTTATTTCACAAATTGTAGATCATAGTTTTTTTGTTGTTGTTTTTTTTTATGGTACGCGGGCCTCTCACTGTTGTGGCCTCTCCCATTGCGGAGCACAGGCTCCGGACGCGCAGGCTCAGGGGCCATGGCTCACGGGCCTAGCTGCTCCGCGGCACGTGGGATCTTCCCAGACCGGGGCACGAACCCGTGTCCCCTGCATCGGCAGGCGGACTCTCAACCACTGCGCCACCAGGGAAGCCCTAGATCATAGTTTATATACAGTTATAGTCTGCTCTTTATATTAACACAGAGTATATGAGAATTTTCTCTTGTCGTTAAATAGTCCCCCCAAATGTAATTATAATGATTGGATTAAAGTCCATCAGTTGATGAATTAGAACTTATTTAACCATTTTCCCCCTGTAGCATTTTCAGATTTATTTCTCTAAATTGACTCTAAATTTACAATCTGAGGGGTAAAGACATAACTTTATAAGGTCAAAGACATGCTAGAATGTTCACCATCTTCAAAGAACCAAGGAATTCATTAAAAAGGTTCATCAGCTGCCTGGTGCTTGAGCATCTCCCTGCAAATGCTTGTTTTGAGTTTAAAAATCTTGTCTTGAGTGGACAAGTGTGTGGTTCCTTCCAGTAGGCTGTACTCTCTCTGACCGATGGAGCCGAGGTTGTCACCACAGTAATTGGAATAGAGTGCCCCTCAGTAAAGAAAAGATAAGAAGAGAAAGGAATGATTTTCAGATATGGTAGATAGCTGAGATGGAGAAGAATTTTAGGGCATTTCCAGTTTAAGCAGTGGATATGCTTTGTGGAACCATGGAGAACTTTGAGTGATAGCTGCCTTGCTGGGTTTCGTTCACCCTCTGTCACAGATGCATTCAGCAGACCTGTATCCAGTGACTGCAGTGTGCCAGGCACTGGAGAAGGTGCTGGTGACACATCACGAATGAGACATAGTTCCTGTACCCAAGGAGCTCACAGGTTACAGAGGGTGACAGATAACTCTAGTACAAAGCAATAAATATAGTAGTAGAAGTATGGATAAGTTACCGTGGGAAGGTGGAAGGTTACAAACCTTAGCTGGCAGTTGAGAAGGCTTCTCAGGGGCAGTGGGATTTCTCACGCTGATGGATTATGAAGGGCATTTGTTTGTATGCCGATGTTAAGTGGTTTGGACTCGGGGGTGACCAGTGACATGTGATACATATTTAGAAACATGGCGCGTTTGTATTTTAATAGCTAATATTGGATTATAGAGTTGGGTGTAAGACTGAAGTCATAAAATACCTGGTTTTCACATGGATACCCTCAAGCCATCCTGTAATGCCTGTTAAAAAGAAAACTACACTATATTCACTAGAATTTTTATTACTAACCCTTCATAAATAAGGAGCTAGTAAAGAATATATATGTCTTCATCAAATGGTTTATGAAATTATTTGTGGAATGAGCCCCACTTCCCTACCAGACATGGGACATGAACCTGGTCAAAGCAAGGACCCCGTTGATTATATTTGCTTCTCTATCCCCAGCACCCAGCACAGTGCCTGGCATATACCACATATTTAATAAGACAGTCATGTCAATTTCTATTTAAGATAAGGTTTGATTGATTCTGTTAGGTTACTGTTACTTTGATTTTCAAATGCTACAGTTTGAAAATATAATATATGTTTATTATAAAAAAAAATCCTGTGGGAAGAATAGAAGTACTATAACACAAGGTACATTTTACAAAGGAAAAATGTTGCTCTAAGATTACAAATAGTAGTATATGCTTATGTCAGTGATTATTTTTTAAAATTATGACACCTTTCTACTGGAGTACCAGGATTTCAAGCTCTGACTGTTCTCTGCAGATTCTGAAACTGATAGTTGAGACAGGGATGCAAAGCACCCATAAGAGAGGATTTCACGTAGGAACTCTTGTTCATTACAGTGAATATAGAGATTATAATTGTGTTGTTTGGTTTCTACCCAGTTTCACTAATGTAGCCTGCCACCCCAACTTATGTCCTTCCTTATTTTGGAAGACTGTTGTGTAGGTTGCTGAAACTCTAAATCACTTTCCAATATGAAATATATACTGGAGTGAATGAATACTAGCAGGAAAAAAACCCCAGCACAGTGAGCCCTGTAAATCAGCTCAGCAAAGTGTCTATGCTGGGATCCAACATTTCAGATGTAATGTTCCAAGGGGAAGAAAGCTGTCCAAAAAAATGGAGACTGTTTACTTCTGATGTTGGCAGCGTGCTCTTTTTACAAAAAGAAAAAAGCCTGTGAAGTTGGTCAGATTACATTGCTCTTACAGATATGCTTGATTTTTCTAATAGGAAATATTATTATAATCTTGAAGTTTTCATCTTCTTATTCTTCCCCCTTTATTTCTTCACACATATTACTTAATTGGCAAAAGAAAACTTCAGGGACAACTAGTACTTTTCTTTTCTAGCATCTGCTAATAGTTGAAATGTTGCCAGGCCTGGTCAGCCCGAAAGGTAGAGTATTATACCTTCTGTTCTGTACTTTGCCATTTTTCACTGAACAATGTCTTAGAGATCATTATATAAGGAATTTCTTCATTCTTTTCTGACACTGCATAATATCCCAGTTTGTGGAAGTACCATATTTACTTAAGCATTTCCTCTGGCCTGGTCACCCACTCTGTTCTCATTAAAGGCATGAAAGTATTATTCCAAGCTGGCTGAGGACTTGAAACTCAGGGAAGTAGGAATAGAACTTCTTACTGATGGCTGGACGTGATCAAAGTCAGAACAAGAGTAGGAGGCTTGGTTCTCCTTATGGCACTACACTCTTATTCACTGTTCATGGCAGATTTCCCAAGAATTCCCTGAGATGGTGATTTCTGACCCTGGCTTTGGGTGTACCCAAGGCCTTTACAGCCAGTTTCTGTAATGAGATTTTCAGAGAATAAGTATAACAAAATTCACTTAATGTATTATATGTTATAATTATAAATAATAAACTATAATAAAATGAATTAAAAATATAAATTATATATATCAATTTATAAGTTATAAATTATATTGAACATGCAGTTCATATAATAAAATATAAACTATGTAATTATACAGTTTAGAAATTATAGTATTAAAATATATAAATATATTTTTTGTATTGTGTAAATACATACAGCCCAAACTTCTTAGCCGTAATAATATTCATAGCGGTAATAGGAAACACCACCTACTGAGCACTTACTTTGTGCCAGGTGTTGTCTTGGGGCATTTTATGTAAAAAGCAGTTCTTTGTTTGTTTTACGCCCCGCGGCATGGCATGCGGGAACCTAGTTCCCTACCAGGGATCGAACCCGTGCCACCTACAGTGGAAGCACGGCGTCTCAACCACTGGACCGCCAGGGAAGTCCCAAATCAGGTCGTTTTAATTCTTCAGCAACCTTATGAGGTGAAAGACGTTGCCTTCATCTTACAAGCAAGGAAATTGATGTTGAAAATGTTTATGTAATTTGCTATGCTCTTGACCATTAATAGCATACTGTTTCCTTATTATATATAATTGCGGTACTTGGATTCTTTGGGTGCACTTTAAAGGGCAAGCATGGAGGAAAACCTCCAGGACTGAAGATTATGCAAAGAAGAGTACACGATGAATATGTTTGTGCTCTGCTCATCTGCCCTAAGGGAGGGTGCTGAAGGGGGAGGGTAGCTTTAATGAGCAATGACTTTTCATCCTCTCACTGACTTGTCCCCCTTACCCCATAAAATGATAAAGGAAATGGAGGCAGGGATGTAGAAACAGGACTAAAACCTTGGTGGAAATCAAATGTTGGTCTGTCCCAGTCTTTGGTTCTAACTTTGTCATCTGAGCCTCCCGGATGACTGATAAATGGAGGAGTGACCTTCAAAAAATGGAAGATTGGGTTTTGGAAACCCCTATAATGTACTGTGATAGCAGACTAGCAACCACTAGATTTATTTACCTAAGTGCGTGTCAAGTGGGTATTTGTCTGCATTTTAAACTGATAAAGACAGGAGTACAGAAACCTAGGATGCACATGATAAACACTTCATTTCGTCAGAAGTTTGAAAAGTGAAACTAAGAATTTCTTAAGTTATTTTCATGGAGGTGGTGGGAATAAGGTGGGAAAAAGGGGGAAACTGAGAGGGAATGATTGATCAAATGATGATTGCATATTGAGGGGGGAGGTGTTTGATCAAATTTTTGTTTTTCCAAATATTTATTTTTGCTGGAATATGAAGATACACGTAATCTTTCAGCTCATTTTGTTTTATATGGTTAGCAAAGCAGGTCGGATGCTGCAGCTGCTAAGCTTTGCACTAATTCTTCTGTCAGCCATAAGGGGATTTTTTAAAAATAGTTGTTAAGAACTTTAATATTTGCTTAGCATGAAATGCCACGTAAAATATTGCCTTAACATTGGCAATGTTTAATCTAAAATTAATGCAAGAAAGCAAAAGATATCAAGGAACTGATTTCATTTTCTTTTTTTATCTTTGAAAATTTTATTTTATTTATTTTTTTTACATTAAAAATTTTTTTAGTGCAAAAGCAAAATATGGTTAATCATGGGGGAGGGGTGTTCCTTTTTTTTAACATCTTTATTAGAGTATAATTGCTTTACAATGGTGTGTTAGTTTCTGCTTTATAACAAAGTGAATCAGTTATACATACACATATGTCCCCATATCTCTTCCCTCTTGCGTCTCCCTGCCTCCTACCCTCCCTATCCCCCCACAAGGTGGTCACAAAGCACCGAGCTGATCTCCCTGTGCTATGCGGCTGCTTCCCACTAGCTATCTATTTTACGTTTGGTAGTGTATATATGTCCATGCCACTTTCTCACTTTGTCCCAGCTTACCCTTCCCCATCCCCATATCCTCAAGTCCATTCTCTAGTAGGTCTGTGTCTTTATTCCCGTCTTGCCCCAGGTTCTTCATGACCATATTTTTTTTTTCTTTTTTTTAGATTCCATATATATGTGTTAGCATACGGTATTTGTTTTTCTCTTTCTGACTTACTTCACTCTGTATGACAGACTCTAGGTCCATCCCCCTCACTACAAATAACTCAATTTCGTTTCTTTTTATGGCTGAGTAATATTCCATTGTATATATGTGCCACATCTTCTTTATCCATTCATCTGTTGATGGACACTTAGGTTGCTTCCATGTCCTGGCTATTGTCAATAGAGCTGCAGTGAACATTGTGGTACATGACTCTTTGAATTATGGTTTTCTCAGGGTATATGCCCAATAATGGGATTGCTGGCTCGTATGGTAGTTCTATTTGTAGTTTTTTAAGGAACCTCCATACTGTTCTCCATAGTGGCCGTATCAATTTACATTCCCATTAGCAGTGCAAGAGGGTTCCCTTTTCTCCACACCCTCTCCAGGGTTTATTGTTTGTAGATTTTTTGATGATGGCCATTCTGACTGGTGTGAGATGATATCTCATTGTAGTTTTGATTTGCATTTCTCTAATGATTAATGATGTTGAGCATCCTTTCATGTGTTTATTGGCAGTCTGTATACCTTCTTTGGAGAAATGTCTATTTAGGTCTTCTGCCCATTTTTGGATTGGGTTGTTTGTTTTTTTGATATTGAGCTGCATGAGCTGCTTGTAAATTTTGGAGATTAATCCTTTGTCAGTTGCTTCATTTGCAAATATTTTCTCCCATTCTGAGGGTTGTCTTTTTGTCTTGTTTATGGTTTCCTTTGCTGTGCAAAAGCTTTTAAGTTTCATTAGGTCCCATTTGTTTATTTTTGGTTTTATTTCCATTTTTCTAGGAGGTGGGTCAAAAAGGATCTTGCTGTGATTTATGTCATAGAGTGTTCTGCCTATGTTTTCCTCTAAGAGTTTGATAGTGTCTGGCCTTACATTTAGGTCTTTAATCCATTTTGAGTTTATTTTTGTGTATGGTGTTAGGGAGTGTTGTAATTTCATTCTTTTACATGTAGCTGTCCAGTTTTCCCAGCACCACTTACTGAAGAGGCTGTCTTTTCTCCATTGTATATTCGTGCCTCCTTTAACAAAGATAAGGTGACCATACGTGCCTGGGTTTATCTCTGGGCTTTCTGTCCTGTTCCATTGATCTGTATTTCTGTTTTTATGCCAGTGTCATACTGTCTTGATTATTGTAGCTTTGTAGTATAGTCTGATGACTTCATTTTCGTGGTGTTCATCAGTGTCCACAAGAAGGAGGTGAATGACTGATGTGTTTAGTGGTTATTAATTCCTTACAACAAAAAATAAGAGGCACGCTGCTTATTACTTTTGCTCAGTGCATTTGTAGGAGGCATGAAAAGACGATGCAAATAGCCTCTGGGAATAAGACAAACCGAATATAATACTAAATGACTGAGAAGGTTGTGTCGCTCCCTGCAGGAAAAAAAAAGGTTAGCTATCAAAGAGAATTTTTTAGATATTCTCCAAGCATCTGGCAGGGTCAGAAATCTCCCATCCTAGATGAACAAAGTATACAACTGTGTTAATATTAATTTGCTGATTTTATGTTTGTTGTGCTGTTTTTATATTCACTCTGTGTGTGTAGGTGAGGGTGGAAGGAAAAATACAGGGCCGGGTGAGGGAAACCTGCGCGTTTAATAATATTAATAGTAATCTCTGCCACATAGGGCATCTCAAGGTTGGGCAGAAAGACTGGAATTTGGAGGTTTTGCTATTTAGTAATTTGAAAGAAGAGAGGAGTTTGTTATTCCAGGCATGTGAAAAGGGAGAAGATGGGTGTGACGATCCAGGGATGTTGGGGTTACTGGGAAGAGACACTAGAAAGTGACCGGAGGTTGTCCCATAGTGGCCGAGGCTGACTTAGTCTCAGGGCTGGGGGTGGTGATGAGAAGTTTGGGGGTACAGAGCACGCACCTGCATTACCCTCACACATTGCTGTGAGCAGGGTGTGTTATGGCAAGGTTGCTCTCACATAAACACTTGACTGGTTTAGAGTTGAAAATGGTGAAAGACTAATAAAATTGAGGATTTTGTCACACTATATATCTTGAATAGAGTCTTGATATGTTTTGCTTTGTTTTTTAACCTCTCAGCTGATGATTCTGCCAACATTGGACCCTTGGGGATTGACAAAATTACACCCTATGTTAAGTATAAAAGGGCCATCCATCCAATTAACACACTAGCCTTAGTTTCCAGAGGGAGCGGCTCTTCCCCCAGCCCTCCTTAGCCTAGAACAATTATATTCATGGCTTAAAAAACATCACCTGCTTTCAGTGGGACTGTGTATTTTTCCCCCTGGCTTGGGCAGATGGCAGCATTGTTTCAGACATCACCTTTTGGAAATGGGTCTGTAGAATAGTTCTGTTACCAGAAATCACCTGTTTCAAAAGGAAACTGTTCTTTCACCCCAGCTCACTGATGTGAAATGGACAGCCTAGGACTTTCTCACAGCTGCCCTGAGACATTCCACCAGGGGAAAAGCAGTGAAGAAGCAAACATGCAGAAAGCCAGGCAAGAGCTCAGTCCTTACCTAGCCACTCACTGCCAAGCTAGAAGCTGGAGTATCAGGACATAAATGTGGAAAGTGGGGCATCTTCTTTCTAGAGAGCTACAGATGCTGTTGAAGTTTCAATTTTCTCTGTGGCATTTAAACTGTATGATTTTTTTTTTAGTGTCAAAGAATAGAAAATTAGTTTTAATTGTTACTTATGAGGCACCATATGGCTACTCTATAATTCTGGCTTCCCATGGAGCTGCATTTGCATATGGAAAATGAAATTAATTGGAAATCACACTCTGAAATCTATTATTAAGTTAATATAGCTAACAGCTTGTGGGGTGTCCTCATACTCAGCATGATGTAACTGCACATAACAGCAAGTAACTATAAACTCATAGAGGAGACCAGGAGGGATAAACAGAGGTCAAAGGGACAGCCTTTGGAAAGGAATGGCATTAATAATGGATGCTACAGCAAACATCTTGGTTCCTCACTGTCCACAAACCCAGGGTAGAGGGAAGCAGTTTAATCATATTCAAATGAATTAATCAGCAGTCTTGTAAATTTCACAGCCAAGGGACTGATTTTTATTTTGCCAATTAGTGTTGTAGTGAGCTAAGGTCACTCTCAGAATTAGTGATGGTTAAGTCAGAAGTTTCCAAACTTAGCTGTGCATCAAAATCCACTGAAGAACTCCTCTGAGTCTGATTCCTGGGCTTTTGATTCATTAGTACTGGCTTTCTGAATTATTAAGAAGTGCCACAGGTATTCTGATATAGCTCAGACGTGAACATTGGAAACCACTTATTTAGGTGATATATCACACATGGCTTGATATGTTTAAATGATGAAGCCCACAGCGAGTGTGGTTCAGTTTCCCTAGTTTGGTTCCTAACTTTAAAACAGTAAAATAAGTTAAGATAAAAACATAACCTAAGGTTCAGTACTTCATTGGGCAAACCTAGAAATGGTAAACAATTTGATGTCATATGTGCTTTTTATTAAATTTGTTAGTTTACTTGTCTGCCCTTCCCAAGACTGTGGACTCAGTGAGGGCACTGCTGTTTTAGTCACCTTGGTGTTCAAGGCTCAGAGTGGTAGGAATTCAATAAATGTTTATAGACTGTGAATTTGAATGTGAAAAGGGCAAAGTGTTCATATTTAGAATTAATGACTGTATATTCTCTTCGTTATAGGCATCAGACACAATGATCATAAATTGACATTAACAAGTGTTATAAATGACCACACAATTTGAGATATTAGTATTTCTGAAAGTGTCCAGCCTTCTTCATGTCACTGAGGATGGAATCTGTAGATTTGAAACTAAGAAGGAGATTTCTCATTGTCTCTCTTCTTCTTCCCATGAGTGATAGGTCTGCAAACCTAAGTCACATTGGTAAGAGCAGAGTCTAGAATTCTAGTTGAGAGACTCACTGATCAGACTTTTTGGAAAACTTCTGGTTCAAGTAGGTCTTTGTGCTACTGGTGGATTGTCTCTGTGCTTGGTGTAAAGGTCCCCCAAGGCTGTGGTTCTGAAACCTGCTCTCACATCTGTTTTATCTTCTACAGTTTGTGCAGTCTTATGCTCCCCACACTGCCTGGGTATTACACTTGTTCCCCTGTTTTCTTGGCTTGTTACTTCAGGGCAGAATTGTGTCAAGAAGCTCTTAAATGCTGTGTAGATAATATGATGTTGAAAACACCTTGTTATCTGCCTCAAAATGTATTGTCTGTGGTAACTGTGACTGGTTTGGACATAAGGTGGGTTGAAATCTTATTGATGGACCAGAGGAGAGGAAATGATGTTGTTAAAGCAAACAACTAGGACAAGACAGTGGGAACAAGCATTGTAACTTTAGAGCTGAACAAAGACAAGAAAGATAACGCAGGTACAACAGCCTGCTGTGTAGCCTGACCAGCAGGGACCACTGGCTCTCTCTCAGTATCAGGGCTCTCCTTCCTGAACAACGGACCTTGATTTTTTTTGTTTAATACTTTATTTTGAAATAATTTCAAATGTATGGAGAATTCTAAGTACCATACAAACAACCCCCATATCACTTTCAGCCCAGTTCCCCAACTGTTAACCTTTGAGAGCAAGATGCAGACATGATACGTCTTCACCCTAAACATTGTGGTGTGTGTTTCCCCACAAACAAGGAAACTCTCCTACAGCATCACCATTCAACCCTCCAAATCAGGAAGCCATGTTGATGCACCACTACCATCCCATCCACAAAGCCTATTTGGACTTTACCAGCTGTCCTAATAGTGTCTTTTTCTTTCCTGAACCAAGATCTAAGTCAGAAACACATGTTACATTTGGTTGTCATGTCTATTCAATCTCTTCTACTCCGGAACATTTCCTTGGTCTTTCCCTGCCTTTCAAGTCCTTGTTTAAAAATGTCCAGGCCTTTCCTTCAGTGGAATGTCTCTCAGGCTGAGTCCACCCAGTGCCTCCTCATGGTTAGATTCAGGTCCTGCATTCTTGGTAAAAAACTGCCATAAAAATGATAGTCGGGCTTCCCTGGTGGCACAGTGGTTGAGAGTCCGCCTGCCGATGCAGGGGACACAGGTTCGTACCCCGGTCCGGGAAGATCCCACATGCCGCAGAGCGGCTGGGCCCGTGAGCCATGGCCGCTGAGCCTGCGCGTCCGGAGACTGTGCTCCGCAATGGGAGAGGCCACAACAGTGAGAGGCCTGTGAACCGCAAAAAAAAAAAAACAAAAATGATAGTCAGCTGTTCATAGCTGGTCACATCAGAAACTATGTGACCTTTCACACCACTAGTCCAGTTGATGTCTGCCAGGTTTCTCTGCCTTACATTTGACATTTTCCTTTTGTGATTGACTAGAATTTTGTGGGGAGGAGTTCTGAGATTACACCAGTACCTTTTCCTCATCTAACTTCCACCCACCAGCCTTGGCCTTCATGGACTGCTCCTGCCTGAATCAGTTACCTCTGTGATAGCTGCCAGTTGGTGATTCTCATTTCCATTATTTCTCCTACATTTATGAGTTGGTAATCTGCTATAAAGAAGAGCTTTTCCTTCTGCCTTACAACATTTATTTATATCATCAAGGACCTATGAATCTTGTTTTATTCAATGGATTGTCATCCATTCTTAAGGATTTTTGATATGGCTTTGTCATTTCTTCGAGCACTTTCTTACTTGCTGGCACAAGATATTCCCATTTCAACTTGTACTTCTCTTGTTCCAGACGTAGTATTAGCCATTTCTCTAAGAAGCCCTGGTTCTTTTTAGTAGAGGTAATATTTGAAAACCACTTGGCCTGTGGTTGTGCTCATTATTGTTGAGATGTCATTGCTTTTAGGTCATCTTAAGAGACAGTTGGGTATGTATACGCACATACACACAAACACATGTATATGTGTATGTATGTACACATATACAAATATACATGTATATAAAATTACACATTCATTCTGCTCTACATACACACACTTACAAACACACTCATATATATTTCTTTGTCTACGTACATTACAAAAAACATTGTGTTTATGTCAGTACCTCCAGCTCTAATCCTAAATCTTAAGGGTATTTCTAGCATCTCACCTTTCCATGTTTGGAAATACTTTCTTCAACGGAGAGAAACCTGGCTCTCATTATCTTCTATATAACCTTATTTCCTCAGTTGATTGTAACCTATGGATATGACCAATTGGAACTGTGCTGTCTGCCCACCACCCTGACACCTTCCAAGATCTTCAGTTTTGGGGTGCTGTCAGGTATGCTACTGACATGTCTACGAGGTACCTCTCTCCCTCCCTCGGTAACTGTGTACTCGGGCTCCAGCAGACGTGTGCCAATACCTTCATGACATTTCCCTTCTCCCCCTCAGCACCCCTTGTTCTCAGGTACCAGGGTGCTACTCAGTTTTCCACTAAGTACATGGCTGCCTGGAGCAGAGACCGTGTTTCCCAGTCTCTGGCAGAGCTAGCTGTGGGCTTATGATTTGGTTACAGCCAGTGGCAGCCAATTTGAC
Organism: Mesoplodon bidens; assembly: GCF_964165515.1. Lineage (NCBI taxonomy): Eukaryota > Metazoa > Chordata > Mammalia > Artiodactyla > Ziphiidae > Mesoplodon > Mesoplodon bidens. Next base: position 23,005,914 of record NC_138172.1, read on the forward strand.
CATGAAGTCAGAATGATATGTTGAGGGACTGTGATGGTTGTGGGATTATTATACCAGTTCTTAACAACTCTCCTCTGGACTTTACGTGAGAGAAAAATAAACTTCTCTCTTATTTAAAATTTCAAAATTATAATTAAAAAATTTTTGGTCCCTCGACAGCTAAACCTAATTCTAACTGATACTACCTCTGTTAGGCAAGAAGGAAACAAAAATAATTCTGAATTCCATGAGGCAGTAAAGAATTGTGTAGAGGAGACCAGCACCAAATTGATAGAGGTCCAGTAAGTGCTGAAGTTAGTCTTGAATCAAGTGACAAAATTTATAGATGTTTAAAGGAATTATAGTAGAATATAAAGGAGCTTATGGAATAGCATTAAAGTTCTCGAGCAATAAAAAGGCAACTGAGGGTCTTCCCTGGTGGCGCAGTGGTTGAGAGTCCGCCTGCCGATGCAGGGGATACGGGTTCATGCCCTGGTCCGGGAAAATCCCACATGCCGCGGAGCGGCTGGGCCCGTGGGCCATGGCCGCTGAGCCTGCGTCCGGAGCCTTGCTTCGCAACAGGAGAGGCCACAACAGTGAGAGGCCCGCGTACCGCAAAAAAAAAAAAAAAAAAAAAAAGCAACTGAAATTCCTAAAAAGCTAAAAAAAAAACCTGGAAACCTAAAACACAAAACCATGCATGCAGTAACTGAGGAAATAGCTGAAGCCCTACAGAAGGTGGCTGACTTCTGTCTGTTGACATCAGATGGAATTCAGCAGTATTAGGTTGGTGGTATAATCTGAGTGATTCTGGGTTATATATAGTCCAGGAGATCACCGTGATTGGGGTCCGCATTTGTCTTGGCAGCTATTAAAAACTGTTCCATCCTGTCCATCAGGAGTACATGAAAAATAACTCCCACCCTGGATAAGAGCGTGACCTCAGTTCCTTGGAGTTGTGATGTTATCTGTGACACAAGATTTGAAAAGCGTTCCCTTAGTTGTTATGTTACTTTTAACCGAGGTAGGTAGATAACTTAGCAAACAAATGATGAAATTTCTAAAACCCATATGATTAATCCTAATCAATTATTAATTATCTGTATATATTATTTTAGTTGATGTGTTTGTAATGTTTAAGAGAATTTGACATATTACAGTAACAGAGTAGACATTAAATGACATTACTCTTGTAATTTTTATGTTGAAAGATAAAGCTTTTGACAAAGATTATAAATAGTATTGCAGTGGTTTTAAAATTCACTGCATCTTTTAATTTGTTAGGGAATTACTGGTGCAATTTAGTACTTGAGAAAGTTTTGCTCTTTGGGTCAGACAGTTGAAGTGCTTAAGAAAAGAAAATGGATACGTTCAATTTATAAATTCAGTTTAAAATGTTTAAGAATAATTAAATGTGTAAATGATACTGATTGCTGAGGGGGAGTTTAGTGTGTCCAACTTGAGTTGTTTGAACCTTAATCAAAAGCCACCTTGAAAGTGAATGTCAAAATTTTAAACTTAGTAGAATGATAAGAATTGCAAGTTGAACTCAAAGGCTTATAAAAAATGGGTTTTTAAAAATCTGTCACTTAAGTAAAGCAAATATTTCATTTAAAATCACAAGTGGGCTCTTCTTTGCAGCAAAGCTACCCTAGGTTTCCCAAACACACTGACACTGTGAGGGGGCAGGGGAGTGTTCCCCTGCTGCAGTGGCCTTAACGGAAGATCTGTGGTGGACAACTTTAGTCTTGGCAGGGCCTGGATGCCAGGTGGGTTGCCAAAGCTGATTTCTGGCGATACCCCCTAGGCCATGGTGAGATTGGGGGATTGTCAGCTCTCAGTAGATGAGCTGCTGCCCTGGGCAGCAAGATAACATTCACATCCCCCTCTTGGTTGGGATGGAAACTATAATAGAAAAAGCATGGGCTGGAGGTCATATCCCTTAACAAGTCACTCATAAACTTCTGAACTCCATTCAGTGTTTTCTACTGTAGACTGGGGACAATAATTTCTAAATTATGGAATTATTGGAAGGATTAAAGATAATAGATGCGCAAATCACCCATTATATTGCTTGTCACCTAGCAGAGGCTCAAACAGTAATGACATTTTTTAGAGGAAGATATAAAGGCTAATGGATTTATTTAGGGAATGTATGAGGCGAAATCAGAGGATGTAAGTCATAAAACCTATAGTAGTTCACATTCTTTAAAAGAAAACACCTGCTATGTTGCCAGGCATTGTTCAAAGTACTCACATGGATTGCATACTTGAATTTACCCAGTAACCCATGAGAGATTTACTATTATCCTCTCCATTTTATAGAGGAACAAACTGAAGTTTACAGAGGTTAAGTGACTTTTAAGATTTTATACAACTAAGTAAAAGAGTTGAAGCAGAGTTTGAATCCAGGAACCCTAATGCTAGAGAGTGGACTCAGGCCCACACTCTGGCATTCCTGTGTCGTGGGCATCCCTATCTGTGGTAACAAGTGCCTCAGAGAAGGAAGGACCAGTGTTGCCTTTGACTTTAGAGAATTCCTCTCTGACATCTGCACCCCATCAACCTGGACTGCTGTCTTTAAAAAAAAAAACATGAATAATAAAAAAAGTACTGAGGGAGTACACTGATAGAGTAGGCTTTGTTTTATTACAAGATGATCAGGTACAATACATCACAAAAACGTTTGGTTGTATACACAGTTAAAAGGTTTGTCTGTGAAGGTGTTAATCCATGTGAGCTACCTTATGGGCATAGCCTTTCGTTTGACTCAAAATGGGAGGTCTTTCTTGTTCTTGCTATTACTGGGTCGTCACTTTTTCTTCATTTTAGTTGACAGATCCCAGAACCCATGGTCAAGAATTCTGGTTACATTTGGAAGTGGGTGGCTTGCCTTCTCTCTGACCACTGTCACCTTACCCGCTCCCAACCTCATTCACTCCCGCAAACATGAATTGGTGAGGGTAGTAGGAGGTCATGCTCAGATGGTGTTTGTGGATCTTCAGCTCTGGCCTGAGCCTGTGCTCTGGAATTTACAACTTGTGTGTGATCTTGGACAAGGGACTTTAATTCTTTGAGTTTCAGTGTTCTGATACTAGGAATAGTATCTTATGCAGAGGGCTGATGTGAAGATTAAATGAGATGAGGTGTATAAAGTCCTTTGACTAGTTCTTGGTAGATAGTCCTGAAAATGTGACGTCTTTAAGACATATGACAACAGCCTCAACCACCATAGTAACAGTAATAGCAATGGCAGTAATGACACTAAAGGACAGAGAGCCATGTGTCCTAACGCTGACATACAAAATGCCAGCCAAGCTCTGTGTCTAGCTTGCCTCCCAGCTCATTTTCCCTCCGCTGCAGGCTGCCACAGGGCTGGAACGGACCCAGCTTCAGTGCTGGGGGAGGGATGTGCTGTGTTGGTACAAGCCTCAGCCTGCTAATGAGGCCTGAAGTTGAGCAACTCCAGATGGAGTCAAGCAATGAGTTCTCTGCCAGGAAACGTGGCGGATGGACCAGGGCCACTCATTCCAGGCAACAGTCAAGGGTATCAAAAGGGAGACGAGCAAAAAGTAAGGAAACATGCAGGCCTTGGAACTAAACAAACTACTATCCAAACGTAAATAAAAACATGGTGTGCTTTTGTGGCAGGGGAATCCTATCTGGGATCCAGAGATACTCAGTTTACTTACAAAAGCAGTAGTCCATCTGGGAGCTGGCAGGAGGACAATGCTAAATGTCTATAGATTTGGGCTTCTCTTGAAGGTATCCGACCTTTAAAACTTGATTTGAACTAGTATGTCCTCATCAACCATGAGCACATTTTATTGATCATTTCTGAATGATTGGAAAAAAAGTAAGACATCGGTATCTAAACACTTATAAAAGTCAGTAAAACTGCATTTATTATTTATATGAAACATTTTTGCCGAATGGACAACACATTCATCCTTATCATCATCATCTACTATTTATTTGAAACTTAAGACATAAATATAAGTGAGGATGTAAGCCAGGTATTGTGTTAAGTAACTTTACATACCTTACATACTCCCTGCTGCCCCCCGTCTCCCGCCAACCCCTAGCATTTAATACTCATAGCAGTTCTCAAAGGTAAGTGCTACTTTTGTCAGCTTCATTTCATAGATGAGAAAATTGAGGTTCTGTTATTCTTTGGCCAAGGCCCCTCAACTGGCTAGTGAGGAGCAAAATCTGAGTTGTGATCCAAGGCTGTCTGCCAGTGGCTCATTAACTTACCAGTATACTCTGATCATCTCCAGTATGTTTCCTTCTCTGGGAGGGACTTAAGAGGGATGGTAGATTTATGTACATAGAAAAGAGGTGCTTTAATAATTCCGCACATACATCTGAAGGGCTGAAGGGCACCTCAAGAGGGCACTTGACCCCTGTATGTCCCCCTTAAGGAAACTGGTGACTTGAGCCCCAGTGACTTGTTCTGAGTCTCATAGGGACGAATCTTCACGTTTCTTGCATGGATCCGATGCAACTAATTCTGGAAAGCACAGGTGTGTGAGTCCCTAGGCCCAGGGAACACCATGGCTGGCTTTGAACTGGAAGATTAGTTGCTGATTTGAGAAGTGGCCGTGTTTTGCCTCTGTCCTCCATTCTGAGTCACACCGCCCATGAAGTGAGGAAGGGGTGGTAAAGCCCAGTGAAGCTGAATGGCAGCGTTCTGTGCACATCTCAGGCACCAGTGTAATCTAATGTGTGATAAACTTGCTTTAAAAATTCACAGAAATAATACATATTCTTTGTAGGATATTTGCAGTCAAAAAGAAGAAAAAATTACCAGTAATCTCCTCCCCTGCTCCAAATAATCAGTTAATACTTCGGTATATTTTATTCCAGATTAATCCTCAGTATACATATTATATATGCATGTATGCATACATGTACATATATATATATATATATATTTCTTTTTGCGTTACGCGGACCTCTCACTGTTGTGGCCTCTCCCGTTGCAGAGCACAGGCTCCGGATGCCCAGGTCCAGCGGCCATGGCTCACGGGCCCAGCCGCTCCGCGGCATGTGGGATCTTCCCGGACCGGGGCACGAACCCGCGTCCCTTGCATCGGCAGGCGGACTCTCAACCACTGTGCCACCAGGGAAGCCCCCATGTACATATATTTAATGATATATATTTTTGATTACAGAAAGCTTTTTCCCCCTCCCCCCCACTTAGCAATAATGTTGTTATTGTTCTTACTAGGTCACATAAACATATATTTTATTTAAATCTGAAAACAGTTTTTCTCTGATTATAAATGGCATAAGCATTTATAAAGCACTTGTAAAAAGTGCAGGTAATATCAAAGCTTTAAAGAAGGAAGTAAAAATGATTTGAAACTTCACCCCCTGTAGATAACTGTTGATGTAGACTTTCTGTCATTCCAGACTTTTTTTAAAAGCATTTGTATCTGTATTTTCCAAAGTTTTCAAAAGAGTAATGTATTGTAGGTTATAGCGCAGATGTGTCTTGGCTTTTGTTTTCTAAATACTTTCTAGTGGTTTTCTTTCAAAAACCCTGGAGGCTTATGGAAAGTCTCCAATCCCAATATGTTAATTTCAGGCAGTGATAAGGACATTGACAGCCTAGAAAAGCTTTGGGTTAAAGATCGTCATGTTCATCACTCCATCACTTAAGCATCAGATTAAGGCTGGAAGCATCATCCTGGCTTTTCTGGAGGTTGCAAGAATCCCCAGGAGAATTCACTTCCCTTTTCAAAATGGAATAGCCACACCAAAATACCAGGACAGACATGGTGCAAGGAAACACCTTTGGTGCCGCTATTATTGATAGTTTCCCTGAGCTTCCAAAGTATCAGGGCTGGAAAAGTTCATGTTTTAAAATAATTAGTTGTTTTCAAAAAGTTATATATGCTCGTGGTAAATAAGAAAAAAAATCCCTTTTTAAATCAGTACTTTGCATGTCACTGACCCTGACTAGGAATGTTTCGGGCAGGATTCTGATTTGGAGGTCGTGGGGTGGATGGGGGAGAACTGATTGCTTTTTACAGTGCCTTGAATAGTCACATATCTGTTGGTGGCCTGTCTGTAGGCCAGGGATTGATCTTTGTGCTGAGATGTAAGAATTTAATATTTTGTTATGTTTAGTTTCAGTGAAAATTCAGTAAGAGATTTAATATCCTCATTGTCAGTGCTGCTCTATTTAGATATTTTGTCCTAAGGACACTCTAGTAATATGCTCTCACAAACAACAATGTATTTCTTGGTTGGAATTTGAGTCATACAGGTATATGCATTTGTCAAAACCTACTGAATGGTACATTTCAGATTTGGGCATTTCACTGTATGTAAATTGTATCTCTCGCCAAAAAGGAACCGTAAACAGGTATTAACTTTAGTTACTGTTATGAGTGCTGAAGAGTCTAAGGGTAACTGTGCTGATGTCTGCAACTTACTTTGAAATGCATGAAAAAATAAGATGGGCTGTGATGGATGGAGAGATTTGGGATAAAGCAAATGTAGTTAAATGTTAGCAGTTATAGAATCCGAGTGGTGAGTGTGTAGATATTTACTTGTCGTTCAACTTTTTTTTTATGTGATTGGAAATTTTAATAACAAAATGTTGGGGGAAAAAAACCCAATAATGAGGCTCTATGTGAAAGGGTTAAAGCACAGTCTCTAGAATTATTTTTCTTGCTGAAACATTCTGACTCTACTTCTTGCTAGCTGTGTTACTCCGGATAACTCAGCCTCAGTGGAGTTATTTGTTAAATGTGGGTAATGAATACACTTAGCACAAATCTTATTCCACAGTAAACACCTAATAAATACTGTGATTATGATTTCACAGTGCAAAAGAAGTGATGATTATAAATGAAAGACCATATGCTGAGGGCCCACCATGTACCTGGCACTCCTGCTTGGTCATTTCCAGGGGAATGAGGCCATCTCATTCTGCACCATGCTGTGTGTGCCCTTCAGTAGCAACAAACACTAGAGAAGGTGTGAGGGGCATGATTGGCTAAACTGAGTGTGGCTTCATCAAGTGTGACAGGGCCCTCCCCAGCTCTGTGGCTCCTCTTTGGTGTGGCATCTCCTTTGAACTAGAAGGCCCTTCAGAGGAGAGGTGGCATCTGGTTTGTGAGACTTTGTAGCATTCCCGAGTCAATGTTGATTTAATTCATCATAAAAATCACTTCCTTTGTATACGGCTAAGCCATCCTATTTTGAGGTTATGATTTTTTAGCTTTATGGACAAGTGTCCTGGGAAATTCATATCGGGTAGCAAGATCTCCTTCCTTCCCCACAGTGGAATCATGTTTATGCATTATGACAGCCTGTTCCAAACTCTTGATGGGAGGTAAAGAGAAAGGGTCAGGGACCTGAAAAAAGCTGCAGCTGTATTTAAGGGCACTAGCAGTGGGAGATGAAGGGAATATTTTAGGTACTTCTGTGGATGTGCTATTTACTCCCAGATGTCTGATATCATATTCCTGGAAACTAAAGTGAAAAACAGAGTAAAAAAACTGTGATGGTGAGGGAGAGTGTGGGATACAGAACAAATGTTGGCCACATTTTGAAAGGAGAGGTCGGTCAGTGGGTAGGAAGAATAGGCTTATCTGGTAGCTTTCCAGCTGCCATAATGAAATGTGAATCTTGAGAGTAAATGTCTCCTAGTGATTGGGATTTCAGAGGGTATCCTCATATAGGACTGCTTGCTTGGTCAAGCATGAAACAGGATTTTATTTCTCTGCCACACTAGTACTAGCTACTTAAAACCTGCCAGAATTTTCATTTACTTTTCCCAGGTGTGGATGCCAGCTCTTGAGTATTTTACTGTGTTTTCGGGTGTAACAATTCCAAACTCCACTCAAAAAATTTTTATTAATTTTTCCCCATGATGTGCATCCTAAAGGGTACACATCAGCTTGTTAATTCTTTAATTTCTTATTTATAACACTTGGGCTGGCTCATTCCAGTATGAATTCTTGCTCAAACCAGGCTTTTTTTTTTTTTTTTAATGATGCAGGAAGTCCCAGAAGAGACCATCCTAGGTTGAATGCTTCAAAGATAATCAGAAAGGTTGTTCTGAAGACAGTCCAAGAAAGTAGGTCCAGGCTTTGTGGCTTCTGAAGTCAGGTATAGATCAGGTTGATGATGAGTGCTCCAGTTCTGAGGGATTTAAGTGTATTAGTCCTTATTTGGGAGTGGTTTTGAGGAGGGTGTGATGGGAGGTGAAATTTGAAGTTAGTGCTGATCTTTCAGGCTGTTGAAACTGAAGTTAGTTATGTTAGATATAATTGAACTTGCACTTAAATAAATTGGAAACAATACAAGGAAAGGTAAGAGAAAAGGAGGAAGAAAGGGTGGGAAGGAAGAAGGAAGGAGAGGGGAAGGAAGGAAGGATGAAAACCAAAGAAAGCTGGCATAGCAGGAAAAGGAAAAAGTAACTATTTCTCAGGCCTTCGCAACCCTCGAAAGTCAGCCAAATATAAACTCTTCCTAGTTCACCGAAATTGCATGATTTCATCCTCTAGGATGCAATCTAAAGTCCTCCCTGTGTTTAACATTCAAGCAATAGACTTAGATTTCAGACACAATGAATGGGTCAGGACAGGCAATAAAAGAGCAAGACATTGCAATTTAAACCTCCATGCAATTTGAAAGCTACATAACAGTTTATGCTGGACCACAGTAGATGTATATATCATGGGAAAGTGGTTCTGAGATCTTTCATCTCCCTTGGGGTGGGTCATTCCTGGCTTCTACTTAACTCCAAAGTGTCATCCACCACTTTAGCACTTTAAAATGGAAAATAAAAAACCTCCTGGTTTCCTTTTTATAGCAACATCACCAAGCCAGTGTTTGGAATTCTATATTTCTGGCATTTAGAATGGTTGCACATTTTAAGTCTGGAATATGTGTTTATTTGCAGGTTAGGAGGGGGTGGACATATACGTAACTCTTGCTATTATTAAACAACTGCTTAGTTTGAATCTCACTGACCCTTTGGGAGCTTTCACAGCCCTGTGTGAGAGTGTACCTGATTGGGGGGTTTTTAAAGACCACCGTGATAAAATGACTGGAGATCTTAAAAGCACTTAGGGCAAAATAACTAAATTTAACAAAGACCATAAAATGTGTTTTTTCATTTATATGCTGTTCCTGAATATAGATAAATAAACTTTTATTGAAGTAGAGGTTTTCTGAAGATCTGAAATAACAAATTTGAGTGCTGAATCCTTGGCATGCTTTACTGGTTTATTTCAAGTGATGCTATAGTGGTTTCTAATTTAAATAGGTAACTAAGACAGCCAAACAAGTATAAATAGAAAAGCAAAGTAGCCTTTCTTAGCTGTTTACCCCTTGGTGTCTTCACCCCCCAGCTTCATCTACCTAGAAAACTCACAGCTCTTCTTCTCTTCCCGGCTCTTCTTTCTTTCTCCTGCCCGGCTTAACTTGACACCATTTCCCCTTCTCACTATACTTTGTTCTTGCCACTTGTGGAAGCATTCATATTTTTCAGTAATTCTTTGTTTGTATCTCTTTCCTTCAGTAGATTTTAAGTTTCTGAAAGGCATTGACTATGACTTTTTTAAATCTTTGAATTCCTGCAGGTGCTCAAGAGATATTTTAAAAGGGAAAAAAGTTTTTCTGCTGCTGTCAGTTTTCTTGCATGACACTTTAGGAAGTCATGTTGTAAGATGATGAGCCATACTTCTTAAAGATGCCTTCTGGAGGCCTCCTCAAGTATAGGCATCCCTGACCCCACAGATTAAAACTATAAAGACTGATACAGAAAGGAACATTTAAATATTGAAGACAAACCACTCTAAATAACTGCCTATATTTATCTCACATTTTTAAAGTCTCATTTTAATTTTTTTATGACAGCACATGATAATTGCAAAAAAATTGAATCAGTACTGAAAAAAGGTAATGTTCTACCCATAATACCCCTCCTTACCTCCTTAAGATAACCTCAGTTAATCATTTGGTTATTGTCCATTTAGATTTCATTATGACTATATAATGATTCAAAAATGTGACTATTTATTTTTAAATATTAATCATTAACTCAGTTTAAAGCGTATAGTGTCTGTGGACATTTCCCCATGTTTATACATAAAGATATACTTAATCATGGTTGATAGATATATAGTATTATATCATTTCATCATGTGGATATGTAAAATTTGTTTTTCCAATCCCGAATGTCCAAATGCTGATGGACATTCTGGTTGTTTTCAGTGTTTCCCTCTTATAATTACATTGCAGTGAAAATCCTTGTTTCTGTAGCTGATTTTCACAGAAGTGGGATTGCTCTACCAAAGGGTGTTCTGTGTGCATTGGACAGATGGACCTCCTAATTGTCTTAGAACATTCCAGGTTTCTTAACTGTCATGAATTTTTCAGGAGCATGGAACAGACGCCCAGTACTATTCCTTGATTAGCATTGGACTCAGGAGGCTGAGAAGGATTTTCAATGCACTCTCCAATTGGGAAATCAGGGCCTCTTAGGAGAAAGAGTCTCTAAAGAGTGGAGCTGGTTAGAAAGTTGAGGAGTTCCTGCTAAATCTCTATGAGTGAGGAAAGGGGAAGGCTGGGCAGCAGGAGCTATAGCTCTGAGGGCACAAAAGCTCAGGTTTCATTGATCCCAAGTCTCCCCTGGAGACTGTGTCCTCTGGGATAGAGACTGTGCTGAAAAGGAAAAAGCTGCCTCACTAGGGGTTCAGCCACTCTGCTTGAGAAGGTCCCCAGAAAGCACCCACTTGTGAGAAGCTGGAGGATCTTTCTTGACTAGAGGTAACTGGTGGTGGTGTGGCCAGTAGACCAGGGTGGCAGAATGAGGAGGGCAAGCAGTCAGTGGGGCTGAGTCCAGCCAGTAGCATATGAGAGCCTCTCTCAGCAAGTGGAGGGCCAGATAGAGGAACTGACTTAAGTAAGAGAAAACAGGGAATAGACAAGATTTCTAAACATGAAGGTGGAAGATCTCAGAATACTAGTAATATTGCTGTGAAAGTGAAAGAAACATCTTTAAATTATGAGTGCAGCCCAGCCATATATATATATATATATATATATATATATATATATATATATATATATATATGGTGCATACATTTTAAATTTCACAGTCTTTCCAGTTGTCTCTGAAAATAAAACTGTTGTGAGTTTATCTTCGCATATCAGTTCTGGGCATTGCCACCTTTTTCTCCCCTCTTGTTCGTCACTGGTTCCGATCAACAAGAGATCCCCTTATATTTCTGTATGATCACGTAGCTTCCAATTGTCTGCTACTGAAGGAGGGATATACCCTGGCCCAGGATAGGTTCTCAAGCCGCTCAGAAAAATGTAAAAAAATATTAATTCTGAACCTGCAACAGTTATGGGCTTTGCCTTCTGATTCCTTTATTATCATCTGTGGTAATTTATACTGTGTCTGCTTGGTTAAGGTGGAACTCCATTTCTAAGAATCCCCTTCCTTCTATATATCAGGTTAGAGTTGCCCTGATTTGGAATTTGCACAGAACTTGAAATGCAGCCATTACTCTGTGATGCAGTGATGGGTAGACGTAGACATGCTGGGCAAGAGGGTCCAACTTGTCTTTGTTCCTTTGTGCTCCATGTCTAGCTGTTTTCCCAACTGCTGACCTTGCTGATCAACATGGACACAAACCCATCATGATATGCGTGGCAACAAGTCCCATACCCTTCTTCACAGCTATTGCATATGCTAGCTGGTGACTCTTCTGATTGGCTGGTTGGTGACTCCTGATCCTACAACCTCTACTTTCACACCTTTCCTTTCTCAGCATCTCCTACAAGTTCAGCTTTAATTCCTGGAATAAATCCCTTATTCATAACTCACTGTGGTTCTGCTTCCTTCATTGAGCCCTGACTGAACACATCTTTGCCTTAAAAATCAGGGGAAAAAATGATTTTTTTTTTTTTTCCGGTATGCGGGCCTCTCACTGTTGTGGCCTCTCCCGTTGTGGAGCACAGGCTCCGGACGCACAGGCTCAGCGGCCATGGCTCACGGGCCCAGCCGCTCCGTGGCATGTGGGATCTTCCCAGACCGGGGCACGGACCCGTCTCCCCTGCATCGGCAGGCGGACTGTCAACAACTGCGCCACCAGGGAAGCCCGAAAAAAATGATTTTTAATAGCTAGTTTTCCTTTATTCTTTTCCTTCAAACGTATCACAAAATACTGTAGAAATGCTATTGATGTTCATAAATGCTTTTCATCATCTGTGACTGTTTCCAGGATATGTTGAAGTTACAAATGTTACAGATGTTATTATTAGTAATGTATATCATTAATCCCTACTATACATAAAACACAGATTTCTGGAAATTTCTTCTTTTGAAGAAACTTGTTCTGAAAAATTCTTTTTTTCAAGTGGCTTCATTTGCAGAAGATTTGTTTAATGACCTGTGGTTGCAGTCTTATAGTATTAGACATTTTTAAAAAATAAATTTATTTATTTATTTTTGGTTGCGGTGGGTCTTCGTTGCTGCGTGTGGGCTTTCTCTAGTTGCGGTGAGCAGGGGCTACTCTTTGTTGCGGCACATGGGCTTCTCATGGCGGTGGCTTCTCTTGTTGCAGAGCATGGGCTCTAGGTGTTGGGGCTTTAGGAGTTGTGGCTCACGGGCTTTAGAGTGCAGGCTCAGTAGTTGTAGCTCATGGGCTTTAGAGTGCAGGCTTCAGTAGTTGTGGCTCACAGGCTTTAGAGTGCAGGCTCAGTAGTTGTGGTACACGGGCTTAGTTGCTCTGCAGCATGTGGGATCTTCCCCGACCAGGGCTCTAACCCATGTCCCCTGCATTGGCAGGCGGATTCTTAACCACTGCACCACCAAGGAAGCCCATTAGACATTTTTTGCTTAGCTACAGTTGCTTGAATACTATCACATTATTTTTGGCATCAATGTCAGGAGGTTCTATCCTTAACCTTTGTTATGGAAATATATCTTTTAATCTAATAGGCAAAATGTAAGATTGGTTTATAAATATTAAACTACAGAAAGAGTAAGATATTACAACTAAATCGAGCCTTTCTGAAGGTAATTTTTATCTAGCTTTACAATTTTTATCACCAACAAAGTGTGTATTAAAGGTTATGAAAGCAATTAATAACACCATTGACAAAATCAGAAGAGTAGGCTAATATATCATTATAGATTTTAATAAGTTCTATAATGTAGAATTAAATATACATTATTTTTAAGAGTATGGCAATTTGAAAAAAGAATGATTTATCAAACTTTAATTTAGGGGTTTTTATAAGAGCTCAAAATGATTCCCTGGAAAATAAAATTGTGTGTTAAGATAATATTATTATCTTCTTTATAATTAATAAACTGTTCAAATGGGCATTATCATGCCCCCACAGTATCCAAATGAAGGAATTATTTTAGATAATGTGGGATTAATTGGCTACCATATTCATTAAGAAATTAAGATTTAAAACTTACATAAAAGCCTTATCAATAAAGATTTTTTTAATGTGAAATAATGTCTCCCTGGATAACTTCCTATTTGTATTACAAAACCCCTGTCCTAGAGATCATTTTATTTCCATCTTTTACTTATATTTGTAAATCACTGTTCCAGGTGTGTGTAATTTAAGTCTTTGATGGTAGCAGTCTGATGGAGAGCCAAGTATCTCCAATTCTGTTTTAGTCTAGGGATGTGACCAATGGTGAAATGGCTTATTCTAATGTCTCATATGTTTGAAATTCTCTATTCCAGTGTTTGTGAGCCCATGTCAGACTTGTTGAAAGTTGAAATCGTTGTTTCAGTCTCAGAAACAGTCTTATTTCACAGCAAGCAACCTACTCACAATTTGAAGAAATAGGGGTCAGTCTATAGGAGATATTACAGTAATGATTAAGATAGGTAATTCTCCACTTTTAAGTTTGGGTTCTGGGGTCATAATGAAAACAGGGATGTTAGCTCATTTCCTTTGGGAAATTGCCACTTGGGTCTCTGTTATCACCCTATAAATTGTATGTTCTTTATTAAGATTCATCTTTTCATAGTACCTTTCAACTCTTCTCTTGCCTCCCCCTCCCCTTTCTCCTTGCCTTACAGTAATAGGTAAATCTGAAATACATTGTAACTTTCTCTATTAAGGATTCTATCAAACCTCATGGAAGGTGACCACTATGTTAGAAATTACACAATGCCGTTGTGCTGAAAACTGAATATTCCAATTTTGCTTGTCAGTGAATCATAGAAATCGTAGTCCCCACCCCCCCAAACCAGTGTTATTGACTCAAAATAGATGATCATGGCAGTAGTCACCTTGCTACAGTACTGGTATATAGAGTAATACATTTTGTGTTTAGAAAGTATTGCACCTTGGAAGAGCACAATACTGAATAAAAATCAGTTCAGTAATACAAATATTTGATCACCAAACTATTTTAAAAGGATAGTTGAAAATAACTTACTCTTATTGATATTCTTTTTTTTTTTTTTTTTTTTTTGTGGTACGTGGGCCTCTCACTGTTCTGGCCTCTCCCGTTGCGGAGCACAGGCTCCGGACGGACGTGCAGACTCAGCGGCCATGGCTCATGGGCCCAGCCACTCCGCGGCATGTGGGATCTTCCCGGACCGGGGCACGAACCCGTGTCCCCTGCACTGGCAGGCGGACTCTCAACCACTGCACCACCAGGGAAGCCCTTATTGATATTCTTGACTAACATTTTCAGACATTTGCTATGGCCCATGTGTGTTCTGGTTCTAAAGTATGTCTTGTGAACATTATTTTGCATAAATGTATTTTCAGAATTCCATCTCCGAAAAGCAAAGTGAAGTAGTTTTACTAAGCCTGCCTAATTAAAAACATTTCTTATTTATTCTATTTAGGTTATGCTTTCCTTAATGAATTTATTTATTCTTTAAGATTTAATAACGCTTTCAAGAATGTTTATTATCCAGCATGGGACTGTTGGGGAACTATAAATATTGGTATAAAACTGTATTATTGTAATTATAATAACACTTGTTTTGGTGGAGAATGAGAGGAAGACAGTGAGAAAGCATTATTTTAATGCAGCTAATAGAGTGAAATAAGACCATGGCTCAGAGGGGTTTTTTTTAGGCTTTCTTAATGGCTAACAATTTTGTTCCCTTAAGTGATAATGGTATTTGAAAGTCTTACATATCTATTCAGTTTATCAAATATGTCTCTATAGTGCTTTTTTCTCCTAAAATATATATGAATTATAGTAAACTGGTTTCCATCAAACCCAATAGAACTCTAGCCATGAGCACTGCTTATTATCAGAAACTCACCAGTAAAGGAACAGAATAAAGTGAATGTATTGTATATTTAGGCTACTGCATGTAAAAGTATCAGTTAAGAGCAGGGAATTTGGAGTTATACAGACCTGGGTTATACCAGTAATATGGTTATCAATGTATAGATGCAATCCATTTCTGTACAAAATCTATTGGAGGAGAGTCTTCCTCCCCTGTCTCTTTTTAGCTTTATATCCTAAAATACAGCTAAATCATCTTGTGTATTCATGCAAATATGGAATTTCCTGTATGGGATATTCTTTTGTAGCTCTGTTTGGGAACAGAGAGGTAACATTAAAAAAACAAACAGAAATTTGTACAAGTTTTTGGAGAAATCAGATCTTTAAATAAAATGGAAACAGTGACATTAAGTGTGAATCCACTTGGTAAATACTGAATGAAAAAGCTAGTTACTGTTCAGAAGGATTTGGCCACTTAATTTTTAATGCTTTGAGTAAATAGCCACATGAGTTAAATTACTTTATGTGAGTTTCCCTCAAGATGAGACAAACTTATTTTACTTTGGGCTACTGACCTGCTGTACTGATCTGGTATTTGAGATCTAAGCAGAAGAGATGATTGTAGTAAACTTATTTTTGGCCTGGGGTGTAAGCTGCAGAAGATGTACCTAGTTTTAATATAATGTTTTTCTTTCCCTTTTTCTATTTGCCCCAGTGTGTGGTTTCACAGTCTCCAACGTGGTTGCTTGGTCTACCAACTGTAGACCAAGTTGGAATCCTTTAATACATGATCGGTGGTGATATGAATAACTGACAACATTTCATTGAGCCTACAACTGTTTCTGTGTCTTGATGGTTAGTGCCTAAAGCTTATCTAATCAAACCTGTGTAACACCAGTTACCATTGCCCATTTAGGTAGTCTGCATGGCTTTCAAGTTTTGCTGTTGGAAAGCTTGGAGAGGAAAGCATCTCTTTTTCTGGATGATGAGGATATGAAAAATGATAATGGCAATGGAATGCTGGTTATCCTTTTTAAAGAATTTGAAGAGATCACAATTAAAAATTTAAGTAGGGCTTCCCTGGTGGCGCAGTGGTTGGGAGTCCGCCTGCCAATGCAGGGGACGCGGGTTCGTGCCCCGGTCCGGGAAGATCCCACATGCCGCGGAGCGGCTGGGTCCGTGAGCCATGGCCGCTGAGCCTGCGCGTCTGGAGCCTGTGCTCCGCAGCGGGAGAGGCCACCACAGTGAGAGGCCCGCGTACCGCAAAAAAAAAAAAAAAACTTAAGTAGACAGCAAAAAGTGTTTTTCTACTTGATGTCTTCAAAAGAGAAATTGGAAATGTCTTTCTGTATTCTGCTTTTTTGCTTAATTGCTGAAAATAATTATAATGATGATGGCTATCATATTTTGACTCTTTTTTAATGCACCAAACTTTGAGATGAGTGCTTTACCTACTATTTTTATTTATTCTTCACATCATTCTAACACTATAGATTATTTTTGTTTTGACTATTTTATAGATGGACATGTTACTTTTACCTTTCTGAATCTCATTCTCCTCTATAAATAAAGGGATAGGCAGAGTTGGAGATTTTAACTAAGTCTGTTTTTCTTCAAAGTTCTTGATCTTAATACTACTCCTACATGCAATAGCCTAAATATGCAATAAATTCATTTTATTTGGTTCCATTCCTGGTGAGTTTCTGATAGTGAGCGGTCACCATAGCTTGTCTTCTACTCAATTTGATGGGAACTAGTTTATTTTAAGACATCGTTTGACTGATGTTGTTATGGTTCATATCCTGGGCAGAAACTATTGTCAGAGGTTATAGAGGGTGGCAAAGAAGGAACTATATATACTTCTGAGAGAAGGTAAACCCTGGTTTTCTGAGTGTGGGCAAATATAGAAGGGAAGACCAACCAATAAGACAATGAGCCTTAATAATCTGATTATATCAGCTAGAGTGACCGTCTTACCCAGTGCCTTCATAGTGTCACATCCTTCCATAGTGCCCCATTGCCTTCATGATAAAACCTGTGGCTCCTGTTCTTTGAACCTTTGCCTGCTTACCTACAAGTAACAACAATGATGGTATTAATAGTTGAAATAACCAACAGTTATGGACCTTACATGAGTGGTTGCAGATTCCAACAATTTTTACCATCTCAACCCGAATGGAAATAATCCTTTTGGTTCCTCACAATATACAAAGGTAATAAATGTACTAACTGATCGTGGCAATACTCTTTCATTAGTGAGTTTTTAGGATTTAGGGATATTTGCATATATTTTCTAATTTAATTCTTAAAACAAACCTCAACATTGTTTCATAATTGAGTAAACTGAGTCTTAGAGACATTAAGTAACTTGCCCAGTATCACACAGCTGGGCAAGGAATGAAGGCTTGTTTGAAACCTGGGTCTGTGATTCTAAACCTGGTGTGCTGAACCAGAAAACCATTAGAGCTGTATCGGAGATTGTCTGACTTAATTCTCTAATTTCAAACAAAACTGGATCACAAACAGAGAATGCCAAGCTGTGGCCTGAAGATGTGTACTCTTTGACTTATTAAATGCATTTGATTTGGGGGCTGACTTTTTTTTCATTTTTTTTTTCTTTTTGTTGGTTGGGTAGGGGAGCATTCCTGTTGGCTGAGGGCGCCTTCTCTATCACTGGGCTGCTTCACACATCCAGCTTTCCCACCAGTCCTGTAAAGATATTTGAGTTTATGACTTTGGTCTCAAAGGTCAAGGGCAAACAGCTCACTCTTTCCTTGAGTGTTTTGAGAAACAAAGATTCCACAACTACTTTCCTCTGGGATGTTCTGTTACTCTGCCAACATTGAAAAAATACTGCTTACTTTTAGTTTTAATCCATTTCTTCCTCCCTTGCCCAGCCCCACTGATACATAGGACAACTGCTCAGAAAACCGTTGATTTCCAAGAATACAGTTCTTCGATACCTCCTTTGCATCTTGTCTTTAATAAACCTTTCCCCCACGTAAACCAGCCTTCCCTTTGACATCTCAGATGGCTGACAGGTAGTTAACTCCTCTGATTGGCAGATTGGGCTCTGCCACATGGAAGTGTCTACACACAGTAAAATTAATACTTCCAGCCTGGATTTATTTAGCATCTTCTGACACTCAGAAGAGCCAGGGAACACATGCCTTGCTCTCCCTTGGGATGGTTGAGTATTAGATTAAACTCGCAGGAAATATTTGAATGTCCTCAATAAACAGACTTTGTATTTAGGCACATTGATGTTTTTTGAAGTTCTTTATTGCCTTCATTTTCAAAGTTGGTTTGGGAGAGCTTTTACCAGTCACTTTTGGAAGTTATGTCATTACCACTTCGCTTGTTGCTTAAAAAAAAAAAAATTGTAAATCAACTACTAACTCTGGATTTTCTTTTGCAGATGCAAAAGAAATTGTTTTAAAAGCCCAGATCTTAGCTGGAGGAAGAGGAAAAGGTGTCTTCAGTAGCGGTTTGAAAGGAGGCGTTCATTTAACAAAAGAGTAAGCCAGGAGGTTTTAATTCCTTTTCTTTGGGCCAAGCAATTATGGAAGATCCTGCTCTTGGCTGAAAGGAGCACCGAGAAAGAGGGCTGGGGTGGGAGTAGGAACAGGAGGTGGCACATATAGGAAATAAATTACAGGTAGAGGGCTCTGGCAGTGCCTTGGCTTCCCTTCTCCTCCCACAAAAGGATTTTTGTTCACTAATTGGTGAAAACTTGACACTCCTGTTCTAGACATTCAGTGGTTCATCATGTTTGATATGGTACCACTTACAAATTAAATGCTGCTTCTGTAATGCCACTCTCCTACTCAAGAACCTGCGGTGGCTTCCCATTACCAATGGCATCATTGGTCCCTCCTGTCTGATAGTCTAATTCTTCCTTTATCTGAACCTGTCTGATCAGCTTTATATCCTATGTCTCCACACACTGAACACTTTCCTCTCCTCTCCTGTCACATACCTTTCATGGTTTACTTTGATCCTTCCCCTTCCCTTTATCCCCATCTTTGGTCTTACTTCCCAGATTGCCCACTATCCAGTATTTGTTATTCAGCTCTTATCTTAGTCTGCTATGCATTTCAGCATTGTGTCTCTACTATGACTGTAACTTATTTGGGGGGAGAGGATAGCAAATGTAAGCAAGCTTCTTTTTGTTTCCCTTCCCTCTCCTCCCTTCCCCTCCCCCCTTCCCTCCTATTGTTTCATTCATTCATTCATTCATATATATTTTGCACTCAGTGAGCCTCTGGTACAGTGCTAGGCACCTAGTGTATGAGCAGAAAGCACCATGGATTCTATGAAGGTGGAGGTGGGCCCTGGGTAGGGTGGACTTGGGGATATAATACGGACTCTGCTTTTAAATGATTTTCAACAGAGACCTTGACTTTCTTTTCTTTCTTCTCTCTCTCTTTTTTTTCTCCTCTCTCTTAGTCCTAAAGTTGTGGGACAGCTGGCTAAACAGATGATTGGGTATAATCTAGCAACAAAACAAACTCCAAAAGAAGGTGTGAAAGTTAACAAGGTAACGTGAATGCTTTTGGTCATTTTCTGTGTATGTGTTAAAAAAAACAAAATAAAATCATACTTCAATTTTGACAGAATCAAATGAAGCAATGAACTTTGGCAACGTGCCATTTTATTTTTTTTAAACCTCCCATAGTTCTATGTGTGATGTAACTTCTAGGAGAAATAAAAAGGATTCTAAAGTAGTAATAGTGTTTATTATCATCAGCATTTAGTAAAGATGGGTAGTGATTGAAATAATGCCTTTTTCTTTCAGAACACAGGCACAATTCTGTTTAAAGCTGAAAGACCTTGGCATAACAACTCCTAGACTCAGTGACAGACATTCTCTGCTCCCTCGCAGCCCCACCCTTATCCTTAGTATATCAGAATTACTGTACCCGTTACAGTTGTTTTTCAACCTACTTTAAGATTGTTACCATTTTGACCCACTGTTCTCACTGGGAGTATGTTGTATTAGGGAGGTCTCTTGGGACACCCAAGTGTGTATAGGGCACGTACGTGTATACATACACACACAGAGAAAATAAAGCCGAGAGCAAAGTGACCTGCCTCAGCCATGAAATTGTAAGTGGCAGAGCTGAGGCCAGAGCCTAACTTACCATGAGGGCGTCTGTCTTGGTCCCGAAAAGGACACTGAGCTGGAGGGAGATGGGGATACTGGAGGGTCATTAGCTCCTTCCCTCTCTAAGAACACAGAGCCTTTCTAAATGTCGAGAAAGCCCACAAACAAGACGGGTTGTGGTTATTTCCCTTTCCCACTGCCTCGCAGGTAGATGCAAGAACTGTTTACATCTTAAAGTGGTTTTTTGAATTTATTTTTGTTCAGCCCAGCGTGGTACTTTTTTTTCCCTTTTTAAACTGGTTATAAGCCTTTACCTGTGTAACGTCTTCAAAATTTGTCCCCAGAGGATATGATTAGTAGTTTTGTTTGTAGGAATTTGTTGCTTTATATGGACACATGGGGTTTTAGATTAGAGTTTGTGATACCTTTAAAAAGCATATAAAAATACACAAAAGAAGATTCACACTATATAGATACGCATAAAATTAGTTTTGTAGATCGGTTCATGAAATACTAGAGGTAAGTGCATTCTTGTGAATTGAGTCATTGCCAGGAAGCTACCGAGTGATTTATTTTTAAGTGTTTCTTTTCGTGATTGCAAAAGTGACTAACATATGTAAAAAATTCCAGTAATATAGAAATATAAAAATTAGAAAAGTAAAATTTCCCTCTATTCTCACCCCTTAATTGCCATGCTTTGTTTCTGTCCTTTTTCTCTGTAAAATGTGTATTACCACATTTTGTAACAGTATTATTATATACAACTTTCAGGAACGTGCATTTTTAATTTATGGAATCTTTGACATCAATCAGAAGTTCCTAGATTATAGAAACTTTAGATTTCTAAGTTTGTTCAAGACGCTATTTAAGCACATTACATACATTGATTCACATTGGGTTTTTTTTCCTAAGTCTGTGTTTGTGGTGTGTTCCTTGGGATAGTAATAGGGGAGGTGAGACAGTGCTGCTCATCATGTGCTCCATGAGTCAGTACCCGTACTGGTTACTGTTTCGCAAAGAGATTAAGTTCAAAAACTGAGTACACTGTTAATCCTATCTAATCGCTGTCCTGTTACACATAGTTTGTACACTGGCTCTCATCCACAGACTACAATTTGAGTAGCATGATATACAAAAAAACAAAACAAAATGAACAAACAACAAAAAAATGAAAAACAGGTTCATTGGTCAAATAGGGTAAAGTACGTTAAAAAGCTTTCCATACCAGAAGACTCCAAGAAAAGGCTGTGTTGATGATATTGTTTGTGTCAGTCACAGATGAAGATTGTTGAAATGTATCTAACTGAACTTCTCATGGCATGAGTGTTGATGGAGTCCATTTAGATTCTCTCTGTAACAGTCCCTAAAGTATTTTAATATCCTGGCTCATATGAAGGGCATCTTAATGTCAAAAAACTGGTCTGTATATAAAAATTTCTTG
This sequence comes from Mesoplodon bidens, assembly GCF_964165515.1. NCBI lineage: Eukaryota > Metazoa > Chordata > Mammalia > Artiodactyla > Ziphiidae > Mesoplodon > Mesoplodon bidens. The sequence goes on from NC_138172.1 coordinate 23,027,703, forward strand.
AATTATCTCTTGATAATCATCATTTTCCTGAGAATGTTTTTTTGAAGAGTGATGGGTTGTTCCTACCAAGCAGGAGCTGTTTGAGGCAGCAGCTGGTCTTTTCAAATAGAAATTTGATGGAATGCAGAGCATATCTGTCAACACTTTAGAAGATTAAGAATAGGACTCTTGGGCTTCCCTGGTGGCGCAGTGGTTGGGAGTCTGCCTGCCGATGCAGGGGACGTGGGTTCGTGCCCCGGTCCGGGAAGATCCCACATGCCGCGGAGTGTCTGGGCCCGTGAGCCATGGCCGCTGGGCCTGCGCGTCCGGAGCCTGTGCTCCGCAGCGGGAGAGGCCACAGAAGTGAGAGGCCGGCATACCGCAAAAAAAAAAAAAAAAAAAAAAAAAAAAGAATAGGACTCTTGGGGCTTCCCTGGTGGCGCAGTGGTTGAGAATCTGCCTGCCAATGCAGGGGACACGGGTTCGAGCCCTGGTCTGGGAAGATCCCACATGCCGCGGAGCAACTAGGCCCGTGAGCCACAATTACTGAGCCTGCGCGTCTGGAGCCTGTGCTCCGCAACAAGAGAGGCCGCAATAGTGAGAGGCCCGTGCACCGCAATGAAGAGTGGCCCCCGCTTGCCACAACTAGAGAAAGCCTTCGCACAGAAACAAAGACCCAACACAGCCATAAATAAATAAATAAATTAAAAAAAAAAAAAAAAAAAGAATAGGACTCTTGAATGACACTTATCCTAAAACGTTATAACGTATTGCTTGTCAGAATAACTACTGAAAGTTATTAAATCTGGCTCGCCAGACTAGCTCTGTATTAGAAAGTGACTTGAAATCGGAATGGTTCTGTGAAAATCCTAACACCGTGTGCCAAGAAATATTTCTTACAAACTCATGAGCTACCATTTATGATAGAAGAATCACTATGAAACCCCTTATAAGGTACTTTATTTTTGACCAGTCATAAGTTCCTTAAAGGTGTGAAAAGAAGGAGTTCTGTATTCATCACGTTATAGCTTTCTAGGTCATCATATATTTATCGCATTTCATGTGACTTAAAAATTAATGCTTTTGTGGCTTCTGGGTAGCTAAAATCTAATGTTACTTAATCAGTAACATTTTTTGTGAAACGTATTACTGAACTTTTAGGAAAAGCAATGTATGTGATTTTATTATTTTCACTTCTAGTACTGATTCTTCACGGATATTCTTATTTTCTTTTAAAAAGCATCCAAGACATCTGTTACTAGTTTTGTTGGGAGTGTTGGTACAGCCTCTCTCTCCAAGGAAATTTAATAGTACTTACCAAAATTTTAAATATGAACAGTATAAAACTTAGCCATTTTACCTTTATATACCTTGACCAGAGGGTTACTAAAACAGTGGAGCAAAGCTATACGTACAGAAATGATCACTGAGGCAGCATTTTAGAAATATGAGTCCACATAAATTGTCTGTCATCAGGGACATGGTCAAATAAATATTGACATGTAAGTACTGTGTAGTCACAATGAAGAGAGAAGACCTTGTACAATCCAAGTTGTAGTATTAAGATTAAGAACAAAAAGGAAGAAAGAAAGGCATTCAAGCGTGTATAATATGCATCTGTGTGCAGGAGATTCCATGACTGATGCTTGCAGACGCATAGGGAAGAGGTAAAAGTTAGTAGTGGTTTTTCCTGGTAGGGTTGCTTCGTGCCTCTGTTGAGGTCGTGCAGAGCAAAAGGACACCTGTCTGGCACACGTGTGGAGAAAGAAATCCTTCCATCTGATTTACCTCCTGCCCATTCGTGGTCCTGGAATATGACCACATCCTCATAGAGGAAAGGATGACTTTTTCTGATAATCACAAAGGTTCCATATGGACTTGTGATCACTCTGACTACTGGGGCCCAAGGGGTGTGTATGTGCAGCAGGGACCTGCTTTCACTGTCTCCTCTGTATACTTTTAGTATCGTTTGCATTATTTTCAAACAAGCAAATATTATGTTTGTAATTTAAAAGAAAGTATAAATTGAAATAAAAATACAGTGATCCAAGAGACAGAAGTATTCAAACATAGGAAGCATCAGACATACCATAAAAAGAATCCTTTGGCAACCAAACTTGGTTTTCCACCAGTGCAATCTGAGAAAAATCAGTGTAGTAATATATATGTACTGTTAATGTCTCAAATTAAAATAACAGCTGCTTCCCTGGAGTTTTTCTTAAGTGTCAGGGTTTCCGAAGGAAGAAGAAAAAGAAGATTAAAGTGGGAAGGTTCCTTGAGGCAAACCGAATACCTGTCACTTGAACAAGTTATCAGGATCAATTAAGGAGGTGAAAATGGACACTGTGGGCCCTGAGAGCAGCACTCTCAAATCTCACTGGGTTTAAAGACCCTGAAAATGAAGCTGTTTGATTTGTGTAAGAAGTTTGTATAGATTTCCAAGTGGAAATCAGCTCGATGCTGACTTAATTTGACTTTCCCACTAATGTGGTAGGTGATGGTTGCTGAAGCCTTGGACATTTCTAGGGAAACCTACTTGGCCATTCTGATGGACCGGTCCTGCAATGGCCCTGTGCTGGTGGGCAGCCCTCAGGGGGGCGTTGACATTGAAGAGGTGGCAGCTTCGAATCCAGAACTTATTTTTAAGGTATGTTTAGATTCCTGACTATGCTCTGTTCATTGATTGTTGCTATACAACCTGTTAAAGATTTAGTGTGGAGTCTGAGCCAGGTAGACTGTTCCTGGGATTTAAGGCATGAAGATATTGAGTCCTTTTTCTTACTGGGTGTCCAGTTGAAGGTTGGGTAGATACAAAGTATGTGCTTTTCAAGGTCTTTTTCTTTGCTTTTTTCCCCTCCCTTTGTTTTTTCCTCCTTCTTGCCTTTTCCTAACCCCTCATTTCTTTCCATCCAACTTGCCCCAAGAATTAACCAGTGGAAGATGATTGTGATATTTCCATTTCCTCTTGGTTAACTACCCCATTTAACAGTATACATGACCCAGAAATTCTCCCCCAGGAAATCAGATGTGAACTAGAGACTGCCTTGATGTTTTTCAGTACTGGTAATGAATCCTTCTAACACCCAGATTCTATCAGTTTGTTTCAATTCATTAAATCTTGTGTGTGGGTTTTTGTTTTATTTTTGATATTAGGATGAGTTTCTAGCCAAAGAGACCTGAGGTCAAATCCTAACTAGCCAGTACATTTCTCAGTGTCTCTAAGCCTCATTCTTTGAATGAGTAAAATGAAAATGGGGGTAATTCCCACCCCATAGAATTGTGAGGATTAAATGAGGTGATGTATATGCAGTGCTTATCAACCTACCTCAACTATAAGAAGAAAAACCTAAGGTCTTTAGAACTATAATCCCAGCTTTTAATTCTGAGTTTTTAGTGTCAAAAAAATCACAAAAAAATTTTTTAGCAGAAACATTCATTATTCCTTTTAGAAAGTGATTTTTTTCCCTCCAAAAAGCAAGGATTTTATTTCTTGAAACTCTTCATTTATATAAGGTAGTAATACTTTGGAGATTGGTTTTAAAATATTTTCACCAATGTTACATATTTAAGTTAACTACTTTGGAAGTTAAATTGAGACTTTACATGGTGGCTTACCAATAATACCTACCCATTTTTGAAATTAACATGATTTAAAACAAACCATTCCATTTGTTAAGAGAATACATGAAATAATATGTATGAACAGCACTCAGTATCTTGGAGGGAATGGCCCTTTGTAGAGCTAGGGTATTATTATTAACTATCATCATCAATAGAGTGTTTAAATCATAAGGTAATATTTAACCTGTATAAGACAAGCTCTAAACTTAACAGCAGTATTAGGCAGGAAAAACTTACTTTGGAAGCCTTCCAAAAAATGTCATAAAAATTAACTGCCTAAATATTCATCACTGCCATCTGTATAGTAATTAAAAGTGAAAACTGGCCTCGGATTGTCTTGTCAGCATGCCACCCTGAAGAATTATATAGTTTTTGGAAAGGCTGTTTTATAGATGGTCTGCTAATTAAAATATACCCTATAGGCAGCTGTGATGGCCCAGCTCAGAGATCTCTGGAAAGGTGCCACACTTTAATTACTCATTTGCAAATAAATACTAAGTATTTTCTTTTGAGGTTGTAAATCTTTTCATTTGACTGTCTGAATTTTGCTCATTTGATTCATTTTTATTAGGAGCAAATTGACATTATTGAAGGGATAAAGGACAGCCAAGCTCAGCGGATGGCCGAAAATCTAGGCTTCTTTGGGCCTTTGAAAAACCAGGTACCTGAGCAATTATTGGCCGGTGTGTCTGACTTGTTTCAGAAAATGTTTGGGAACTTGCTAATTGCCTCTAATGTTTGTGATTATCAGGAAATAGGGTAATTTATTGTTTTCTTTTTTTTCCTCTAGTTGTTTATAATGAAAAAATATTTGGTGTTCCAAAGAGGATGTTTATGACATGTGTGTTTATATATATATATATTGATATATCAGTATGTATGTGTGTGAGAGTGTGTCACCTGCAGACTCATGCACTTTGTTATGTATGTTGGTCTCTTTGTCTTTTTGGTAGCATTGCAGCTCCAGAGCATGAATTATAAGAGGCAATATAGTGGTTAGAAGCACAGGCTGTAGAGTCAGGCAGTCCTGAGTTTGAATCCTGTACTGCTACCCAGTACATGTGTGATTCAGACCATCTGAACGTCACTTTCATCATCTGTAAAATGGGGTGGTGATATCCTAACTGAGAGAGTTATCATGAGGATTGAGTGACCTGATGTGTGAAGGTGCATATTCAATACTCCAGAAAGGTCAGTTCTTATTGTTATTAATAATATACATTACTTAACTAATTGCTATTCTTTCATAGCTAATGGGCATTTGAGGTGAATGTTAATGGCACAGAGGTGATATTTCACTGAAAACAGCTTAAATTATGCCAATTTAGTAATTATATCCCTTGGTTTCAAAGACAGAAAAATCACCCTCTGAGCTATTAAGGGAGAGAGTCTGTCTTGAGCATCTCAGTCCTGCACTGCCCTTGGTCCTGCCCATAGAGCCTGATTTTATGTCTACGTAGGCAAGCTTCCTTATCTCACAATTAAATCAGAAGAATTTACTGGCTATTGTTTTCCTCTTCCATAACTAAAAGGAGCCACCTTGATAACCCTTCATCCTCTGTGTGCATGCATATTTGTGTGTGTGTGTGTGTGTGTGTGTGTGTGTGTTGTCCTAGAGCTCTAGGATTGTTATAGTTTCCTTTAATTTAGTTGGGTAACGTTCCTCCAGTAAAACAGTCAGTTGTGCACTCTTTTTTTTTTCCTGCCTTTACTTTTTCTTTTGATTAATTCTATCTCTAGAAGTTTAATGGGTAACAATAAGGCAAGTCCTAGAAGGGTGAAGCAGAATAAAACTTTAAAATATATTTGTTTCAATTAGAGAGAACAGCACTTACTTGAAGACTGGGGAAAAGGCTCCAGTGGAAAGCTAAAGGTTCAAAATGGTAGTAGGAAACAGGATCATTGGGGACTAAACCTCAGTAGGAAATAGAAAGGGCCAGGCTTCAGCGGACAGTTAGAGGAATTAATTGTCATTTCCGAGACTGGCAAAGAGACGCCAGGTTAGTGACCTGCTGAAAGAGAGATAATGGAGGATTTGTGGGTAAGGGCTGCAGTGGTTGGTTTCACTTCCTGAGTATGAGGCCACTAACTATATTAGCTGATCATCTGAGATTTATTGAATGGCTTCTTGTGTCTGGGTGGTGGTCACGGAGAGCCATTCTCCATGTGGTCACTGTGTTCTAGCCACACTGTCCTACAGTCAGTTCCAGAATGTGCTCAGTAGCCCTGTTGACATCCTCTATACCCCTTTGCACATCTGTGTTTCTCTTGGACATTTGCAGTCACCTTTGCTGTATTCTCATCTGCACCACAGCAGGGACTTTGTGAATCTTGCTTACTACTGTGTTGCCAACAAAGTGCTTGGCAAATATATTAGATGCCCAAGAAACATCTATCATATGCGTGAGTAAGTGAAATAACACATCTAGGATGTCCACTTGGAAGAGATTCCTAGGGAGTCAGGGATGGGTAGCTGTAAGTGACAAGAGAATAAATTTGGAGTGGATAAAATCTGCTGAACACATGGCTTGAAAACTCAGGAGGTAAACATAACAGAGTTCTAGAGAAGGCAATAATAGTATTATGTACACCATCAGTCCCTCCCCCCAACATAATGTAAGAGACAATTAAGTTATTTATAGTTCTTAAATGACTGAATCATGTTTTCCTAGTACCCTAAACACTCTAGGTTTTAAGTGAGTTATCTATGGAAGGAAGATGAACATGCAAGTTCTCAGGGGTCATTAGTAGCTATATTGTCATTATATTTTTGACTTAATATACTGAGGAAAGTAAAGAAGTGTTTTAAATCAGTTTTTTTTTCTCCTTTTTTCATTGTTGTCTCTATGAAAGGCTTTACATCTTCATTTGCTCAGCAAAGTTGGACCAAGGTCATCTGCTGAACCCTGGCGAACAGAGGTGATAACTAGCCATTGTTTCCTAGGGGCTCAGAGGGCAGTGGTCGGCCTTCTGACAGTGAACACAAGAGGAGGGTGTGTGAAGGAGAGAGAGAGAGATC